>NW_022148292.1:0-309472 GCF_901933205.1 Camarhynchus parvulus
GCCAGCATCTGGGCACAGAAGGGTTAAACCGGGGTTAAACTGGGGTTAAACTGGGGGGAAATCAGTTAAACTGGGATGGACTGGGATGGACCAGACTGGGATGGAATGGGTTAAACTGGGGTTAAACTGGGGTTAAACTGGGGGGAAATCAGTTAAACTGGGATGGATTGGGATGGACCAGACTGGGATGGAATGGGTTAAACTGGGGTTAAACTGGGACAGACTGGGATGGACTGGGCATATCCAGCTGTGCCCAGGTGTGATTTTGGCACAATCCAGGTGTGCCCAGGTGTGATTTGGGCACGGTCCATGTGTGCCCAGGTGTACCCAGGTGTGCCCCAGGTGTGCCCAGGTGTGCCCCCAGGTGTGATTTGGGCAGGCTCTATGTGTGCCCAGGTGTGCCCCAGGTGTGCCCAGGTGTGTGCCCAGGTGTGCCCAGGTGTGATTTGGGCAGGGTCCATGTGTGCCCAGGTGTGCCCCCAGGTGTGCCCAGGTGTGCCCCAGGTGCGTTACCTTGTCCAGCAGCTGCCGCGTCTGTCGCAGAGCGGCGCGTGGGAGAACAGGTGTGCCCAGGTGTGCCCAGGTGTGATTTGGGCAGGCCGGTGGTGTGGCACAGGTGTCCCCAGGTGTGCAGCAGGTGTGTGCCGGATGCCCAGGTGTGATTTGGGCAGGGTCCATGTGCCCCAGGTGCCCAGGTGTGTGCCTGGTGTGATTTGCAGGGCTCCATGTGCCCCCAGGTGTGCTCAGGTGTGGCCCAGGTGTGCCCAGGTTGCCCCCAGGTGCTGCTCCTTGTCCAGCAGCGTGCGGGCAGGTTCAGAGCGGGTTTGCCGGTACATGCATGTTCAGCCGCTGATGATAGCGTGCTGTGGAACAGCTTGCACGGGAAATCCCGTTGGAACGTCAAGGAAACTTCCAGAACGCAGAGCCCGGCCTAGGCCCGGACTAGGGTGATTCAGGGCTCATTTTATCCTGGGTTCAGCTCAGGTCCAGCCCAGGTCCAGCCCAGGTTCAGCCCAGGTTCGGGGCAGGTTCAGCGCAGGTTCAGGCCGGGTTTAGCCCAGGTTTAGCCCGGTTCAAGGCAGAATATTGTGCATGTAGGGACAGCTCTCGGGGGCAGTTTCAGGGCAGGTTCAGGGCAGGTTTAGCCCAGGTTCAGGCCGGGTTTAGCCCAGGTTTAGCCCAGGTTTAGCCCGGTTCAAGGCAGGCTATCCTGCATGTAGGGACAGCTCTCGGGGGCAGTTTCAGGGAAGCTTTGGGGCAGGTTCAGCCCAGGTTCAGCCCAGGTTTAGCCCAGGTTTAGCCCAGGTTTAGCCCAGGTTCGGCCGGGTTTAGCCCAGGTTCAGGCCGGGTTTAGCCCAGGTTTAGCCCAGGTTCGGGCCAGGTTTAGCGCAGGTTTAGCCCAGGTTCAGCCCAGGTTTAGCCCAGGTTCAGGCCGGGTTTAGCCCAGGTTCAGGCCGGGTTTAGCCCAGGTTTAGCCCAGGTTCAGGCCGGGTTTAGCCCAGGTTCAGCCCAGGTTCAGCCCAGGTTTAGCCCAGGTTTGGCCCAGGTTCGGGGCAGGTTTAGCCCAGGTTCAGCCCAGGTTTAGCCCAGGT
This sequence comes from Camarhynchus parvulus, assembly GCF_901933205.1. Taxonomy (NCBI): domain Eukaryota; kingdom Metazoa; phylum Chordata; class Aves; order Passeriformes; family Thraupidae; genus Camarhynchus; species Camarhynchus parvulus. Next base: position 1,593 of record NW_022148292.1, read on the forward strand.
TCAGGCCGGGTTTAGCCCAGGTTTAGCCCAGGTTTAGCCCAGGTTTAGCCCAGGTTCAGGCCGGGTTTAGCCCAGGTTTAGCCCAGGTTTAGCCCGTTTAGCCCAGGTTCAGGCCGGGTTTGCGCCAGGTTTAGCCCAGGTTTAGCCCAGGTTCAGGCCGGGTTTAGCCCAGGTTTAGCCCAGGTTCAGGCCGGGTTTAGCCCAGGTTTAGCCCAGGTTTAGCCCAGGTTCAGGCCGGGTTTAGCCCAGGTTTAGCCCAGGTTCAGGCCGGGTTTAGCCCAGGTTTAGCCCAGGTTTAGCCCAGGTTTAGCCCAGGTTTAGCCCAGGTTCGGGCATTTAGCCCAGGTTTAGCCCAGGTTTAGCCCAGGTTCAGCCCAGGTTCAGGCCGGGTTTATGTCAGGGGCAGCCCAGGTTCAGCCCGGTTTAGCCCAGGTTTAGCCCAGGTTTAGCCTCAGGTTGCCCGGTTTAGGGCAGATTGTAGCCCAGGTTTAGCCCGGTTTAGCCCGGTTCAAGGCAGGTATCGCAGGTGGGGCAGGTGAGGGGCAGGGGTCGGACACAGGCAGGGGCCCAGGTGTAGAACCTGCAGAGCTGCCGCGTGTGGCCAGGCTCGGGGTCAGGTGTGACACAGGCAGGACAGTGGTCGCCCTGCAGGTGTGACCCAGGTGTGACCCAGGTGTGACCCAGGTGTGACACAGGTGTGACCCAGGCAGGACACAGGTGTGACACAAGTGTGACCCAGGTGTGACACAAGTGTGACACAGGTGTGACACAGGTGTGACACAGGCACGACACAGGTGTGACCCAGGTGTGACACAGGTGTGACACAGGCAGGACACAGGTGTGACCCACGTGACCCAGGTGAGATAAAGGTGGGATTTAGGTGGGACACAGGGCACAGGTGTGACACAGATGGAAATGTGTGACAGGTGTGACACACGTGAGATGGAAGAGTGACACAGGTGACCCAGGTGACCCAGGTGTGACCCAGGTTACATGAGGATGACACAGGTGACCCAGGTGCCCCCACCTCATTCCCAGATGTAACTGGGGACCCCCCAGGTGACCTTTCCCAGGTGTGACCCCCCCAGGTGTGACCCCCCCAGGTGTGACCCCCCCCCCAGGTGTGACCCCCAGGTGTACCCCCCCAGGTGTCCCCAGGTGTGACCCCCAGGTGTGACCCCCAGGTGTGACCCCCCAGGTGTTCCCCCCAGGTGTGACCCCCAGGTGTGACCCCCCCCCCAGGTGTGACCCCCAGATGTTCCCCCCCAGGTGTGCCCCCCAGGTGTGACCCCCAGGTGTGACCCCCCAGGTGTGACCCCCCCCAGGTGTGACCCCCCAGGTGTCCTTACCCAGGTGTGACTCCCCCTCCCCAGGTGTGACCCCCCAGGTGTGACCCCCAGGTGTCCCCCCAGGTGTGACCCCCAGGTGTGACACCCCCAGGTGTGACCCCCAGGTGTGACCCCCCAGGTGTGACCCCCCAGGTGTGACCCCCCCCAGGTGTCCTTACCCAGGTACACCTGCCCTCCACGAAGTATTTGCAGATCACCTTCCCCTTCTTGTCCGAGGGCAGGTGAGCCTTGTCCTCCCGCCGGTACCCGCCCCCGTCCTGGGGCAAAAACGGGAAATTTGGGGGAAAAATGGGGAAAAAAACGGGGAAAGCAAATGGGAACAGATAGGGGAAAATGGGCAAAGAAATGGAGAAATAGGGAAAAAATGGGGAGAAATGGGAAAAAAAAGAGGAAAAATAGGAAAAAATGGGAAAAATAAGAAAAATGGGGAAAAATGGGAAATTTGGCAGGAAAATGGCAGAAAAATGGGGAAAAAATGGGGAAAATGGGAAAAGAAATGGGGGGAGAATAGGGAAAAATGGGGAAAATTAGGAAAAAATGGGGAAATATCCCAAAAATTGAGAGGGTTTGGGGGGTGCTGGGCCAAAAATCCTAGGAATTTGGGGGAGAAAAGGGGGATTTGTGGGGAAAAGGTGGATTTGGGGGGAAAATTTGGGGATTTTGGGGGGAAATTTTGGGATTTGGGGTGCTCACCCCCATGTCTCAAAGGTTTTTGGTTTCTGGGCAGGATTTTTGGGGATTCCAGGGGGATTTTTGGGCATTTTTGGGGATTCCAGGGGGATTTTTGGGGATTCCAGGGGGATTTTTGGGAATTTTTGGGGATTCCAGGGGGATTTTTGGGGATTCCGGGGGATTTTTGGGGATTTTTGGGGATTCCAGGGGGATTTTTGGGGATTCCAGGTGTTCACCCCCATATCTAGGCAGGATTTTTGGGGATTCCAGGGGGATTTTTGGGGATTGCAGGAGGATTTTTGGGGGTTTTTGGAGATTCCAGGTGTTCATCCCCATGTCTGGGCAGCATTTTTGAGGATGCCAGGGGGATTTTTGGGGATTTTTGGGGATTGCAGGAGGATTTTTGGGGATTTTTGGGAATTCCAGGTGTTCATCCCCATGTCTGGGCAGGATTTTTGGGAATCCCAGGAGAATTTTTGGAATTCCAGGGGGATTTGGGGGGATTTCTGGGAATTCCAGGGGAACATTTGGGGGATTCCAGGCACTGGCCCCCGCGACGTCTGGGCAGGATTTTGGGGAATCCCAGGGAGATTTGAAGGGGGAATTTTTGGGGATTTTAGGTGCTCACTCGCACGCCCTCGAAGCGTTTTGGGTTTTCTGGGTTTCTGGGCAGGATTTTGGGGATTTTTGGGGATTTTTGGGGCACTCACCCCCATGTCCTCGTCGTAGAAGTCGTCGTCCTCGTGGCTGCCGCCCTTGCCCAGGGCGCTGCGGCCGCGGCCCCAGGCCGGCCCGGCCCCTTGCTGCCCCTGCCGCCCTTGGGGCCACGGGGGCCGGGACCACGGCCTGGAACGGGATCGGGATTGGGATTGGGGGTGGGATTGGGATTTGGGATTGGGGGTGGGATTTGGGGTGGGATTTGGGGTGGGAGGGTTTGGGTTGGGATTAAGGGGGGGTGGGATTGGGTTGGGATGGGATTTGGTGGGTTGGGGTGGGATTTGGGATTTGGGGTGGGAATTCCCAGATCCAGCCCCCCCCAGCCCCTTGCTGCCCCTGCCCCCCTCGGGACCGCGGGGACCACGAGCCTGAACGGGATGGGATTGGGATTGGGATTTGGGGTGGGATTTGGGGTGGGATTGGGATTGGGGTGGGATTGGGGGTGGGATTGGGATTGGGATTTGGGATTTGGGGTGGGATTGGGATTGGGGGTGGGATTGGGATTGGGATTTGGGGTGGGAATTCCCAGATCCAGTCCCCCAGCCCTTTGCTGCCCCTGCCCCCCTGGGGCCACGGGGGCCGCGGGGACCACGGCCTGGAACGGGATCGGGATTGGGATTGGGATTGGGATTTGGGGTGGGATTTGGGATTTGGGGGTGGGATTGGGATTTGGGGTGGGGTGGGATTGGGATTTGGGGTGGGAATTCTCAGATCCAGCCCCACCCCGGCCCTTGCTGCCCCTGCCTCCCCTGGGGCCACGGGGACCGCGGGGACCACGGCCTGGAACGGGATCGGGATTGGGATTGGGAATTGGGATTTGGGGTGGGATTGGGATTGGGAATGGGATTTGGGATGGGATTGGGATTTGGGATGGGATTGGGATTTGGGGTGGGATTTGGGATTTGGGTGGGAATTCCCAGATCCAGATCCCCCAGCCCTTTGCTGCCCCTGCCCCCCAGCCCCCGGGGGCCGTGGGGACCACGGCCTGGAACGGGATCGGGATTGGGATTGGGATTTGGGGTGGATTGGGGGGGGGGGGAGGTTTGGTGGGTTGGGATTTGGGATGGGATTGGGATTGGGGGTGGGATTGGGAATGGGATTTGGGATTGGGAATGGGATTTGGGGTGGGATTTGGGGTGGGATTTGGGATTTGGGGTGGGAATTCCCAGATCCAGCCCCCCCCCGGCCCCTTGCTGCCCCTGCCCCCTCTGGGGCCACGGGGACCACGGGGACCACGGCCTGGAAATGGCATCGGGATTGGGATTGGGATTTGGGATTGGGAATGGGATTTGGGGTGGGATTGGGATTGGGGGTGGGATTGGGATTTGGGGGGGCTTGGGATGGATTTGGGTTTTGATTTGTTTTGTTGTTATTTGTTTGTTGGTTTGTTGTTTGTTTGGGGTGTTGGGGTGGGATTTGGGGGGTTTGGGGTGGGATTTGGGGTGGGATTTGGGCTGGATTTGGGCTGGATTTGGGCTGGATTTGGGCTGGGATTTGGGGTGGGATTTGGGCTGGATTTGGGCTGGATTTGGGCTGGGATTTGGGCTGGATTTGGGCTGGATTTGGGCTGGATTTGGGCTGGATTTGGGGTGGGATTTGGGCTGGATTTGGGCTGGATTTGGGCTGGATTTGGGCTGGGATTTGGGCTGGATTTGGGCTGGGATTTGGGCTGGATTTGGGCTGGATTTGGGGTCGGATTTAGGCTGGATTTGGGCTGGATTTGGGCTGGGATTTGGGCTGGATTTGGGCTGGATTTGGGCTGGATTTGGGCTGGGATTTGGGGTGGGATTTGGGGTGGGATTTGGGGTGGGATTTGGGCTGGATTTGGGCTGGGATTTGGGCTGGGATTTGGGGTGGGATTTGGGGTGGGATTTGGGGTGGGATTTGGGCTGGATTTGGGCTGGGATTTGGGGTGAGATTTGGGCTGGGATTTGGGCTGCATTTGGGCTGGATTTGGGTCTCACCGCGGCCCCTGTCCTTGCTGCGCCGGTACTGCGACAGCTCCTTGGCGTAATCGTCGAAGTCGTCGTTGCCCAGCGGCTCCTCGGGGTCGCAGTACTGGGAAAAACGGGAATTCCGCGGGAATTGGGATGGGGAAAGCAGGAATTCCGTGGGAATGGGGTCAGGCCAGATCCCGGATGGGGCTGGAATTCCCTGGGGAATCCCAGGATGGGGTGGGAATTGTGGGATGGGGTCAGAATCCTGGGATGGGATTGAAATCTTGGGATGGGAAACCCAGGATTGGCTCAGAATTCCCTCAGGAAGCCCCAGGACAGGCTCAGAATTGCCCCGGGACAGGCTCGGAATTCCCCTGGGATTGGGTCACAATTCCCCCAGGACAGGCTCAGAAATCCCAGAATTCCCCGGATTCCCAGGACAGGCTCAGAATTCCCAGGACAGGCTCAGAATTCCCTGGGGAATATCCCAGGACAGGCTCGAATTCCCCAGGACAGGCTCTGAATTCCCCCAGGATTGGGTCAGAATTCCCCTGGGATTGGGTCACAATTCCCCCAGGACAGGCTCAGAACTCTCTCGGAAATATCCCAGGACAGGCTCAGAATTCCCCCAGGACAGGATCAGAATTCCCTGGGGAATATCCCAGGACAGGATGAGAATTCTCTCGGAAATATCCCAGGACAGGCTCGGAATTGCCCCGGGACAGGCTCAGAATTGCCCCGGGACAGGCTCCGAATTCCCTGGGGAATATCCCAGGACAGGCTCGGAATTCCCCCAGGACAGGATCAGAATTCCCTGGGGAATATCCCAGGACAGGATGAGAATTCTCTCAGAAATATCCCAGGACAGGCTCGGAATTCCCCCGGGATTGGGTCACAATTCCCCCAGGACAGGCTCAGAACTCTCAGAATTCCCTGAATTCCCGGGACAGGCTCGGAATTCCCAGGAATTCCCTGCGCACCCCGGCTCACCTCCATCTCCTCCTCGAAGGGCTCCTCCTCATCCTCGGGTCGCGCGGGGCGCGGCCCCCCCGCCCAGCCCCGCCCCCGCCCGGCCCCGCTGGCGTGCCCCGAACCCGCGGCCCCCACGGCATCCGCGACCTGCGGAGAAACAACGGGAAAATGGGCAAAAATGGGCAAAAACCAGGGAAAAACCGGCCCCGGAACCCGCGGCCACCACGGCATCCACGACCTGCGGAGAAACGGGGGGAAAAATGGGAAAAATGGGCAAAAACGGGGAAAAACTGGGGAAAAACCGGCCCCGGAACCCACGGCCCCCGCGGCAACCGCGACCTGCGAGAAACAACGGGAAAATGGGGAAAAATGGGAAAAAACGGGGAAAAACTGGGGAAAAACCGGCCCCGGAACCCGCGGCCACCGCGGCAACCGCGACCTGCGGAGAAACGGGGGGAAAATGGGGAAAAATGGGAAAAACCGGGGAAAAACTGGGGAAAAACCGGCCCCGGAACCCACGGCCACCACGGCAACCCGACCTGCGAAAGCGCGCAAAATGGGAAAAATGGGAAAAACCGGGGAAAAACTGGGGAAAAACCGGCCCCGGAACCCATGGCCACCGCGGCAACCCCGACCTGCGGAGAAACAACGGGAAAAAATGGGAAAAAATGGGAAAAATGGGAAAAACCGGCCCCAGAACCCACGGCCACCACGGCAACCGCGACCTGCGGAGAAACGGGGGGAAAATGGGCAAAAATGGGGAAAACCGGGAAAAACTGGGGAAAAACCGGCCCCGGAACCCGCGGCCCCCGCGGCAACCGCGACCTGCGGAGAAACAACGGGAAAATGGGCAAAAATGGGAAAAATTGGAAAAATGGGGAAAAACCGGCCCCAGAACCCACGGCCACCACGGCAACCGCGACCTCGCGAAGAAACGGGGGGAAAATGGGGAAAAAAAAATGGGGAAAAACACGGGGAAAAACCGGCCCCGGAACCCGCAGCCACCACAGCAACACCGACCTGGGGAAAAATGGGAAAAAATGGGAAAATTGGGGAAAATGAGGGAAAAAATGGGAAAACCGGGAACCAAAAACAAAAGAAAATGGGGAAAAAAAAATGGGAAAAACCAGCCCAGGAACTTGCGGCAACCCCGGCCTGGGGAAAACAATGGAAAAATGGGAAAAAATGGGGAAAAAATGGGGAAAAAATGGGGAAAAAATGGGGAAAAATGGGAAACCCCAGCCCCGGAACCCGCGGCCACAGCAGCAACCCCAACCTGGGGAAAAATGGGGGAAAATGAAGGAAAAATGGGAAAAAATTGAGGGAAATGGGGAAAAAAAGGGGAAAAATAATGGAAAAAACAGGGGAAAATGGGGAAAAGAAAGAGAAAAATGGGCGCAAAACTAAGAAAAAACTGTGAAAAATGGAGTTTTTTTTGAGAGAGGTTTTTGGGGGTTTTTGTGAGCTTTTAGGTTTTTTGTTTGTTTGTTTATGTCGGTTTTTGGGGGTTTTTTATTATTTCTTGGGATTTTTTGGGGCAATTTTTTGGATTTCTTTTCATGTGTTGAAAATTTTGAAGTGTTCTTTTCTTTTTTGGGAGGTTGAGGAGTTTTTGTGGTTTTTTTGTTGTTGTTGTTTTTTGGTGTTTTTTTTCTTTCTTTGGGGTTTTTTGGCGGGAGGTTGAGTTTGGGTTTTCTATTGGTTTTTGGGGTTTTTTTTGTTTTTTTCCACTTTGTTTTGTTTTATTTTTGTGCCTTTTTTTAATGGGTTTTTGTGGTTTTTCTAGGAATTTTGGGGGTTTTTTTATGTTTTCCCGCTTATTTTTTGTTTGTTTTCTGTGATTTTTTGTTGGTTTTTTTTTTGTTTTCCAGTAGGATTTTTCTTACATTTTCTGATTTTTCCCATTTTTTTCCCCAATTTTTTCCCCCAATTTTTTTCCCCCGTTTTTCCCTTACCTCTGGCTCGGTGCCCTCCGTCCTTGGAGCGCCGGTACTGGCTCAGCTCCTTGGAGAAATCGTCAAAGTCGTCCTTGGGCGCCTCCTCCTCCTCTTCGGCCTCGAAGGGCCCGAAATCCTCGGGCTCGAACTCCTCGTAGGAGCCCCCGTAGGAGCCCTTGGGGTCCCCCTTGGGGTGCCCCTTCCGGGGCAACTGGGAGTACTGGTGGGACTGGGAATGGCATGGCAGAGGTTGGGATCCGGAATTACCCAAAAATTCCAAAAATTCCCCAAAAATTCCCCCAAAAATTCCCCAAAATTCCCCCAAAAATTCCCCCAAAAAAAATTCCCCAAAAATTCCCCCAAAAATTCCCCCGAAAATTCCAAAAAAATTCCCCAAAAATTCCCCAAATTCCCCCAAAAATTCCCTAAAAATTCCCACTCGTTCTGGGGCAACTGGGAGTACTGGGAATGGACAGGGAGAGGTTGGGATCCAGAACTCCCAAAAATTCCCCCAAAATTCCCAAAATTCCCCCAAAAAATTCCCCCCAAAATTCCCTAAAAATTCCTGCTTGTTCTGGGGTAACTGGGAGTACTGGTGGGACTGGGAGTGGCATGAGAGAGGTTGGGATCCGGAATTACCCAAAAATTCCAAAAATTCCCCAAAAATTCCCTAAAAATTCCCAAAAAATTCCCCCAAAAATTCCCCCAAAAATTCCAAAAAAAAATTCCCCCCAAAAATTCCCCCAAATTCCCAGGTTTTATTCCCTTGGGATGGGACTGGGAGTACTGGTGGGACTGGGAGTGGCATGGGAGAGAGCAGGATCCAGAACTCCCAAAAAATTCCCAAAAAATCCCAAAAATTCCCAGTGACCATTCCCAGTAATTCCCAGTTTCCATTCCCAGTATTTCCCAGTTTCCACTCCCAGTAATTCCCAGTTTCCACTCCCAGTAATTCCCAGTTTCCCTCCCAGCATTCCCAGTATAACTCCTGGAATACACTGGGCTGTATTCCCAGGATTTCCCTGGGATCATTCCCAGTAATTCCCAGTTTCCACTCCCAGTAATTCCCAGTTTGCATTCCCAGTATTCCCAGTTTCCACTCCCAGTAATTCCCAGTTTCCATTCCCAGTATTCCCAGTATAACTCACGGAATACACCGGGCTGTACCCCCAGGATTTCCCAGTGACCATTCCCAGTAATTCCCAGTTTCCCTCCCAGTATTCCCAGTATAATTCACAGAACAGACTGGGCTGTATTCCCAGTAATTCCCAGTTTCCATTCCCAGTAATTCCCAGTTTCCCTCCCAGCGTTCCCAGTACAACTCACGGAATACACCGGGCTGTACTCCCGGTATTTTCTGTGGCCCTTCTCCCCCCCAGCGCTCCGTACAACTCAGGAGTACACCGGCGTCAAATCCCCACTAATTCCTCACTGGGCCCAGGCGCGCGCTGGAAAATCCCGGAATACATCAGCCTCCCGTCTGAGCCCTTCCCCAAAGCCTGCAATTCCATCCTGACCCCTGGAATTCCCTTCCCTAACCCTGGAATTCCCAATTTTCCATGGAAAATCCCGGGAAAATCAGCCCTGAGCCCTTCCCAAAGCCTGCAATTCCATCCTGAGCCCTGGAATTCCCTTCCCAAAGCCTGGAATTCCCAATTTTCCATGGAAAATCCCGGGAAAATCAGCCCTGAGCCCTTCCCAAAGCCTGCAATTCCATCCTGACCCCTGCAATTCCCTTCCCAAAGCCCTGGAATTCCCTTCCCAACCCCTGGAATTCCCTTCCCAAAGCCTGGAATTCCCAATTTTCCAGGGAAAATCCCAGAAAAATCAGCCCTGAGCCCTTCCCAAAGCCTGCAATTCCACCCTGACCCCAGCAATTCCCTTAACCCGTAACCTAACCCCTGCAATTCCCCAAAGCCTATTCCCGGGAGGAAATTTCCCGGGAAAACCAGCCCTGAGCCCTTCCCAAAGCCTGCAATTCCATCCAACCCCTGGAATTCCCTTCCCAACCCCTGGAATTCCCTTCCCTAACCCTGGAATTCCCAATTTTCCAGGGAAAATCCCGGAAAAATCAGCCCTGAGCCCTTCCCAAAGCCTGCAATTCCATCCTGAGCCCTGGAATTCCCTTCCCAACCCCTGCAATTCCCTTCCCTAACCCTGGAATTCCCAATTTCCAGGGAAAATCCTGGAAAAATCAGCCCTGAGCCCTTCCCAAAGCCTGCAATTCCATCCTGAGCCCTGGAATTCCCTTCCCAACCCCTGCAATTCCCTTCCCAACCCCTGGAATTCCCTTCCCAGAAAATCCTGGAAAATCCCCTTTGCCTTCCCAAAGCCTGCGAAAATCAGCCCTGAGCCCTTCCCAACCCCTGGAATTCCCAATTTTCCATGGAAAACCCCAGGAAAATCAGCCCTGAGCCCTTCCCAAAGCCTGCAATTCCTTTCCCTAACCCTGGAATTCCCAATTTTCCTGGCAAAACCCTGGGAAAATCAGTTCTGAGCCCTTCCCAAACCCAGGAATTCCCTTCCAACCCCTGGAATTCCCTTCTCGAATCCTGCAATTCCCAATTTTCCATGGAAAACCCCAGGAAAATCAGCCCTGAGCCCTTCCCAAAGCCTGCAATTCCACCCTGACCCCTGCAATTCCCTTCCCAGCCCCTGCAATTCCCTTCCCTAACCCTGGAATTCCCTTCCCTAATCCTGCAATTCCCAATTTTCCTGGCAAAACCCCAGGAAAATCAGCCCCGAGCTCTTCCCAACCCCTGCAATTCCCTTCCCAAATCCTGCAATTCCCTTCCCAACCCCTGCAATTCCCTTCCCAACCCCTGGAATTCCCAATTTTCCATGGAAAATCCCAGAAAAATCAGCCCTGAGCCCTTCCCAAAGCCTGCAATTCCATCCTGACCCCTGGAATTCCCTTCCCAAAGCCTGGAATTCCCTTCCCAACCCCTGCAATTCCATCCTGACCCCTGCAATTCCCTTCCCTAACCCTGGAATTCCCAATTTTCCTGGCAAAACCCTGGGAAAATCAGTTCTGAGCCCTTCCCAAACCCAGGAATTCCCTTCCAACCCCTGCAATTCCCTTCTCGAATCCTGCAATTCCCAATTTTCCTGGCAAAACCCCAGGAAAATCAGCCCTGAGCCCTTCCCAACCCCTGGAATTCCCAATTTTCCATGGAAAACCCCAGGAAAATCAGCCCTGAGCCCTTCCCAAAGCCTGCAATTCCATCCTGACCCCTGCAATTCCATCCTGAGCCCTGGAATTCCCTTCCCATAAGCCTGGAATTCCCAATTTTCCAGGGAAAATCCCAGAAAAATCAGCCCTGAGCCCTTCCCAAAGCCTGCAATTCCCTTCCCAACCCCTGGAATTCCATCCTGACCCCTGCAATTCCCTTCCCTAACCCTGGAATTCCCAATTTTCCTGGCAAAACCCTGGGAAAATCAGTTCTGAGCCCTTCCCAAACCCAGGAATTCCCTTCTCGAATCCTGCAATTCCCAATTTTCCCGGCAAAACCCCAGGAAAATCAGCCCTGAGCCCTTCCCAACCCCTGCAATTCCCTTCCCAAACCTTGGAATTCCCTTCCAAAACTCTGGAATTCCCTTCCCAAATTCTGCAATTCCCTTCCCAACCCCTGGAATTCCCAAACTTCCGGAGAAAATCCCGGAAAAACCAGCCCTGAGCTCTTCCCCACCTCTGGAATTTCCCCCTGACTGATTTTGGGGCTAGGATGCTAAAAATAGGATTTTTTCCTGCAATTTGAGTGCAATTTTATGGCAATTTGGAATTAAGATACTAAGTTTTTTTTTTCCTGGAATTTGAGGGAAATTCTCATGAAAAGTCCAGGATTAAAACGCAAAAAATCGGATTTTTCTTAGAATTTGATGGGAATTCTTCTGGAAATTTAAGATTGAGATACTAAAAATAGATTTTTCTTAAAATTTGAAGGCAATTTAAATGAAAATTTAAAATAAAAAATATTAAGTACTGAACATTAAAGATTGAATATGGAATATTAGATATTAAATAACGACTACTAAATAGTGAAAGTTAAATATTAAGTGTTGATTATTGAATACAAAATATTAAGTATTAAATGAGGAATGCTACATAAAAAACCTGAGATTTTCCCTGAAACTTGAGGGAAAATTTCACCAAAATTCCAACGTTCAACCCCAAAAAAATGAGATTGAAACAATTTTTCCGCGGGGAAATGGGAAAAAAAAAACCGGGACAAACCCTTGACCTTGCCCTAAAATGCCGAATTCCGTGGCAAATTCCCACCTTGTGCTTGGATTTTCTCTTTTTCTTGGACCTCCTCTTGTCCTTGTCCTTGCGGCGTTTTAACCACCGCGCGCAGCGCGCGGTGCCGCTTTTGTCCCCGGACGGCTTGCCGCTGCGCGCTAGGGGTGCCGGTCCTGTGCGAGGGCCTGCCGTCGTCCTCCAGCTCGCCCTCCTCCAGCTCCCCATCCTCCCTGCAGAAACAGCCCCGGGTTCATGGGTCTTTTGGGGGAAAAAATGGGATTTTTCGGCAAAAAAATGGGATTTTTATGGCGTTTTTGGGAAAAAAATGGGATTTTCTTGGTTATTTTGGTGCGAGGGATTTGATGGGGTATAGAGGGGAAAATGGGAATGATGGATCCTCCTGCAGCTCCTCATCCTCCCTGCAGAAACAACCCCGGGGTCACGGCTCTTTTGGGGAAAAAATGGGATTTTTCGGCAAAAAATGGGGTTTTTCGGCAAAAAAATGGGATTTTTATGGCGTTTTTTGGGAAAAAATGGGATTTTCTTGGTTATTTTTGGGCGTAAAATCGCAGGGATTTGATGGGGTATAGAGGGGAAAATGGGAATGATGGATCCTCCTGCAGCTCCTCATCCTCCCTGCAGAAACAGCCCCGGGGTCACGGCTCTTTTGGGGGAAAAATGGGGTTTTTCAGCAAAAAAATGGGGTTGTTATGGGGTTTTTTGGGGGGAATAATGGGGATTTGATGGGGTTTGCGGGAAAAGGAATTCTGGATCCTCCTGAGCTCCTCATCCTCCTGAAAAAAACGGGTTTTTTTTGGGGAAAATGGGATTTTTCGCCAAAAATGGGATTTTTATAGGGGTTTTATAAAAATGGGATTTTTATGGGGTTTTTGGGGAAAATGGGAAGGAAATGGGGTTAAGAGGGAAAATGGGAATTCTGGATCCTCCTGCAGCTCCCCATCCTCCCTGCAAAAACAACCCCGGGCTCACGGCTCTTTTGGGGGAAAAATGGGATTTTTCGGCCAAAAAATGGGATTTTTATGGGGTTTTTTAGGCGAAAAAATGGGATTTTTTGGCAAAAAAACGGTATTTCTAGGGTTTTCTTTAGGGGGGAAATTGGGATTTTTCTGGTTATTTTTGGGTGTAAAATCGCAGGAATTTGATGGGGTATAGAGGGGAAAATGGGAATTCTGGATCCTCCTGCAGCTCCTCATCCTCTCGAGGAGAAAAGCCCAGGAATTTTATGGGTTTTGAGAGAAATAATGGGGATTTTCTGGGGTCAGGAATTTGAGGTTTCATCCCGCCGTCCCCCAGCTCCTCATCCTCCCTGCAGAAACAGCCCCGGGTCACGGCTCTTTTGGGGAAAAAAATGGGATTTTTCGCCAAAAAAATGGGGTTTTTCGGCAAAAAAATGGGATTTTTATGGCGTTTTTTGGGAAAAAATGGGATTTTCTTGGTTATTTTTGGGCGTAAAATCGCAGGAATTTGATGGGGTATAGAGGGGAAAATGGGAATTCTGGATCCTCCTGCAGCTCCTCATCCTCCCTGCAAAAACAACCCCGGGTTCATGGGTCTTTTGGGGGGAAAATGGGACTTTCGCCAAAAAATGGGATTTTTATGGGGTTTTTGGGGGGGGGTTATTTTGGGTGTAAAATCGCAGGAATTTGATGGGGTAGAGAGGAAAAAAAAGGATCCTCCTGCAGCTCCCCATCCTCTCGAGGAGAAAAGCCCAGGAATTTTATGGGTTTTGAGAGAAATAATGGGGATTTTCTGGGGTCAGGAATTCTGCGGGGTTTCATCGCTGCTGTCGTCCTCCAGCTCCCCATCCTCCCTGCAGAAACAGCCCCGGGGTCACGGCTCTTTTGGGGGGAAAATGGGATTTTTTGGCAAAAAAATGGGATTTTTCGGCCAAAAAAATGGGATTTTTATGGGTTTTTTGGGGAAAAAATGGGATTTTCTTGGTTATTTTTGGGTGTAAAATCGCAGGAATTTGATGGGGTATAGAGGGGAAAATGGGAATGATGGATCCTCCTGCAGCTCCTCATCCTCCCTGCAAAAACAACCCCGGGGTCACGGCTCTTTTGGGGGGAAAATGGGATTTTTCGGCCAAAAAATGGGATTTTTACGGGGTTTTTTGGGGGGAATAATGGGGATTTGATGGGGTTTGGTGAGGAAAATGGGAATTCTGGATCCTCCTGCAGCTCCCCATCCTCCCTGCAAAAACAGCCCCGGGTTCACGGCTCTTTTGGGGGGAAAAATGGGATTTTTCAGCCAAAAATGGGATTTTTCAGCAAAAAAAAAAGGGGTTTTTAGGGGGAAAAATGGGATTTTTATGGGTTTTTTAGGGGGAAAATGGGATGTTTATGGGGTTTTTTGGGGGGAAAATAACGGGGATTTGATGGGGTATAGAGGGGAAAATGGGAATGATGGGAGCCGCTCCTCGCATGGGAAATGGGATTGGGGTCAGGATTGGGATTGGGGTATTGAGGGCCCTCCGCCGCCCCTCGCCATCCTCCAGCTCCCCCCCCCCCCCCCCCTCCCCATCCTCCCTGCAGAAACAGCCCCGGGGTCACGGCTCTTTTGGGGGGAAAAATGGGATTTTTCAGCAAAAAAATGGGATTTTTCGGCAAAAAAATGGGATTTTTAGGGTTTTTTTTAGGGGGAAAAATGGGGATTTGATGGGGTTTGGTGAGGAAAATGGGAATTCTGGATCCTCCTGCAGCTCCCCATCCTCCCTGCAGAAACAACCCCGGGGTCACGGCTCTTTTGGGGGGAAAAATGGGATTTTTCGGCAAAAAAATGGGATTTTTATGGCGTTTTTTGGGAAAAAATGGGATTTTCTTGGTTATTTTTGGGTATTTCTGGATCCTCCTGCAGCTCCTCATCCCCCCTGCAGAAACAACCCCGGGTTTCGGTCTTTTTGGGGAAAATGGGATTTTCGCCAAAATGGGATTTTTGGGGTTTTTAGGCGAAAAAATGGGATTTTTTGGCAAAAAAACGGTATTTCTAGGGTTTTCTTTAGGGGGGAAATTGGGATTTTTCTGGTTATTTTTGGGTGTAAAATCGCAGGAATTTGATGGGGTATAGAGGGGAAAATGGGAATTCTGGATCCTCCTGCAGCTCCTCATCCTCTCGAGGAGAAAAGCCCAGGAATTTTATGGGTTTTGAGAGAAATAATGGGGATTTTCTGGGGTCAGGAATTCTGCGGGGTTTCATCGCTGCCGTCGTCCTCCAGCTCCCCATCCTCCCTGCAGAAACAACCCCGGGGTCACGGCTCTTTTGGGGGGAAAATGGGATTTTTTGGCAAAAAAATGGGATTTTTCGGCCAAAAAAATGGGATTTTTATGGGGTTTTTTGGGGGGAATAATGGGGATTTGATGGGGTTTGGTGAGGAAAATGGGAATTCTGGATCCTCCTGCAGCTCCTCATCCTCCCTGCAAAAACAACCCCGGGTTCACGGCTCTTTTGGGGGGAAAAATGGGATTTTCCGGGCAAAAAAATGGGATTTTTCGGCCAAAAAATGGGATTTTTATGGGGTTTTTTAAGGGGGAAAAATGGGATTTTTATGGGGGTTTTTAGGCGGAGAAATGGGATTTTTATAGGGTTTTTTTGGGGGGAGAAAAATGGGGATTTGATGGGGTTTGGTGAGGAAAATGGGAATTCTGGATCCTCCTGCAGCTCCTCATCCTCCCTGCAAAACAGCCCCGGGTTCACGGCTCTTTTGGGGGGAAAATGGGATTTTTCGGCAAAAAAAATGGTATTTTTAGGGTTTTTTATAGGGGGGAAAATGGGATTTTTATGGGGGTTTTTAGGGGGAGAAATGGGATTTTTATGGGATTTTTTTGGGGGGGGGAAAATGGGGATTTGATGGGGTATAGAGGGGAAAATGGGAATTCTGGATCCTCCTCCAGCTCCTCATCCTCCCTGCAGAAACAACCCCGGGGTCACGGCTCTTTTGGGGGGAAAATGGGATTTTTCGGCCAAAAAATGGGATTTTTATGGGGTTTTTTGGGGGGAATAATGGGGATTTGATGGGGTTTGGTGAGGAAAATGGGAATTCTGGATCCTCCTGCAGCTCCCCATCCTCCCTGCAAAAACAGCCCCGGGTTCATGGGTCTTTTGGGGAAAAAATGGGATTTTTCAGCCAAAAATGGGATTTTTCAGCAAAAAAAATGGGGTTTTTAGGGGGAAAAATGGGATTTTTATGGGGGTTTTTAGGGGAGAAATGAGATTTTTATGGGTTTTTTTTGGGGGGGGGAAATTGGATTTTTAGGGGTTTTTTTAAGGAGGAAAAATGGGATTTTTATGGGGTTTTTGGAGGGAAAATGGGATTTTTTTTTGTGGAAAAATGGGATTTCTTTGGGTTTTTTTTTTGGTGGAAAAAAATGGCGTTTGGGGGGTTTTTAAATGGAAAAAAATGGTGGGTTTGGGTTTTTTTGGTGGAAAAAATGGGATTTTTGGGGGTTTTTGTTTTTCTGTGGAAAAAATGGGATTTCTATGGGGTTTTTTGTGGGAAAATGGGTTTTCTATGGGGTTTTTTGTGGGAAAATGGGATTTCTATGGGTTTTTTTGTGGAAAAAATGGCGGTTTTTAGGGCGGGAAATGGGATTTTTCTGGGGAAAAAAAAAATTGGGATTTTTCCGGGAAAAAAAAAATAAAGGATTTTTTCTGGGTTTTTGGAGGGAAAAAATGGGGTTTTTTTGGGGAAAAAAAAGAGAATTTTCTGGGTTTTTTTGGGAAAAATTGGGATTTTTCTGGGGTTTTTTCAGAAAAAATGGGATTTCTCTGGAGAAAACAAAAACAAAAGGAGGATTTTTCTGGCAAAAGTTGGGATTCTCTGGGGGTTTTGGGGGAAAAGCGCAGGATTTGGATGGGGTTTGGGGAGGAAAACGGGAGCGATGGAGCCTCCGGAGGCTCCTCGTCCTCCCTGGGAGAAAACCCGGGAGTTGAACGGGGTCGGGAGGAAATAATGGGAATTGTCTGGGGCTGGGGGCACATCTGGGCACAGCTGGGAATTGTCTGGGGCTGGGGGCACATCTGGGCACAGCTGGGAATTGTCTGGGGCTGGGGGCACATCTGGGCACAGCTGGGATATACCTGGGGCTGGGGGCACATCTGGGCACAGCTGGGATATACCTAGGGACACCTGGGGACACATCTGGGCACATCTGGGATATGGATATACCTGGGGACACCTGGGGACACATCTGGGCACATCTGGGATATGGATATACCTGGGGACACCTGGGGACACATCTGGGGACAGCTGGCCACATCTGGGATATACCTGGGGACACCTGGGCACACAGGGGCACACCTGGGACAGACCTGGGCAAAGCTGGGCACACCTGGGACACATCTGAGGACAGGTGGGACACACCTGGAGACACCTGGGCACACCTGGGCCACAGCTGAGCGTGCTGGGACACACCTGGGGCACATCTGGGGACAGGTGGGGCACATCTGAGACACATCTGGGACACACCTGGGACACATCTGGGCACACCTGGGGCACACAGGGACACACCTGGAGACACCTGGGCACACCTGGGACAGCCCTGGGCAAAGCTGGGCACACCTGGGCCACAGCTGAGCATGCTGGGACACACCTGGGACACATCTGGGGACACCTGGGCACAGCTGGGCACACATCTGGGGACACCTGGGCACACCTGGGGCACACAGGGACACACCTGGGCACACCTGGGATATACCTGGGGACACCTGGGCACACCTGGGGCACATCTGGGCACACATCTGGGGACAGCTGGGGACATATGGGGACAGCTGGGACTCATCTGGGGCACACAGGGACACACCTGGGACAGACCTGGGGACACTTGGAGCACACCTGGGATACACCTGGGGACACCTGGGCACCTCCCGACACACCTGGGCACATCTGGGATATACCTCGGGACACCTGGGGACAGCTGGGGACAGCTGGGACACATCTGGGACACTTGGAGCACACCTGGGCACACCTGGGACACTTCTGAGCACACCTGGGCACACCTGGGATGCACCTGGGCACCCCTGGGGCACACCTGGGGCACCCCTGTGGCACATCTGGGGCACACAGGGGACAGCTGGGATCACCTAGGACATATCTGGACACACCTGAGACACATCTGGGCACCTCTGGGGCACACCTGGGGACACTTAGGACACACCTGGGCAGCCCTGGGGCACACCTGGCCACAGCTGGGATATATCTGGGGACACCAGGACACGCTTGGGCACATCTGGGCACACTGGGACACATCTGGCCACACCTGGGCACAGCTGGAACACATCTGGGGACAGCTGGGGACACTTGGGCACATCTGGCCACACCTGGAACACATCTGGGCACAGCTGGGGCACACCTGGGCAAACCTGGAGCACACTAGGACACATCTGGAACGCCCCTGGGGACACCCTGGGCACATCTGGGCACACCTGGGCAGACCTGGAGCACACTAGGACACATCTGGGACACCCCTGGGGACCCCCCGGGCACATCTGGGCACACCTGGAGGGGCAGGGGGCAGTGTGAGGTGCTTTTTACCACCTTTGCTTGATGACTTTCACACATTTTCCAGCCATTTCCACCAACTTGTGCACTTTTTTTTTGGTGTGGATTTGGGGCTGTGGCACCTGGACATGCCCCTTCTTTGGATTTTGGGGGGATTTGGGGGGATTTTGGGGCATTGTGTGCTTTTGTGACGTTTTTTGGGGAGGGTTCTGCTTGGTTTGGGACACACCGGGGGGATTTACACGTGGGGGGCACCAAGGGAAGGGGGGAAAAGGCACCAAAAAATGCAAAATTCCACATTTTCCACCCATTTCCCACCCATTTCCCACATGGAAATGAAGCCCAGCCCCCCAAATCCCCTGGATTTGCCTTTTTTTTTCCCAGCAAAACCCCCTGGATTTCCTTTTTTAAAACTAAATATTCCCAAATCTCCCTCATTTTGCTCTTTTTTCCCTAAAAACACCCCCAAACTCCCTGAATTTACCTTTTTCCCCCCTAAAAAATAACATTTTTTACTTAAAAATACCCCAAAAATTCCCTTATGACAGCATTTTTCCTAAATAAAGCCCCAAACTGCCTGGATTTCCCTTTTTTCCCCTAAAAATACCCCAAAATTCCCTTATTTCACCTCTTTTTCTTAAAAATAGCCTCCAATTCCCTGGATTTACCTTTTTATCCCCAAAAATATCCCCCAAACTTCCTTAATTACTCTTTTCTTCCTAAAAACACCCCCAAACTCCCTAAATTTACCTTTTTCCCCCTAAAAATCCCCTAAATATTGACTTTTTCCCCTAAAAATATCCCCCAAACTCCCCAAATTCCCTTTTTTCCCTACAAACGCCCTCAAAACTCCCCGGATTTACCTTTTTTCCCCTAAAAATTAATTTTTTTTTCCCCTAAAAAATCCCCAAAATTCCTTTTTTTCCCTACAAACTCCTCCAAAACTGCCTGAATTTACCATTTTTCCTACAAATTCCCCCCAAAACCTCCCTGATTTCAGCTTTTTTTTTTTCCTTTTCTTTTCACGTTATCTGGATTAAACTACTGAAGAAACGGAAATCCCAGAAATGGCTCTGAGTTCTTGTAGGGAATTTTTGGGGGCAGATTTGGAGATTTTGGAACTTTTTAAATCCCTGCAGGGATCCCCAAACTTCCTGATCCAAATTTGGGGGATTTTAAGGCAAAAAAAAAATGGAATTTTTATGAGGGAATAAAAAACTTATTAAGGATCACCACCCAAAACAATGGGGCTAAACTCCCCAAAAGGAGTTAAAATCCCCCAAAATAGGAGTTAAATCACCCCAACACTTAAATATTCCTTAAAAAAAGGGTTAAATTCCCCAAAAACCCAACCTGAACCCCCTCTGGAAGTAAAAATTCCCAAAAAAGAGCCGAACCCCTAAAAACCTCACAAATTAGGGTTTTAATCACTAAAAAAAGGGGGGAAATCCTCCCCAAAAGGTTCTAAACCCTCCAAAAAATGGGTTAAACCCTCCAAGCACCCTAAATATCCCTAAAAATGGTTAAATCCCCCCAAAAACCCAACCTGACCCCCCCTCTGGAAGTAAAAATTGCCCAAAAAGAGCTGAACCCTTAAAATTCCCCCCAAATGAGGATTTTTAACCCCTCAAAAAAGAAGGGGTTCAACTCTCCCAAAAAGGGTCTAAACCCCCCCGAACCTTGAGGCCACCCCTCAAAAAAGAGTTTTAGTCTTTCCTAAATGAGAAATCCAACCCCCTCCCCAAAAGAAATCCCCTAACAAAGGGGTGGGACCCCCTTAGGGAGCATTCAAAGCCCCCAAAATTTGGGTTAAACCCCCCCAGCACCCCCAAAAAAATGACCTAAATCGTCCCCCCTCAGGGATTATCCTTTAAAATCCCCCAAAAGGTCCCCAAATCCCCTCACACCCCACGCTGAGGCCTGCACTGCCTTCATCCCCTCCTCCTCCTCCTCCTCAGGACCCTCCCAAATCCTCCTCAGGTTCTTCCTCGCCCTCCTCTTCCTCCTCAAAGCCCCCCTCGGGTCCTTCCTCCTCAGAGCCCCCTTCCCCCTTTTCTTCTTCCTCCTTCTCCTCAGAGCCTCTCGGGTCTCCCTGAAATCCCCCTGAGCTCCTTCCTCACCCTCTTCTTCCTCGAACCCCCTCAGCTCCTTCCTCACCGTTCTCAAATCCCCCTGAGGCCCTTCCTCACCTTCCTCCTCCTCCTCAAACCCCCTCAGCCCCTTCCTCCTCCTCACGCTCCCCCCCACCCCAAATCCCCCTCAGTCCCTTCCTCCTCCTCACGCCCCCCCCCAAATCCCCCTCAGCTCCTTCCTCACCCTCCTCCTCCTCCAATCCCCCCCCCTCACCGTCCTCAAATCCCGAGCTCCTTCCGTCCTCCCTCCTCCTCCTCCAATCCCCCTCAGCTCCTTCCTCACCGTCCTCCTTCCTCAAATCCCCCTGAGGCCCCTTCCTACCCTCAGCTCCTTCCTCACCCCCCCAAATCCCCCTCAGGCCTTCCTCCTCCTCAAAATCCCCCTCAGCTCCTCCTCGAACCCCCCTATTATCCATCCTCATCAAATCTTTCGCCTCGTCCTCCTCACCCTCCTCCTCTTCAAATCCCCCTCAGTTCCTTCCTCACCCTCCTCCCCCCCCAAATCCCCCTCAGCCCCTTCCTCCTCCCTCACGCCCCCCCAAATCCCCCTCAGCTCCTCCCGCCCCCCCATCCCCCTCAGGCCCTTCCTCACCCTCTTCCTCTCAGAGCCTCCCGGGCCTCCCCCGATCCCCCTCTGGCCCTTCCTCACCCTCCTCCTCCTCCTCCTCCTCCTCCCCCCCAGGCCGCCCCCCCTCAGCCCCTGGGCCCTGCCTGCCCCCCCCCTCCCCTCACCCTCCCCTCCCGCCGCCCCCTCCCCAAACCTGGTCCGGCGCGCCGGACCGACCCCCAGCCACACAGAGAAGGCGCTCGGGAGAGGCGGTTACTGGACCTTTCGTCCGGGCCGTGATGGTGGCCTTGGAGCGGCGGCGGCGGCCGGGGGAGGCTGCAGCTGCCGTGGCAGGACGGAGAAGGGGGAGTGCAGTGCGGGCTGGGGGGGGAAGCGGCGGCGGCGGGGGGGACACTCGGGCTCTCCACGGCCATGGGAAACGGGCAGGGGATGGAGAACGGGGGGCACAGTCACTGAACGGCGCGGGGGGCTCGGCCCGGCGGCTCCTCCGCCCGCGCCCCGCGCTCCGCGGGCGGACACACAAAATGGCGCCCGCCCTGAGGCAGCGCCCCGGCGGCCGCCGGAAACAGCCGAGCGCGGCCGGAAACAGCCGAGCGCCGCCGCTTCGGAGGGTGCCGAAAGGCGGCGGGAATGCACGAAGAACTCTTCGGGTTTTTTCCGGTTGATGCCGAACGTTTCCGAGCGCCTCCAAAGCTCTCACGAGGTTTTCCGAATGTTTCCGAAAGTCTTCGTGTGTGGGGATTTTCTTAAGAGTTTTAGAGCGAAGTATTACTAGAAGAAAATTTTAAGGAGCTTTAGAGTCTTTTCTCCTCACGGCTTCTCTTTCCCTACCCAAAACCCCTGCCAAATCCACTGTGCCCCTTGATTAGATTCAATGTTCCCCCCAAATCCTCTTCCCACCTGGAGTTCAGCTCAGGACAGGGAATTTCCCCTGATCACGGGCTGTTTCTCCACATGCAAATATCATTCGGCCAAAAAAAATAAAAAACTAAACCAAACCCCCAAAATGTCGCGAATTTCCTGGAAATTTATAGGAAAATTCTGCAAGGTGAGAGGAGCGGGAAGGGAGGTAGGGATCTGCCTGTGACTTGGAAAAAAACAACATAGGTTTTGTAAAACCAGGGGAAAACAACCCCAAAACCTCCGATTTTTCTAATTATTGACGGGATTTTTGCACCGGTTTGGCCGCTTCGTTTCTTTGGGACGGGGAAATCGCGGAATTTCCGCCAAGTTCTCCAAAACTCTCCGAGTGTTCCCGAAGTTCTCCGACGCCTTCCGAAGCCTTCCGAAGACGAAAGGCGCGCTCGGAACGTTTCCGAAAGTCTCCTAACGAGGCTGACGGAGATTAACGAAGCCAATGGGGGATGGCGGGAACGCCCTCAAAGGGAGGAGGACGAGTCCATCTGAGTGCGGAAAGCGGGGGGGGGAACAACATGCATTGTGCCACACGGCGCACGGGCAGGGCCGCAAAACCCCTGAGCGCGGCCTCACACCGTTACACCGCGGTGAAACGGCGGCAGAAAAAACCTCTGGCCGTTCTTTTCTCCTGAGGGGCCGCAAGTACCGGGAGCGAATTCGGTGCGTCCCCCCCCGCCCGGCGGGATGTGGAGCGGCGGCGGGCGCGGGGGTTTGCGCGGGCCGCAGGGGGCGCTGCGAGTTGCGTGAGGGGCTCTGAGGGGCCGTGAGGGGCTTTGAGGGGCCGTGAGGGGCTTTGAGGGGCTTTGATGGCCCGTGAGGAGCTCTGAGGTGTCCAGAGAGATTTAAAAACCCAGAGGGCGCTTTTTAGGGGTCGTGAGGGGCTTTGTGGGATCCTGAGGGTGGTCTCAGGGGCCGCCGCGATGGTGGAGAAGGACGAGTCCAGCCCCGGCGGCATCAGCGAGGAGGAGGCGGCCCAGTACGACCGCCAGATCCGGCTCTGGGGGCTCGAGGCCCAGAAAAGGTCGGTGGGGCCGGGGGGGTTGTGTGTGGGGGGTCATTTTATGGGCTTTGGGGGCCTTATGGGGGGGTAAGAGCCCTATAGGAGCTTTAAGGGGGCTCTGTAGGGGCTCTTGGTGGTCCCTGTAGGGGTCTGAGGGTCCCTGCGTGGCCTTGGTGGGGGGCCCATAGGGGTTAGGGGAGGCTCTGTAGGGGTCTGGGGGTCCCCATAGGGTTTATGTGGATTTGGGGAGTCCCCATAAAGCTTAGGAGTGGCTCTGTTGGGGTTTTGGGGTCCCCATAGGGGTCAGGGGCGGCTCTATGTGGTTTTGGGGGACCCCCTTAGGGGTTAAGGGTAGCTTTATTGGGTTTTGGGGTCCCCATAAGGGTCAGGGGTGGCTCTGTTGTGGTTTTGGGGTCCCCATAGGGGTCAGGGGTGGCTCTATAGGGGTCAGGGGGGCCCCATAAGGATTAGGGGTGGCTCTGTTGTGGTTTTGGGGTCCCTGCCGAGGTTTGGGGTTTGGGGGGGCCCCATAGGGGTCATGCAGTGGCTCTGTTGTGGTTTGGGGTCCCCATAGTTTTTTGTGGGGGGTCCCTGCCGAGGTTTGGGGGGCTCTGTAGGGGTCCGGGGGTCCCCGCGGGGTTTGGGGTCACTCTGTGGGGTTTTGGGGTCCCGTTCCCGTTCCAAACGCGGATTTTTTGCCCGCGATGCCCCCGCAGGTTGCGGGCGTCCCGCGTGCTGCTGGTGGGGCTGCGCGGGCTGGGGGCCGAGGTGGCCAAAAATCTCATCCTGGCCGGGGTCAGGGGCCTCACCCTGCTGGACCACCAACAGGTGAGGGGGGGCACACCTGGGGGCACAGCTGGGAAAACCTGGGAACACACCTGGGGGCACAGCTGGGGAAACCTGGGAACACACTGGGGCAGCTGGGGGCACAGCTGGGGGCACAGCTGGGAAAACCTGGGGATACACCTGGGGGCACACCTGGGGGCACAGCTGGGCACATCTGGGTACGCACCTGGGGGCACAGCTGGGCACACCTAGGGGCACAGCTGGGCACACCTAGTGGCACATCTGGGCACGCATCTGGGGGCACACCTGGGAAAAGCTGGGAACACACCTGGGCACATCTGGGTGCGCACCTGGGCACACACCTGGGAAAACATCTGGGCACACCTGGGCAAACATCTGGGCACACCTGGGAAAAACATCTGGGCACACATCTGGGAACGCACATCTGGGAAAACATCTGGGCACACCTGGGTGCACATCTGGGAAAACATCTGGGTGCACATCTGGGAAAACATCTGTGCACACCTGGGAAAACATCTGGGCACACACCTGGGTGCACATCTGGGCACACCTGGGTGCACATCTGGGAAAACATCTGGGTCACACATCTGGGAAAACATCTGGGCACGCACCTGGGCGCACACCTGGGAAAACATCTGGGCACACCTGGGAAAACATCTGGGCACACATCTGGGAAAACACCTGGGTGCACCACCTGGGAAAACATCTGGGAAAACATCTGGGAAAACATCTGGGAAACACATATGTGTGCACATCTGGGAAAACATCTGGGCAAACATCTGGGAGCACACCTGGGAAAACATCTGGGAGCACACCTGGGGAAAAACATCTGGGCACACATCTGGGAAAACATCTGGGCGCACACCTGGGTGCACATCTGGGCACACCTGGGTGCACATCTGGGAAACCATCTGGGCACACACTGGGAAACATCTGGGAGCACATCTGGGGAAAACATCTGGGTGCACATCTGGGTGCACATCTGGGAAACCATCTGGGCACACATCTGGGAAAACATCTGGGAAAACATCTGGGCACACATCTCGGAAAATCATCCTGGAGTTTTCCCTCTGCGAAAACATCTGGAACAACATTGGGCAAACCTCACCTTCAGGGGAATTCCATCCCCTGCATCCCTCAGGAGCATCCCCAAAACCCGGGGATTTCATCACCTCCATCTTTGGGCGTTTTCTCCCTTGCAAAAACCCCCAAAACGTGGCAATTCCTGTGCCCCACCCCCCCCAGAATGGTGTCCCAATGTCCCCAGTGTCCCCTGAGGACAGCCGGGCCCAGTTCCTGATCCCAGAGCTCTATCCCCAATGTCCCCAGGTGTCCCCGAGCTCTGTCCCCATGTCCCCAGGTGTCCCCCGAGGACAGCCGGGCGCAGTTCCTGATCCCCTGGCTCCCGGTCAGGAGTCCCAGAGCTCCTGTGCGCTCAGAGCCTCAACCCCATGGTGGAGGTCAGGCGCCGCCCGAGTGGAGAGCAAACCGGCCGAGTTCTTCACAATGTCCCCAGGTGTCCCCGAGCTCTGTCCCGGCTTGGGGGATATTCCCGGGTTTGGGGGGATTGTCACAGGTTTGGGGGCATTGTCACAGGTTTGGGGGATATTCCCGTGGTTTGGATTGTCACAGGTTTGGGGGCATTGTCACAGGTTTGGGGGGATATTCCTGGGTTTGGGGGATTGTCACAGGTTTGGGGGGGATTGTTACAGGTTTGGGGGGATTGTCACAGGTTTGGGGGGATATTCCTGGGTTTGGGGGGATTGTCACAGGTTTGGGGGCATTGTCACAGGTTTGGGGGATTGTCACAGGTTTGGGGGGATATTCCTGGGTTTGGGGGATTGTCACAGGTTTGGGGGCATTGTCACAGGTTTGGGGGATATTCCTGGGTTTGGGGGATTGTCACAGGTTTGGGGGCATTGTCACAGGTTTGGGGGGATATTCCTGGGTTTGGGGGGATTGTCACAGGTTTGGGGGGATTGTTACAGGTTTGGGGGATTGTCACAGGTTTGGGGGATATTCCTGGGTTTGGGGGATTGTCACAGGTTTGGGGGATATTCCTGGGTTTGGGGGGATTGTCACAGGTTTGGGGGGATATTCCTGGGTTTGGGGGGGATTGTCACAGGTTTGGGGGCATTGTCACAGGTTTGGGGGGGATATTCCTGGGTTTGGGGGGGATTGTCACAGGTTTGGGGGGATATTCCCGGGTTTGGGGGGGATTGTCACAGGTTTGGGGGGATATTCCTGGGTTTGGGGGGATTGTCACAGGTTTGGGGGGGATATTCCTGGGTTTGGGGGGGATTGTCACAGGTTTGGGGGCATTGTCACAGGTTTGGGGGGATATTCCTGGGTTTGGGGGGATTGTCACAGGTTTGGGGGCATTGTCACAGGTTTGGGGGGGATATTCCTGGGTTTGGGGGCATTGTCACAGGTTTGGGGTGGATATCCCCAGGTTTAGGGTGGATATCTCCAGGTTTGGGGGGATATCCCCAGGTTTAGGGTGGATATCTCCAGGTTTGGGGGGGATATCCCCAGGTTTGGGGGGGATTGTCACAGGTTTGGGGGGATATTCCTGGGTTTGGGGGGGATTGTCACAGGTTTGGGGGGATTGTCACAGGTTTGGGGTGGATATCCCCAGGTTTGGGGTGGATATCCCCAGGTTTGGGGTGGATATCTCCAGGTTTGGGGTGGATATCCCCAGGTTTGGGGCGGACATTCCTAGGTTTGGAGTGATTGTCCCATTCTTGGGCAGGATTATCCCATTCCAGACTGTGATCATCCCATTTTGGGGTACAAGCCCCCATTTTAGGGTGGAATCCCCCGTTTTGAGGTAGAATCACCCCATTTGGGGAAGAATTCCCCATTTTGAGGAAGAATCACCCCATTTGGGGAAGAATCCCCCCATTTGAGGAAGAATCCCCCATTTTGAGGTAGAATCACCCCGTTTTTTGGTAGAATCACCCCGTTTTGGGGTGGAATCTCCTCATTTTGGGGTAGATTCCCCCCATTTTGGGGTAGAGTCTCCCCATTTTGAGGTAGAACCCCCCCCCCATTTTTGGGTCCAATTCCCTTCTACCCCAAAAAAACAACCGCCCCTCAACCCCATCCCATTCTTCCCCTGGCCCCATTCACCTTTTCCCCTAGAAAACCCCCAAAACCCAGGGCTGAAATCCCAAATTTCTCCTCCAGGTGTGCCTGACCTGCTGCTCCAAGGAATCCATGGTGAGGATCAACCAGATCTGCCACAAAAACGGCATCAAATTCTTCACCGGCGACGTTTTCGGCTACCACGGCTACATGTTCGCCGACCTGGGCCAGCACGAGTTCGTGGAGTGAGTTTTGAGGCAGGATCCCCCAAAATCCTGGGGTTTTGGGGTGTTCTTGGTGGAGTTCCTGGGTTTTTGCATCCGCAGGGAGAAGCCCAAGGTGGCCAAGGTGAGCGCGGGGGTGGAGGATGGACCCGAGGCCAAGCGGGCCCGGCTGGAACCGGCAGAGACCACCATGGTCAAAAAGGTCAGTGGGCATTGAGCCTGCAGCCTCAAAACCCTGAAATGGACCCCAAAAACCCTGAAATGGACCCCAAAACCCTGAAATGGACCCCAAAAACCCTGAAATGGACCCCAAACCCCAAACGGGCCCGGCTGGAGCCGGCAGAGACCACCATGGTCAAAAAGGTCAGTGGGCATTGAGCCTGCAGCCTCAAAACCCTGAAATGGACCCCAAAACCCTGGGATGGACCCCAAAATCCTGGGATGGACCCCAAAATCCTGAAATGGACCCCAAAAACCCTGAAATGGACCCCAAAACCCTGGGATGGACCCCAAAACCCTGGGATGGACCCCAAAACCCTGGGATAAAGTCCTGGGATAGACTCCAAAATTCTGGGATAAAATTCTGGGATAGACCCCTAAAACCAAACCCCAAGCGGGCCCGGCTGGAGCCGGCAGAGACCACCATGGTCAAAAAGGTCAGTGGGCATTGAGCCTGCAGCCTCAAAACCCTGAAATGGACCCCAAAAACCCTGAAATGGACCCCAAAACCCTGGGATGGACCCCAAAACCCTGGGATGGACCCCAAAAACCCTGAAATGGACCCCAAACCCCAAACGGGCCCGGCTGGAGCCGGCAGAGACCACCATGGTCAAAAAGGTCAGTGGGCATTGAGCCTGCAGCCTCAAAACCCTGAAATGGACCCCAAAATCCTGGGATGGACCCCAAAACCCTGAAATGGACCCCAAAACCCTGAAATGGACCCCAAAATCCTGGGATGGACCCCAAAATCCTGAAATGGACCCCAAAAACCCTGAAATGGACCCCAAAAACCCTGAAATGGACCCCAAAACCCTGAAATGGACCCCAAAACCCTGGGATGGACCCCAAAACCCTGAAATGGACCCCAAACCCCAAACGGGCCCGGCTGGAGCCGGCAGAGACAACCATGGTCAAAAAGGTCAGTGGGCATTGAGCCTGCAGCCTCAAAACCCTGAAATGGACCCCAAAACCCTGGGATGGACCCCAAAATCCTGGGATGGACCCCAAAACCCTGAAATGGACCCCAAAACCCTGGGATGGACCCCAAAACCCTGAAATGGACCCCAAAACCCTGGGATGGACCCCAAAAACCCTGAAATGGATCCCAAAACCCTGAAATGGACCCCAAAATCCTGGGATGGACCCCAAAACCCTGAAATGGACCCCAAAATCCTGGGATGGACCCCAAAAACCCTGAAATGGACCCCAAAAACCCTGAAATGGACCCCAAACCCCAAACGGGCCCGGCTGGAGCCGGCAGAGACCACCATGGTCAAAGAGTCAGTGGGCATTGAGCCTGCAGCCTCAAAACCCTGAAATGGACCCCAAAACCCTGGGATGGACCCCAAAACCCTGGGATGGACCCCAAAACCCTGGGATAAAGTCCTGGGATAGACTCCAAAATTCTGGAATAAAATTCTGGGATAGACCCCTAAAACCAAACCCCAAGCGGGCCTGGCTGGAGCCGGCAGAGACCACCATGGTCAAAAAGGTCAGTGGGCATTGAGCCTGCAGCCTCAAAACCCTGAAATGGACCCCAAAACCCTGGGATGGACCCCAAAAACCCTGAAATGGACCCCAAAACCCTGAAATGGACCCCAAAACCCTGGGATGGACCCCAAAAACCCTGAAATGGACCCCAAAACCCTGAAATGGACCCCAAAACCCTGAAATGGACCCCAAAAACCCTGAAATGGACCCCAAAACCCTGAAATGGACCCCAAAACCCTGGGATGGACCCCAAAATCCTGGGATAAAATCCTGGGATAGACGCCAAAATCCTGGGATGGACCCCAAAAATCTCTGCTGCTTCCTTCATTCTTTGGTGGCCCAAAGAGCTTTTAGGGTGGCCCCAAGCCCATTTTTTACCCTAAAATCCCCCTGGTTTTTACCGCAAAATCCCCCTTTTTTTAACTCCAAAATCTCCCTGGTTTTTACCCCAAAATCCCCCAAAATCCTCCTGGTTTTACCCCAAAATCCCTCTGGTTTTTTACCCCAAAATCCCCCCTTTTTTTACACCTAAAATCCTCCTGGTTTTACCCCAAAATCCCCCTGGTTTTTACCCCAAAATCCTCCTGGTTTTTACCCCAAAATCCCCGGTTTTTACCCCAAAATCCCCCGGGTTTTACCCCAAAATCCCCCCTTTTTTACCCCAAAATCCCCGGTTTTTACCCCAAAATCTCTCTGGTTTTTTACCCCCAAAATCCCCGTTTTTTCCCCCAAATCCCAGTTTTCCCCCCCAAACGCCCCTTTTTGCCCAAACCCGCCGTTTTTCGCCCCGAATGCAGCAGCTGCAGTTCTGCCCGCCTTGGGGCGTCCGTTTTGTGGAAAAAGAGGCGAGGAGGCGGCGCCGGCGCTACGCAGAACGGCCCCGGATTATTTCCTGCTGCACGGTGAGTTTGGGGCAAAAAATCGCATTTTTGGGGAAAAAAATAATCACGGTTTGGGGAAAAAGTCACATTTTTGGGGAAAAAAATAATCACAGTTTGGGGAAAATAATAATCACAGTTTGGGGAAAAAAAAATCACATTTTTGGGGAAAAAAAAATCACAGTTTGGGGAAAAAAATCACATTTTGGGGAAAAAAATCACATTTTTGGGGAAAAAAATCACATTTGGGGGAAAAAAATCACGTTTTTGGGGAAAAAATCACATTTTTGGGGAAAAAAAATAATCACGGTTTGGGGAAAATAATAATCACAGTTTGGGGAAAATAATGATCACAGTTTGGGGAAAAAAAAATCACATTTTTGGGGAAAAAAAATAATCACAGTTTGGGGAAAATAATAATCACAGTTTGGGGGAAAAAAATCATATTTTTGGGGAAAAAAAAATCACAGTTTGGGGAAAAAAAATCACGGTTTGGGGAAAAAATCACATTTGGGGAAAAAATCACATTTTTGGGGAAAAAAATCACGGTTTGGGGAAAAAAATAATCACAGTTTGGGGGAAAAAAAATCACATTTTTGGGGAAAAAAAATCACGTTTTGGGGGAAAAAAATCACATTTTTGGGGAAAAAAAATCACAGTTTGGGGAAAAAAAATCACATTTTTGGGGAAAAAAATCACATTTTTGGGGAAAAAAAAATCACAGTTTGGGGAAAAAAATCATATTTTTGGGGAAAAAAAAAATCACGGTTTGGGGAAAAAAATCACATTTTGGGGAAAAGATCTGATTTCTGTGACAGTGACAATGACAACGTCCGCGTTTCAGTGTTGCTCAGGTAGCGGACCGAGGCTGGCCGTGACCCGTGTCCCCTGAGCGCCCGTGACGTGACAGTGACAATGACAATGTCCCCATTTCAGTGTTACTGCAGTTCAGGACCCAAACCGGCCGTGACCCGTGTCCCCGAGGTGACACTGACAGTGACAGTGACAGTGACAATGATAATGTCCCCATTTCAGTTCTGTTACAGTTCAGGACACAAACTGGCCGTGACCCGTGTCCCCTGAGGTGACACTGACAGTGACAGTGACAGTGACAATGACAATGTCCCCATTTGAGTTCTGTTACAGTTCCGTACCGAGGCTGGCCGTGACCCGTGTCCCCTGAGCGCCCCTGAGGTGACAGTGACAGTGACAATGTCCCTGTTTGTCCCCATTTCAGTTCTATTGCAGTTCCGTATCCAAACTGGCCGTGACCCGTGTCCCCTGAGGTGACAGTGACAGTGACAGTGTCAGTGACAATGTCCCCGTTTGTCCCCATTTCAGTTCTGTTGCAGTTCAGGACCCAAACTGGCCGTGACCCGTGTCCCCTGAGCACCCCTGAGGTGACAGTGACAGTGACAATGTCCCCGTTTGTCCCTATTTCAGTTCTGTTACAGTTCTGTACCCAAACTGGCCGTGACCCGTGTCCCCGAGGTGACAGTGACAGTGACAATGACAGTGACAGTGACAATGTCCCTGTTTGTCCCCATTTCAGTGTTATTACAGTTCCGTACCGAGGCTGGCCGTGACCCGTGTCCCCTGAGCACCCCCGAGGTGACAGTGACAGTGACAATGTCCCCATTTCAGTTCTGTTGCAGTTCCGTACCGAGGCTGGCCGTGACCCGTGTCCCCGAGGTGACAGTGACAGTGACAATGACAGTGACAATGTCCCGGTTTCAGTTCTATTACAGTTCAGGACCCAAACTGGCCGCGACCCGTGTCCCCGAGGTGACAGTGACAGTGACAGTGACAATGACAATGACAATGTCCCCATTTCAGTTCTGTTGCAGTTCAGGACCCAAACTGGCCGCGACCCGTGTACCCTGAGGTGACAGTGACAGTGACAGTGACAGTGACAGTGACAGTGACAATGTCCCCATTTCAGTTCTGTTGCAGTTCCGTGCCCAAACTGGCGTACACCGGTTTCCCTGGCCCCCTGGGCTGCTCGCTGCTGGGACGCCGGGGGTGCTGGAGGCGCGGGGGTGGGGCGCACCTGGGCGCACCGGGGCAGTTCCACAGGTGAGGGCACACCTGGGCACACCTGGGCACACCTGGGGACACTTCCACAGGTGAGGGCACACCTGGGGACACCTGGGGACACCTGGGCATACCTGGGGACACCTGGGCACAGCTGGGCACACCTGGGGACACCCGGGGCACCTGGGGCACCTGGGCACACCTGGGGACACCTGGGGACACCTGGGCAGGTGAGGGGACACCTGGGCACACCCGGGCACACCTGGGGACACTTCCACAGGTGAGGGCACACCTGGGGACACCTGGGGACACCTGGGCACACCTGGGGACACCTGGGCAGGTGAGGGGACACCTGGGCACACCTGGGCACACCTGGGGACACCCGGGGCACAGCTGGGGACACCTGGGGACACCTGGGGACACTTCCACAGGTGAGGGCACACCTGGGGACACCTGGGGACAGGGGACACTTCCACAGGTTTGGAGTCCAACCTTGGGGTTTTTAGAAGCACGTTTGGGGTGAAACTTTGGGATTTTAAGAAAATTTCCCGGGGTGAAACCTCAGGCGTTTTAAGAACCTTTTTTGGGGCAAAACTTTGGGGTTTTAAGAAATTTTCTTGGGGTGAAACTTTGGGGTTTTAAGAAACTTTTTTGGGGCAAAACTTTGGGGTTTTAAGAACCTTTTTTGGGGTGAAACTTTAGGGTTTTAAGAACCTTTTTTGGGGTGAAACTTTGGGGTTTTAAGAAACTTTTTTTGGGGTGAAACTTTAGGGTTTTAAGAACCTTTTTTGGGGTGAAACTTTGGGGTTTTAAGAACCTTTTTTTTGGCTGAAACCTCAGGGTTTTAAGAAGTTTTTTGGGAGAAAACTCCGGGGTTTCCGCAGCTTTTTGGGGTGTAACCTCAGGTTTTTCTCCCAGTCCTGTCAGGGCTGAACCCTGGGGCATTTTTACAGCCCCCGCCCCATTTTTTGAGGTGAAACCCCCGAGGTTTTAAGAACTTTTTTGGGGTGAAACCTGGAGATTTTAAGCAGCTTTTTTTTTGAGGTTCCCAGCAGCTTTTTTGGGGTGGAAACCTCACGTTTTTCTCCCAATCCTTTTAGGGCTGAACCCTCAGGATTTTTAGAGCACACCCCCCTATTTTTTAGGGTGAAATCCCCCAATTTTGGACATTCCCTGTTCAATTTTTTTTCCCTTTTCCTCCCCTTTCCAGCTCCTGCTTCTCGGAGATGGCGCCGGTGTTCGCCGTGGTCGGGGGCGTGCTGGGCCAGGAGGTGGTCAAGGTACGGCCTGGGGGGGTTTGGGGGATTTTGGGGGGGTCCCCAAATCCCCCCCGTGACCCCCAAATCCCCCCCCAGGCTCTGTCCCAGAGGGACCCCCCCCACAACAACTTCTTCTTCTTCGACGGCGTCCGGGGCCAGGGCATGGTGGAGCGGCTGGGACCCCCCCCAAAATGAGGGACCCCCCCCAAAATGAGGGACCCCCCCCAAAATGAGGGACCTCCAATTGGGGAGGGGGCTTGGGGTGCCCTGGAATCCCCCAAATCCTGGAGCGGCTGGGACCCCCAAAATGAGGGAACCCCCAAAATGAGGGCCCCCAAAATGAGGGACCCCCCCCAAAATGAGGGACCTCCAATTGGGGAGGGGGTTTGGAGTGCCCTGGGACCCCCCCCAAAATGAGGAACCCCAAATTGGGGAGGGGGGTTGGGGTGCCTGGGACCCCCCCCAAAACCCTGGAGTGCCTGGGACCCCCCCCAAAATCCGGGACCCCCGAAGGGGGGGGCTTGGGAGCCTGGGAAAGAGGAACCCCAATGAGGGCCCCCCAAAATGAGGGGAGCTCCCAAAGGGGGGGGGTTTGCCCCCAAAAATGCCCGAGCCCCAATCCTCCAGGGGGGGCTTGGGGTGCCTGGCCACCCCTGGGACCCAAAAGAGGGAGACCCCCCAAATTGGGGAGGGGTCCTGAATCCCCCCCAGGGGCACCCCAAATCCTGGAGGGGGTTGGGGTGCCCTGGGACCCCCCCAAAAATGAGGGACCCCCAAATTGGGGAGGGGGCTTGGGGTGCCCTGGAACCCCCCCAAAAATGAGGGAGCACCCCAAAATTAGGGACCCCAATTGGGGAGGGGGCTTGGGGGGTCCTGAGCCCCTTGGGGAGGGGGTTTGGGGGGCCCTGGGACCCCCCAGGTTTTAGGGGAGGGGGCGTGAAGGGGTTAATAAAGGATTTCCCAGCGAGGCGTGGCTGAGTCTGGGGTCGGAATTTTTGGGAAGGGGGGGGAGGGGCTCACGGTGAGACCCCAAAAAGGGGCGAACCCCCAAAATCCCATAAACCTCCCCAAAAAACTCCCCAAAATCCCATAAACCCCCCAAACCTCCCCAAATCCCATGAACCTCCCCAAAATCCCAAACCTCCCCAAAATCCCATAAACCCCCAAAAAACTCCCCAAAATCCCATAAACCCCCAACCCCCAAAACTCCCCCATAAATCCCCCAAACCTCCCCAAAATCCCATAAACCCCCCAAAAATCCTACAGACACTGCCCAAAATCCCATAAACCCCCCAAACCTCCCAAAAAACTCCCCAAAAATCCCATAAACCCCCAAACCTCCCAAAATCCCATAAACCTCCCCAAAAATCCTACAGACACTCCCCAAAATCCCATAAACCCCCAAACCTCCCCAAAATCCCATAAACCCCCCCAAAATCCTACAGACACTCCCCAAAATCCCATAAACCCCCCAAACCCCAAAAAACTCCCCAAAATCCCATAAACCCCCCAAACCTCCCCCAAAATCCCATAGAAATCCCCCAAACCTCACAGATCCCAAAATCCCCCGAAATCTTACAAACCCCCCCAAAACCCTACAAACCCCATCAATCCCCTAAAATCCCACAGAGCCCCCCCAAAGCCCACAGAGCCCAAAACTCTTCAAAATCCCATAAATGCCCCAAAATCCCATAAATCCCCCACCAACCACACCCCTTCCCCCACCTATAAATCCCAAATCCCCAATCCAT
This sequence comes from Camarhynchus parvulus, assembly GCF_901933205.1. Lineage (NCBI taxonomy): Eukaryota > Metazoa > Chordata > Aves > Passeriformes > Thraupidae > Camarhynchus > Camarhynchus parvulus. The sequence goes on from NW_022148292.1 coordinate 36,302, forward strand.
AAATCCCCACCCCACCCATCCCACATATAAATCCCCCAATCCCTAACCATAAACCAATTATATTATCAAATCCCATAAATCCCCCAAACCCTATAAATCCCATAAATCCCCCAAAATCCCATAAATGCCCCAAAATCCCATAAATGCCCCAAAATCCTATAAATCCCCCAAACCCCATCAATCCCCCAAAATCCTATAAATCCCCCAAACCCTATAAATGTCATAAATCCCCCAAAATCCCATAAATGCCCCAAAATCCCAAAAATCCTATAAATCCCCCAAACCCTATAAATGTCATAAATCCCCCAAAATCCCATAAATGCCCCAAAATCCCAAAAATCCCCATAATCCCCCAAACCCCATAAATCCCCCAAAATCCCAGACCCCCCCAAACCTCCTAAATCCCCCAAAATCCTATAAATGCCCCAAAATCCTATAAAGCCCCCAAACCCCCAAAAATCCCATAAATCCCTCAAAATCCCATTGAGCCCAAAATCCCCATAAATCCCAGAATCCAAAATCCCCCAAACTCCATAAATCCCCCAAAACCCATAAATCCCCCAAAATCCCATAAACCCATATCCCCCACCCCATAAACCCCAAAATCCCACACCCCCAAAACTCCAACCCCCAAACCAATCCTATAAATGCCCCAAAATCCTATAAAGCCCCCAAACCCCCAAAAATCCCATAAATCCCTCAAAATCCCATTGAGCCCAAACTCCATAAATGCCCCAAAATCCCATAAATCCCCCAAAATCCCATAAATGCCCCAAAATCCTATAAATCCCCCAAACCCCATAAATGCCCCAACCCAAAAATCCCCCCAGACCCCCCAAACCTCCTAAAACCCCCAAATCCCCCAAAATCCTATAAATGCCCCAAAATCCTATAAACCCCCAGAACCCCAAAAATCCCATAAATCCCTCAAAATCCCATTGAGCCCAAAATCCCATAAATGCCCCAAAATCCCAGAATCCCATAAATCCCCCAAACTCCATAAATCCCCCAAAATCCCATAAATGCCCCAAAATTCTATAAATGCCCCAAAATCCCACAGACCCCCCCAAACCTCCTAAATCCCCCAAATCCCCCAAAATCCTATAAATGCCCCAAAATCCTATAAAGCCTCCTAACCCCCAAAAATCCCATAAATCCCATAAATCCCCCAAATCGCCCCAAATCCCGCTGTGGTAAATCGATTTTATTGCAAACAAAAGTACAAAAAACGGGAAAACTTCCCCCTCCCCCAGCCCAAAAATTCCTGTACAGACCCCAAAAAAATGTACAGACCCCCCAAAATGTGTACAGAAACCCTAAAACATTTACAGAAACCCCAAAAACTTTACAGAAACCCCAAAAAATTGTACAGAAACCCCGAAACATTTACAGCAATCCTATGTACAATGTACAGCCCATATACAGCATGTACAGCCCGGTTTTGGGGGGGGTTTTGGGGTTTTTTGGGGTTCACCCCCCCTCAGCACCATCCAGTGGGGTTCCCCAAAATTCCCTCACCCCAAAATCCCCCAAAAAACCCCAAAATCCCCCCAAAACCCCAAAATCCCCCCATTTACAGCCCATATACAGCATGTACAGCCCATTGTTGGGGTTTTTTTGGGGGGGGCGGATTTGGGGTTTTTTTGGGGTTCACCCCCCTCAGCACCATCCAGTGGGGTTCCCAAAATTCCCCCACCCCAAAAAAAAACCCCAAATCCCCCCGTTTACAGCATTTACAGCCCTTTTTTGGGGTTTTTTTGGGGTTTTTTGGGGGATTTTTTGGGGTTCCCCCATTAAAAACAATTTGGGGGTGGTCTTGACCCCCCCCCCAACACCATTGGGGGGGGGGTCCCCCCTTATTTCGCCCCTAAAAAAAAACCCAAAAAATTCAAATTTACACCCCAAAAAATTTAAAATTTACACCCCAAAAAATTTAACATTTACACCCCAAAAAATTTAAAATTTACACCCCAAAAAATTTAACATTTACACCCAACATTTCAATGTACACCCGACCTCATTTACATTATTTACAAACCCTTTTTATGATATGGGCAGGGGGTCCCCCCTTTCCTGCCACATTTTTGGGGGTCTCAGCCCAATTTTGGGGACCCCCCCCTCAATTTTGGGGAACCCCCCCCCTCAATTTCAGCACCTCCCCCCCCCATCCCCCATGAATAAATTACCCCAAATAAATAAAACCCAATGGGGGGTTGGGCGCTACCAACTCCAATCCGGGGGGGGGGGGTTTGTGCTTTGTGCTCCCTTTGAGGGTGAATCCCTCCCGTGAGCGTCCCGCGGTTTTCTCCAGGTATTCTCCCGGATTTTCCCAGGTGTTCTCCCGGATTTTTCCAGCTGTTTCCCAGGTGTTTTCCAGGTGTTTCCCAGGTGTTTTCCAGGTGTTTCCCGGGTGTTTTCGGGGTCAGTTCCCCCCTCTGGCCGCCAGGGGCGCTGCGGGCGCGGCCCCGATCCAGGGCGCCACCCAGCGGAGCAGCGGCGCCCAGAGCAGCCCCCGCCCGCGGCGCTGCGGGAGCGAGCCGGGTTCGTTCCGTTAATTAACGCCGCTAATTAACGCCGCCAATGAGCGCCACCCGCCCGTCCCGCCCCGCAAAACCCAGCCCTGGCAGCGGCAGTGGCAATGGTGGGGCTAAAATGGGGAAAAAAGTGGAATTTTGGGGGCGCGTCAAAAAAAATGAGTGTTCAGCCCAATTTTGGGGGTATTTATTTCAGTTTTGGGGAGTTTTCCTAAATTTTGGGGGAGTTTTCCCTAAATTTGGTGGAGTTTTCCCTAAATCTGGGGCAGTTTTCCCTAAATTTGGGGTGTTTTCCCTAAAATTGGGGGAGTTTTCCCTAAATTTGGGGTGTTTTCCCTAAATTTGGGGTGTTTTCCCTAAATTTGGGGGAGTTTTCCCTACATTTTGGGGAGTTTTCCCTAAATTTGGGGGAGTTTTCCCTAATTTTCAGGAAGTTTTCCCTAAATTTGGGGGTTTTCTCTAAATTTTGCAGCCTCTCCTGCCCCCAAAAATCCAGTCCTGGCAGCAGGAGTGGAGTCGAATTTTCCGTAAAAAAAAAGGAATTTTTGGGGAATCCCACACGATTTTGGGGTTTGTCCCTATAAATTTTGGGGGGTTTTTTTACCATTTTGGGGGTTTCCCCTAAAATTTGGGGAGTTTTCCCTCAAATTTGCGGTGTTTTCCCTACCCCCAAATTTCGGGAGTTCCCTAGCAATGGGGGTGTTTCCTAAAATGGTGGAGTTTTCCCCTGGGGTAAATTCCTGAATTTGGGGAGTTTTCCCACCCAAATATGGGAGTGTTCGCCTAAATTTGGGTGTATTTCCTTAATTTTGGGGGTTTTCCTAAATTTGGTGGGGTTTTCCCTCGAATTTCGCGTTTCTCTCGCCAGCCCCAAAATTCCACCCCCGACAGCAGGAGTCGGCAGGTGGAGCTAAAATGGGGAAAAAGGGAATTTTGGGGAATTACCCCAAAACGACTTTTGGGTGCGTCCCACCCAATTTTTGGGGTTCTTTTTTAAAATTTTTTGGGGGTTTCCCCCTCAATTTTGGGGTTTGCCCTCAAATTCCAGCCTCTCCCACCCCCCCAACTTCAGCCCTGACGAGGAGGACTTGGAAGAAATTGGGGAGAAGAGGAAAACCTGGGGATTTGGGGAATCCCACCCAAAAATGAGTGTTCAGCCCAAGGTTGGGGTGTTTATTTAATCTTTGGGGGTTTTCCCAAATTTGGTGGGGTTTTCCTGTCAATTCCGAGAGCCTCCCACCCCCAAAAAATTCCACCCCCGGGCACAGGAGTGACACCAGGTGGAGCTATGGAGGGGAAAAACCTGAATTTCGAGGTTTTTACCCCAAAAAAGTCGCCTCAAGGGGCGCGTCCCACCCGATTTTGGTGTCCCCGCTAAATTTTGGGGCGTCGCCACCAAATTTTGGGGCGTTCCCCCAAATTCCAGTCCCCCCCTCCCATTTTGGCCTCCCCAACTGCAGCCCTGACGAGGAGAACTTGAAGAAATTGGGGGAGAAAAAGGAAATTTTGGGGATTGTCCCAAAAAAAGTCACTTTGGGGGGGGCGTGTCCTGATGAATTTTGGGGTGTTCCCCTAAACTTTGGGGTGTTCCCACAACATTTGGGGCTTTTCCTGTCAATATTTGGGGCCTAAAAACCCAAAAGTCGGAAAACCGCGCCAAGTGACACCGGAATGGGTTGGGGGGCGGCTAAAATTTTGGCAATTCCCCCAAAATTCCAGGTTCTTTCACATTATTTTCACCCTCAATTTCGGGGGTGTCCCACCCAGATTTTTTGGTTTCCACCCCAATTTTAGAATGTCCCCCCTCAAATTTTTGGGGTGCATCCCTCAAATTTTGAGAGAATTCCACTCGGGAGAATTTTTTGGGTCCCCCCGCTAAAATTTTTCATTTCCCCCAAATTTTTGTGTCCCCCCCACCCCAAATTTTTGTGGTTTCTTGCCCAAATTTTGGAGCGTCCCCCCCCAAATTTTTGGGGTTTAGCTCCCAAATTTTTGGGATGCATCCCTGAATTTTGGGATAACCCAAGTAAGGAGAATTTTTTTAGACTCCCCCTTAAAATTTTTCATTTCCCACCCAAATTTTTGTGTCCCCCCCTCAAACTTTTCGGATGCATCCCCCAAATTTTGGGGTAACGCAGGGAGGGAGAATTTTTCGGGATAATCTCAGCAGGGAGAATTTTTTGTGCTCCCCCCAAAACTTTTCATTTCCCACCCAAATTTTTGTGCCCCCCCCCTCACCACCACCACCAAACTTTTGGGGTTTCTCGCCCAAATTTCGGACTGTATCCCCAAATTTTTGTGTCCTTCCCCCCCCCCCAATTTTTGAGCCGCACCACCCGAATTTTCGGACCAAGCCCCCCCAAATTTTTTTGGAGCAAGCCGCCCCCAAATTTTGGGATAATCTCAACAAGACGAATTTTTTGGGTTTTCCCCCCCTAGAATTTTTCATTCCCCCTGCCCCCAATATTTTTGGGGTGCCCCCTCACCTGTCTCTCGTAGCTGTGCTGGAAGTTGTCCCCCAGGAGCCTCAAACGCGCCCCCAAAATCTGCTCGGGGCTGGGGGGGGCCCCGGGGGGGGCGGCTGCGGGCAGGCGCCCGTTGGGGACCGGCCCCCCCCCAGTGCCCCCAATTTGGGGGGTCCCGAGGGGCTCCGAGGGCCCAAAATCACCTGGGGGGGGGGAAGGAGGGGAAAAGGGGGGGGGGTCAGGGTGAGCCACGCCCCCTCCCCAAAATTATAATGGGTGGGGGGGGTCAGGGTGAGCCACGCCCCCTCCCACCAAAAAATGTGTGGGGAGGGTGGGTTTGTGTAGGAAGGGTTTGGGACCCTCCCCCCAAAAGTGAGGGTGACCCCACCCCATGGGATTGGGGACCCCCCCCCCCCAGGAATTGGGACCACCCCCCAAGAATTGGGACCCCTGATGGGATTGGGGAACCCCCCCTCCCATTAATTAAAGACCCTCCCCTTCCAGAAATTGGGACCCCCACCATAAATTAGGGCCCCCCCCCCATTAATTTAAGACCCCCACCCCAAACATTGGGACCCCTGATGGGATTGAGGACCCCCCCCACAAATTGGGGACCCCCCCCACAAATTGGGGACCCACCATAAATTGGGACCCCCCCCCAAAAAATTGGGACTCCTGATGGGATTGGGGACCCCCCGGCCCCCCGAAAATTGGGGACCCCCTCCCCACAGCAATTAGGGACCCCCCCCTATAAATTAGGACCCCCACCCCCATAAATTGGGACCCCCACCATAAATTAGGGACCCCCCCCAGGAATTTAAGACGCCCCCCAGAAATTGGGACCCTCAATGGGATTGGGGACCCCCCATCAATCAGGACCCCCCACTCACCGTGTGCTCCCCACCCATAGACCCCAAACTCCGGGGGGGTCCCGGGGGGGTCCCCGCGTCCTCCGCAGCTCAGGCGCGTTGGGGAGGGGTCCCGGGGGTCTCCTCCTCCTCTGCTGGGGGGGGTCTCGTGCGTGGGGGGGGTCGCACCCCCGCCGCCCCCCCCGCAGGCGGGGTGCGAGGGGAGGGGGGCTGGGGGCTCCCCGAGGGTCCCTTCCCGCAGCGGTCTGGCCATCGCTCCCGGGGGGCTCTGTGGGGGACACCCCCAAACTGAGCCTGGGGTCTCTCGGTTGTGGTGGTGAAACCGCGCCCCCCCCCCCAAAATAAACCCGCAGCGCGTGCATCGCCCGCCAGGGGGCGCCGTGCGAGCGGGCGCTGTTTGTAAACAAACCGGCAGCGACCCCCGCGTGTCCCCCGCGACCCCCGAGCGTCCCCCCGGGGTCCCCAACCCCGCCCGAGCCGGGGGGGGCTCAGCCCGGACCCCCCGAGGGGTTCAGCCCCCCAGAACCCCCCGGGAGGCTCCGAGCCCCCGCCATGTGCGGTGTCGCTGTCGCTGTCACCCCCCAACCCGTCCCTGTCCCCCCCCTCATTTTGGGGTCCCCCCCTCACCCTGGGGTCGCCTCCCCCCGCGTTGTGTCCCTTCCTTGTCCCCCTCCCCAAATTTGGGGACTCCCCCCCTCAATGTTGGGCACCCCCCCATTCACTTGTGGCACCCCCTCAATTGAGGATCCCCCCCTTTAATTTGGGGACCCTTCCTCAATATGGGGACCCCCCTCAATTAAAGACCCTCCTCAATTTCAGGACCCCCCCTTAAGTTAAGGACCCCCCCCTCAATTTTTGGGCACCCCGCTCTATTTGGGCACCTCCATTTGTGCGAGCCCTCCTCAATTTTCGGAGCGACCCCCCCTCAATTTTGGGGACCCCCCCCCGTCCCCTCGTGGCTGTCCCCGCTGTCCCCTCCCTGTCCCGCCTGGCTCCCTTCCCTCTCAACCTTCGGGACCCCCCCTCCATTTACCGACCCCCCCCCCCAATTTACCGCCACCCCCTCCTCAATTCCTGACCCCCCTCCATTTGCCGACCCCTCCCCACCTTTCCTTCCCCCCCCTTCTCCCCCTTCCAGGTGTCCCCCCCAAGTGCCACCCCCCGTGTCCCCACAACGACCCCCGCCCCTCCCCCATCCCGGGGGTCTCCCGCAGCTCTCGGTGACCCCGGGACCCCCCCCGGGACCCCCCCGGGACCCCTCCCCACTCACGGCAGCCGCATGAACCGCTCGGGACGGGCGCGTTCGGCAGCGCCGGCACCGGCTCGAGCCCGGGCCACGCCCACGCGTGACGTCACCGCCCGCCCGTGACGTCACCGCCCCGCCCCGCCCCGGACAAGTTCGGGCTTGTGCCGAGTTGGGGGGGGGGGGGGTGTGGGGGATTTTGGGGGGGTTTTTTATGGGGGGATCCCCCTCCCCAAATTGGGTGAAAAAAATTCTCTCGCTTTGGGAAAATCGGGAGGTTTCACCCCCAAAAAATCAAAGCGCGACCCCCGCCCGAAAATTTGGGTGTTTACCCGAAATGGGACCCCCCCCCAAAATAAAAGTGAGACATTCCCCCCCCCGCCAAAATTCGGCCAAACTTCTAAAATCGCGACCCCCCCCCAAAAAAAAAAAAAAATCCCAAATTTTCACTGATCTAAATTGTGACCCCCCCCCCCTCAAATTCGGGCACACCCCAAAAGTACGACCCCCCCCAAAATAAACACCCCCACCCCAAAATCGCGACCCCTCCAAAAGTGCGACCCCCCCCCAAATTCCAGCACTGCCCCACGTGGGTCCCCCCCCCATCCCCAAAGCTCGGGGGTCCCTCCCCGCCCCCACTTTGGGGTTTTCCCACCCCCCCCTCCCCATTTTGGGGGGGGGTCCCGGGGCGGTCCCGGGGTCGCCGCAGCCACTCAGCCGTCGCCCCCCCCCCGTTTCCAGGCGAAGCTGCGGCCGCCGCCGCCCCGGTAACAGCGGGAAGGGGCCAACCAGCGCCGCCAACGCCGCCAGACCCCGCCCGCGACCCCCGCGACCCCCGGGACCCCCCAAAACAACCCCAAAATCCGCCCTGGGGGGGGGCACCCCGTGACCTTTGACCTCTGACCGAGCGGGGCTCCCCCTGCCCCCCCCCCCCCCCTTCCCCTTGGGCGGCGGCCACGCCCCCCCCGGGCCGCGCGCTGCCGCGCTGGGCGGTGATTGGGTGAGGGCGGTGAGGGAGCAGCCAATCAGAGCGCGCGGCGGTTGCTGTCTCCAGCGGAGCGCGGGAGAGAGAGCGCGGGAAAAACGGGGGGGGGCGGGGACAGGTGAGAGAGGGGACAGGTGAGGGGACAGGGGACAGGTGAGGGGACAGGGGACAGAGGGGACAGGTGAGGGGACAGAGGGGACAGGTGAGGGGACAGGGGACAGAGGGGACAGGTGAGGGGACAGAGGGGACAGGTGAGGGGACAGGGAGAGAAGGGACAGGTGAGGGGACAGGGGACAGGGGACAGAGGGGACAGGTGAGAGAGGGGACAGAGGGGACAGGTGAGGGGACAGAGGGGACAGGGGACAGAGGCGACAGGGGAGAGAGGGGACAGGTGAGAGAGGACACAGACAGGTGAGAGAGGGGACAGCGGGGACACGGGAGAGAGGGGACAGGTGAGGGGAGAGGGGACAGGGACAGGTGAGAGAGGGGCAGGGGACAGGGACAGGTGAGAGGCGGCAGGTACCAGTTCTAGGGCCAGGGACAGGTGAGGTGACAGCTGCAGACACAGGCACAGGTGTGGCCTGGACTCAGGTGTGGCCACAGGTACAGCTGGAGGTGCCAGGCGTGGGCAGCACCCGCAGGTACCAAATGCAGGTGGCAATAGAGCTCCAGGTGTCGATACAAACACAGGTACGGCTCTCAACCGAAATACAGGTAGCAGCAGCAATCCAGGTACAGGTACAGGTGTCAATATGAGCGTAGGTACAGGTACAGGTGTCAATGTAAAATACAGGTGTGTCAATCCAGGTACAGGTGCAATATAAATACAGGTGTGTAATAGTAAGGTAAGTGAATAAAAATGTGTATATAGGTCAATGTACGTACAGTGTCAATATAAATACAGGTGTGTCAATAGGGGTTCGTGTAATACAGGTACAGGTGTATCAGGTACAGGTACAGTGTCAATATGAGCGTAGGTACAGTATTAAGTGTGTACGTAAGTGCATATAAATAAGGTGTTCATTTTCAATCAGGTACAGTGTATACAGTACAGATACAGGTGTCAATGTAAATACAGGTGTGTCAATAAAGGTACTGTAATCAGTACAGTGTTCAATATAAGATAGGTACAGGCTCAGTACAGGTACCAGCGTCAATATAAATACAGGTGTGTCAATATAGGTACAGGTGTCAATCCAGGTACAGGTACAGGTGTCAATGTGAATACAGGTGTGTCAATAATGTTAGTATGTATGTGATACAGGTGTCTCAATAGAGGCACCAGTGTCAATACAGGTACAAGTAGAGGTGTCAATGTAAATACAGGTGTGTCAATATAGGTACAGGTATCAATATAAGTGTAGGTACAGGCATCAGTACAGGTACCGTGTCAATATAAAACGGTGTGTCAATATAGGTACAGTGTCAATCAGTACAGGTTTATCTGAGGTTCCCTAAGCACCTGCACAGGTGTGGGTACAGGTGAAGGCCGGTGTGCAGTGCCATAGGTACCTGTGCAGGTGTGACGGTGCCATAGGAACCTCAGTTACCTGTGCAGGTGTGACGGTGCCGTGGGTACCTACAGTTACCTGTGCAGGTGTGTGCCGTGGGTACCTGTGCAGGTGTCGGTGCCATAGGAACCTCAGTTACCTGTGCAGGTGCACGTGCCGTGGGTACCTGCTTTTATATTTGCCGTTTACCTGTGCAGGTGTGACTGTGCCTAGGTGTGCATCGGTGCCCAGTTACCTGTGCGGTGGTGCGTTTTGCTCGGGCGGCGCGTGCAGGTGTGAGTTGGGTACCTGTGCAGGTTGATGGTGCTGGGTCCTGTGACCTGCAGGTTGTGCCGTGGGTACCTGTTACCTGTGCAGGTGTGACTGTGCCATGGGTACCTTTTGTCTTGTGTATGAGATTGATCTAAATTGTGACCCCCCTCACCTGGGCACACCCCAAAAGTACGACCCCCCAAAAAATAAACACCCCCACCCCAAAAATCGTGACCCCTCCAAAGTGCGCGACCCCCAATCCAGCACTGCCCCACGTGTGGTCCCCCCCATCCCCAAGCTCGTGGGTCCCTCTCCCCCCCCCCTTTGCCTTCCCCCCCCTTCCCTCCCCATTTTGGGGTCTGGCGGTCCTGGCGCCGCAGCCACTCAGCCGTCGCCCCCTTGTTCTGGGCGAAGCTGTGCCGCCGCCGCCCCGGTAACAGCGGGAGGGGCCAACCAGCGCCGCTAACGCTGCTTCAGATCCTGCCTGGCGACCCCCGCGCACCCCCGGGATCCCCAAAACAACCCCAAAATCCCCCTGGGGGCACCCCAGACCTTGACCTCTGACTGAGTGGGGCTCCCCTGCCCCCCCCGCCTCCCCTTCTTGGTGGTACCACGCCCCCGGCCGCGCTCGCGCTGCTGGGCGGTGATTGGGTGAGGGCGGTGAGGGAGCAGCCAATCAGAGCGCGTCGGTTGCTGTTGTGCTCCAGCGGACAGCGGGAGAGAGAGCGTGGGAAAAACGGGGGGGGGGACAGGTGAGAGAGAGGGGACAGGTGAGGGGACAGGGACAGGTGAGGGGACAGTGGGACAGAGGGGAAGGTGGGAGGGGACAGAGGGGAGCAGGTGAGGGGACAGGGGAGAGAGGGGGCAGGTGTAGGAGGGGACAGAGGGGACAGGTGAGGGGACAGGGGAGAGAAGGGACAGGTGAGGGGACAGGGGACAGAGGGGACAGGTGAGAGAGGGGGACAGAGGGGGACAGGTGAGGGGACAGAGGGGACAGGGGACAGAGGCGACAGGGGAGAGAGGGGACAGGTGAGAGAGGACACAGACAGGTGAGAGAGGGGACAGCGGGGACACGGGAGAGAGGGGACAGGTGAGGGGAGAGGGGACAGGGACAGGTGAGAGAGGGGACAGAGGGGACAGGGACAGGTGAGAGGCGGCAGGTACCAGTTCTAGGGCCAGGGACAGGTGAGGTGACAGCTGCAGACACAGGCACAGGTGTGGCCTGGACTCAGGTGTGGCCACAGGTACAGCTGGAGGTGCCAGGCGTGGGCAGCACCCGCAGGTACCAAATGCAGGTGGCAATAGAGCTCCAGGTGTCGATACAAACACAGGTACGGCTCTCAACCGAAATACAGGTACCAGCAGCAATCCAGGTACAGGTGTCAATATGAGCGTAGGTACAGGTACAGGTGTCAATGTAAATACAGGTGTGTCAATCCAGGTACAGGTGGCAATATAAATACAGGTGTGTCAATCCAGGTACAGGTACAGGTGGCAATGTAAACACAGGTGTGTCAATAGAGGTACCAGGGTCAATCCAGGTACAGGTACAGGTGTCAATATAAATACAGGTGTGTCAATAGGGGTATCAGTGTCAATACAGGTACAGGTGTCGATACAGGTACAGGTACGGGTGTCAATATGAGCGTAGGTACAGGTACAGGTGTCAATGTAAATACAGGTGTGTCAGTCCAGGTACAGGTACAGGTGGCAATATAAATACAGGTGTGTCAATAGGGGTATCAGTGTCAATACAGGTACAGGTGTCATACATGTACAGATACAGGTGTCAATGTAAATACAGGTGTGTCAATAAAGGTACTGGTGTCAATCCAGGTACAGGTACAGGTGTCAATATAAGCATAGGTACAGGCGTCAGTACAGGTACCAGGGTCAATATAAATACAGGTGTGTCAATAAAGGTACAGGTGTCAATCCAGGTACAGGTACAGGTGTCAATGTGAATACAGGTGTGTCAATAAAGGTACTGGTGTCAATCCAGGTACAGGTACAGGTGTCAATGTGAATACAGGTGTCTCAATAGAGGCACCAGTGTCAATACAGGTACAAGTAGAGGTGTCAATGTAAATACAGGTGTGTCAATATAGGTACAGGTATCAATATAAGTGTAGGTACAGGCATCAGTACAGGTACCAGCGTCAATATAAATACAGGTGTGTCAATATAGGTACAGGTGTCAATCCAGGTACAGGTACAGGTGTCAATCCAGGTGCAGGTAGAGGTTCACCTACAGGCACCTGCACAGGTGTGGGTACAGGTGAAGGCGCCGGTGTGGCAGTGCCATAGGTACCTGTGCAGGTGTGACGGTGCCATAGGAACCTCAGTTACCTGTGCAGGTGTGACGGTGCCGTGGGTACCTGAGTTACCTGTGCAGGTGTGACTGTGCCGTGGGTACCTGTGCAGGTGTGACGGTGCCATAGGAACCTCAGTTACCTGTGCAGGTCTGACGGTGCTGTGGGTACCTCAGTTACCTGTGCAGGTGTGACTGTGCCGTGGCTACCTGTGCAGGTGTGACTGTGCCGTGGGTACCTCAGTTACCTGTGCAGGTCTGACGGTGCCGTGGGTACCTGTGCAGGTGTGACGGTGCCATAGGAACCTCAGTTACCTGTGCAGGTGTGACGGTGCCGTGGGTACCTGTGCAGGTGTGATGGTGCCGTGGGTACCTGAGTTACCTGTGCAGGTGTGACTGTGCCGTGGGTACCTGGGTTACCTGTGCAGGTGTGACTGTGCCATGGGTACCTGCGCAGGTGTGACGGTGCCATGGGTACCTGAGTTACCTGTGCAGGTGTGACGGTGCCGTGGGTACCTCAGTTACCTGTGCAGGTCTGATGGTGCCATGGGTACCTGAGTTACCTGTGCAGGTGTGACGGTGCCATGGGTACCTGAGTTACCTGTGCAGGTGTGACGGTGCCGTGGGTACCTGTGCAGGTGTGACTGTGCTGTGGGTACCCGTTTCACCCCCAGTTTCCCCTGTAAATCACTCCCAGTCCCTCCCAGTTTCCCCTATAGATCCCCCTCAGTTCCGCCCCAGTTCCCCCCAGTTATTCCCAGTTCCCCCCCAGTTTCCCCCCAGTTATTTCCAGTTTCCCCCCAGTTTCCCCCCAGTTTCCCCCCCAGTTATTCTCACTTTCCCCCCAGTTATTCCCAGTTTCCCCCCAGTTATTCCCAGTTTCCCCCCAGTTTCCCCCCAGTTATTCCCAGTTTCCCCCCCAGTTATTCCCAGTTTCCCTCACAGTTATTCCTAATCCCCCCCCAGTTTCCCCCAAGTTTCCCCCCAGCCCCGCCTGGCCCCGCCCCCGGCGCCGCGCGCGCCCCGGCTCAGCCAATCAGCGGCCGCGGCCGCTGCCAGAGCCTCAGCTGCCATGGAGACAGCCGGGGGGCGGGACCAGCGGGGGCCACGCCCATCGCCTGCCCCGTGAGCACGCCCAGAATGGGAGGGGCCAGGCGGAGCCACGCCCATACATGGTATTTGATGGGGGAGTGAGGCTGGGCCGGAGACACGGGGGGGACAGAGGGACACGGGAGGGACAGAGGGACAGAGAGGGGACAGAGAGGGGACAGAGAGGGGACAGAGGGACACGGGAGGGACAGAGGGACAGAGAGGGGACAGAGAGGGGACAGAGAGGGGACAGAGGGACACGGGAGGGACAGAGGGACAGAGAGGGGACAGAGAGGGGACAGAGGGGACATGGGGACAGGAGGGGGCAGGTGGACAGACAGACATTGAGGGGACAGAGGGACATGGGGGGACAGGGGGACATTGGGGGACATTGAAGGACATTGGGGGGACAGAGGGGGACACGGGGACATCGAGGCCAAGGGCTGCAGGGACACAAAGCACAGCCTGGGGGCACTGTGGGGGAAACACGGGGTGACCCCACTCGGGTGACAAAAGTGACAAGGGGACCCCAGGTGCCACCTCCAGGGGATGACAGAGGTGCCACCAACCCCCGGTGCCACCACCGAGGGGTGACAAAGGTGCCACCAACACGAGGCGACACCTCCAGAGGTGCCACCAACACAGGGTGACGTTGCCAAGGGTGACAAAAGTGACAAGGGGACAGCAGGTGACCCCTCCAGGGGTGACAAAAGTGACAAGGGGACCCTCGGTGCCACCCCCAGGGGGTCCCGGGGCGCCCCCGCCTCTCCCCCATTCCCCCCACCATTGCCCTTTTAAGCCTCCCCTGGTGGGCCCCACCTTTTCGCCATCGCCCCTTTAAGCTGCGCCGCCCTGCCCATCCCGGAAGCGGAAGTGGCGCCGCACACGTGGGCGGGACCGGCTCCGTTCCCGAGGCCGCCATGGTGGGTCCGGCGGTCCCGGGGGTCCGGGGGGGTCCCGGGGGTCCCGAGGGTCGTTCCGGGGGTTCCGGGGTGCGCTCGGGGCTCTGGGGGATTTTGGGATTTAAAACAAAAAAAAATTTAAATTTTTTTTTTAAATTTTAAAATTTTTTTTGGTTATTTTTTGGTGATTTTTTAGGATTTTATTGGGGGGGTTTCTCCCCAGTCCCGGTGGGTTTTGGGTTTTTTTTCTTTGAATTTTTGACATTTTGAAGGGTTTTAAATTTTATTTATTTTGAAACTTTTGGGGGTTTTTTGAGACTTTTTTGGGAGATTTTTTCGCGTTTTCTTGGGGGGTTTTCTGGGCAGCTCCAGATTTGTGGTTTTTTGGGTTTTTTTTTCCGTTTTTTGCAATTCTTTTTGGGATTTTTTGGGTTTTTTTGGAGCCTTTTTTGAGATCTTTTTTGGGTTTTCTGGGGACTTCTGTGGCGTTGTTTTCGGTTTCTTTTTTTCGCTTTTTGGGATTATTTGGAGATTTTTGGGGAGGTTTTTTTTGAGACTTTTTCTGAAATTTTTTGGGGTTTTCTGGGATGGTTTAGGGAGGGTTTTTCTTTGGGGTTTTTTGGATTATTTTTGAATTTTTGGGGCTTTCTTTTGAGTTTTTATTTATTTTCTTGAGAGGTTTTCTGTGGAGTTTTAGAGATTTTTGGGGTTTTTTGATTTGTGTTTTTTTTATTTTTGGGGTCTTTTTGGGTTTTTTTTTATTTTTTAAATTTTTTTGAGTTTTTTTGTGGGTGTTTTGTGGGTTTTAATTTTTTTTTTTATTTTTGGGGTTTTTTTTTGTTTTCTTTTATTTTTTGGGCTTTTTTGGTGTTTTTTTAAATTATTTTTTGGGGTTTTGTGGTGGGGTTTTTTTGGGCTTTTTTTGGTTTTTTTTTTTTAATTTTTGGGGTTTTTTTGCTTTGGTTTTTTTTTTTTTTTATTTTATTTTTTGGGGTTTTTTTGGTGGGGGTTTTTGGGTTTTTTTTTAAAACTTTTTTAATTTTTTGGGGTTTTTTTTTTTTTTTTTCTTTTTTTAAATTTTCTTAATTTTTTGGGGTTGTTTTCATGGGGTTTTTTTTTTTTTTTTTAATTTTCTTAATTTTTGGGGGTTTTTTGGGGGTTTTTTGGGTTTGGTTTTTTTTAATGTTCTTAAATTTTGGGTTTTTTTTCGTGTTTTATTTTTTTTTTAATTTTCTTAGTTTTTTGGGTTTATTTCGTAGGGTTTTTTTGTTTTTTTTTTTTAATTTTTTTAATTTTGGGGGGGTTTTTTTGGTGGGTTTTTATGGTTTTTTTGTAATTTCGTTTGTAATTTTGGGGTTTTTTTGGCGCAGGCGGCGGCGCTGGAGAAGGACGCGGAGCTGGACCGGAGAATCGCGGCGCTGCGCAGGAAGAACGAGGCGCTGGTGCGGCGCTACCAGGTCAGCGACGGGGGCAGAGAACCCCAGAAATCCCCGAAATCCCCCAAAAATCCCCAAAATCCCCCCCAAAAATCCCTGAAATCCCCCCCAAAAATCCCACTGAGATCCTCCCCAAAAAATCCCTGAAATTCCCCCAAAAATCCCTGAAATTCCCCCAAAAATCCCCCCAAAATCCCTGAAATCCCCCCCAAAAACTCCAAGAGAGACTTCCCTAAAAATCCCTGAAATTCCCCCCAGAAATCCCCGAAATTCCCCCCAAAAATCCCCGAAATCCCCCCCAAAAATCCCCGAAATCCTCCCCAAAAATCCCTGAAATTCCCCCAAAAAACTCCAAGAGAGACTTCCCCAAATATCCCTGAAATTCCCCCCCAAAAACACCAGCAGAGACTTCCCCAAAAATCCTTGAAATTCCCCCCAAAAATCCCTGAAATTCCCCCCAAAAACACCAGCAGAGACTTCCCCAAAAATCCCTGAAATTCCCCCCAAAAATCCCTGAAATTCCCCAAAAATCCCTGAAATTCCCCAAAAATCCCTGAAATTCCCCAAAAACTCCAAGAGACTTCCCTAAAATCCCTGAAATTCCCCCCAAAAATCCCACTGAGATCCTCCCCAAAATCCCTGAAATCCCCCCCAAAAACTCCAAGAGAGACTTCCCTAAGAATCCCCACCCCCAGAAATCCCCAAAATCCCCCCCAAATATCCCTGAAATTCCCCCCAAAAATCCCTGAAATTCCCCAAAAATCCCTGAAATTCTCCCCCAAAAATCCCTGAAATCCCCCCCAAAAACCCCAAGAGAGACTTCCCTAAAAATCCCTGAAATTCCCCCCAGAAATCCCTGAAATTCCCCCCAAAAATCCCACTGAGATCCCCCCAAAAACACCGAGACTTCCCCAAAATATCCCTGAAATTCCCCCCAAAAATCCCTGAAATTCCCCCCAAAAATCCCTGAAATTCCCCCCAAAAAATCCCTGAAATTCCCCCAAAAACTCCCTGAATTCCCCAAAAATCCCCCAAAATCCCAAATCCCCCAAAAATCCCCGAAATTCCCCAAATATCCCCTGAAATTCCCCAAAAATCCCCAAAATTCTCCCCCAAAAAATCCCTGAAATCCCAAAAATCCCTGAAATTCCCCCAAAAATCCCTAAAAATTCCCCCAAAAACCCAAGAGAGACTTCCCAAAATTCCCTGAAATTCCCCCAAAATCCCCGAAATTCCCCCAAAAATCCCTGAAATTCCCCAAAATCCCTGAATCCCCCAAAAATCCCCTGAAATCCCCCCAAAAATCCCTGAAATTCCCCCAAAAATCCCCCCAAAATCCCTGAAACCCCCCCAAAAATCCCTGAAATTCCCCCCCAAAAATCCCTGAAATTCCCCACAAAAATCCCTGAAATTCCCCCAAAAACTCCAAGAGAGACTTCCCCCAAAAATCCCTGAAATTCCCCCAAAAATCCCTGAAATTCCCCCCAAAAATCCCTGAAATTCCCCCAAAAATCCCTCTGAAATTCCCCAAAAAACCCAAGAGACTTCCCTAAAAATCCCTGAAATTCCCCAGAAACCTGAAATTCCCCCAAAAGTTCCCTGAAATTCCCCCAAAAATCCCCTGAAATTCCCCCCCAAAAATCCCCTGAAATCCCCCCCAAAAATCCCGGAAATTCCAAAAATCCCTGAAATCCCCCCCAAAAATCCCTGAAATTGCCCCCAAAAATCCCACTGAGACCCCCCAAAAATCCCTGAAGTTCCCCCAAAAACCCTCCCCGAGACCCCCCCAAAATTCCCTGAAAACCCCCAAATTTCCCCCCTCAAAAACCCAAATTCCCCCCAAATAATGTCCAAACTTCACCAAAACAACCCCAAATTTCCTCCCACAAAAAACCCCAAATTTCCCCCAAATTTCCCCCAAATTTGCCCAAATTCCCTGGAATTTGCCCTGGCAGGAGATCGAGGAGGATCGGCGGCGGGCCGAGCACGAGGGGGGAAATGTGACCCCCTGAGCCCCCCAAAAAACCCCAAATCCTCCCCAAAAAACCCCAAATTTCCCCCCAAAAACCCCAAATTCCCCCCAAAAAACCCCAAATTCCCCCAAAAACCCCAAATTTGCCCCAAATCCCCCGAATTCCCGGCAGGAGATCGAGGAGGATCGGCCGGGTCGAAAGGCCGAGGGGGAAATGTGACCCCTGAGCCCCCTAAAACCCAAAAATCCTCCCCAAAACCCCAAATTTCCCCAAAACCCCAAATTCCCAAAAACCCCAAATTCCCCAAAACCCCAAATTTCCCCAAAACCCCCAAATTCCCCAAATTTGCCCCAAACCCCACCTCCCCCCCCCATCCCCACAGGGAGATCGAGGAGGATCGGGAGGCGGCGAGGGGGAAATGTGACCCCTGAGCCCCCAAAAACCCCCAAATTTCCCCCAAAAAAAACCCCAAATTTCCCCAAAACCCCAAATTTCTCCCCCAAAAAGCCAAGCAAATTTCCCCTAAAAAATCCCAAATTCCCCCCAAATAACCTCCAAATTTCACCAAAACAACCCCAAATTTCCCCCCTAAAACACCCCAAATTCCCCCAAAAACCCCAAATTTGCCCAAATTCCCCCAAACCCCCGAATTCCCCGCAGGAGATGGAGGAGGATCGGCGCCGGGCCGACAGGGGAAAATGTGATCCCTGAGCCCCTTAAAACCCCAAATCCTCCCCCAAAAAAAACCCCAAATTTCCCCCAAAACCCCAAATTTCTCCCCCAAAAAACCCCAAATTCCCCAAAACCCCAAAAACCCCAAATTTGCCCCAAATCCCCCGAATTCCCCGCAGGAGATCGAGGAGGATCGGGGCCCGGCCGAGCGAGGGGAAATGTGACCCCTGAGACCCCAAAAACCCCAAATCCTCCCCAAAAACCCCAAATTTCCCTAAAAACCCCAAATTCCCCAAAAACCCCAAATTCCCCCAAAAACCCCAAATTTCTCCCCCAAAAAGCCGCAAATTTCCCCTAAAAAATCCCAAATTCCCCCCAAATAACCTCCAAATTTCACCAAAACAACCCCAAATTTCCCCTAAAACCCCAAATTCCCCAAAACACCCAAATTTGCCCAAATTCCCCCAAACCCCCGAATTCCCCGCAGGAGATGGAGGAGGATCGGCGCTGGGCCGAACGCGAGGGGGAAAATGTGATCCCCTGAGCCCCCCAAAAAACCCCAAAATCCTCCCCAAAAAACCCCAAATTTCCCCCAAAAACCCCAAATTTCTCCCCAAAAACCCCCAAATTCCCAAAACCCCCAAAAACCCCAAATTTGCCCCCAAATCCCCCGAATTCCCGCAGGAGATCGAGGAGGATCGGCGCCGGGCCGAGCGCGAGGGGGGAAATGTGACCCCCTGAGACCCCCAAAAAACCCCAAATCCTCCCCAAAAACCCCAAATTCCTCAAAACCCCAAATTCCCCAAAAACCCCAAATTCCCCAAAAACCCCAAATTTCCCCCAAAAAGTCAAATTTCCCTAAAAATCCCAAATTCCCCCCAAATAACCTCCAAATTTCACCAAAACAACCCCAAATTTCCCCCCTAAAAAACCCCAAATTTCCCCCAAAAACCCAAATTCCCCCCCAAAAAACCCCAAATTTCC
The DNA here is from genome assembly GCF_901933205.1 of Camarhynchus parvulus. Lineage (NCBI taxonomy): Eukaryota > Metazoa > Chordata > Aves > Passeriformes > Thraupidae > Camarhynchus > Camarhynchus parvulus. The sequence continues at coordinate 55,528 of NW_022148292.1, forward strand.
CCCAATAGGAGGCGAGGAGGATCGACGAGGGGCTGTCATCCTACCCCAAAACCCAATTTCCCCAAAAACCCAAATTTCAAAACCAAATTCCCCAAAAACCCCAAATTTCCCCAAAAACCCCACCGCCCAAATTTCCCCCAAACCCCCGAATTCCCCGCAGGAGATCGAGGAGGATCGGCGGCGGGCCGAGTGCGAGGGGGGAAATGTGACCCCCTGAGCCCCCAAAAAACCCCAAATCCTCCCCAAAAAAAACCCCAAATTTCCCCCCAAAAACCCCAAATTTCTCCCCAAAAAACCCCAAATTCCCCAAAAACCCCAAATTCCCCCAAATTTGCCCCAAACCCCCCAATTCGGCAGGAGATCGAGGAGGATCGCGAGGGCGGCGCGAGGGGGAAATGTGACCCCTGAGCCCCCAAAAACCCCAAATCCCTCCTCCCCAAAAAAACCCCAAATTTTCCACCCCCAAATTTACCCCAAAAACCCCCAATTTCTCCCCAAAAAGCCGCAAATTTCCCCTAAAAAATCCCAAATTCCCCAAATAACCTCCAAATTTCACCAACAACCCCAAATTTCCATCCCTACAACCCAAATTTCCACCCAAACCAAAAGCCCCCAAAACCCCCAAATTTCCCAGATAGAAACACAAGAAGAATCGGGGCGAGGGGGGGGCTGTCATCCCATGAGACCCCCAAAAAACCCCAAATCCTCCCCAAAAAACCCCAAATTCCCCCCAAAAACCCCAAAATTCCCCAAATTTCCCCCAAACCCCCCAATTCCCCGCGAGATCGAGGAGGATCGGCGCCCCCAGCCCCAGGGCGGCGCTAGACCGGGCCCCCGGCGGGGACAGTAGAGCCCCAGGGACCCCCCGGGGTGAGAATCGGGGATTGGGGGGAATTTGGGGATTTTGGGGAAATTTGGGTTTTTTGGGGGAATTTGGGGGTTTTTAAGGGAAATTTGGGGGGAATTTGGGGTTTTTTGGGGGAATTTGGGGTTTTTAAGGGAAATTTGGGGGGAATTTGGGTTTTTTGGGGGGAATTTGGGGTTTTTTCAGGGAAATTTGGGGGAAATTTGGGGGGAATTTGGGTTTTTGGGGGGAATTTGGGGTTTTTTCAGGGAAATTTGGGGGGAATTTGGGGTTTTTTAGGAAATTTGGGGGGAATTTGGGTTTTTTTGGGGGGAATTTGGGTTTTTTTAAGGGAAATTTGGAGGGAATTTGGGTTTTTTTGGGGGGAATTTGGGGTTTTTTAAGGGAAATTTGGGTTTTTAAGGGAAATTTGTGGGGAATTTGGGTTTTTTTGGGGGGAATTTGGGGTTTTTTAAGAGAAATTTGGGGGAAATTTGGGGTTTTTGGGGGAATTTGGGGTTTTTAAGGAAATTTGGGGGAAATTTGGGGTTTTTGGGGGGGGAAATTTGGGGTTTTTTTGGGGGGGATTCTGGGATTTTTTGGGTTTTTTTTGGGGGGGTTTTGGGGGTTTATTTGGGTTGATTTGGGTTTTTGGGGGGGTTTATTTGGGACTTTTTGGGGGAGTTTATTTGGGATTTTTTGGGAGTTTATTTGGTTTTTTGGGGGGTTATTTGGGATATTTTTGGGGGGGTTATTTTGGGATTTTTTGGTTTTTTTGGGGTTTTTTGGGGGGTTTATTTGGGGGTTTCTTGGGGGGTTTATTTGGGATTTTTTGGGGTTCATTTGGGATTTTTTGGGGGTTGATTTGGGGTTGATTTGGGATTTTTTGGGGTTCAATTGGGATTTTTTTGGGGGTTCATTTGGGATTTTTTGGGGGTGTATTTGGGGTTGTTTATTTGGGATTTTTTGGGGTTCATTTGGGTTTTTTGGGGGGTTGATTTGGGATTTTTTGGGGGTGTATTTGGGGTTGTTCATTTGGGATTTTTGGGGTTCATTTGGGATTTTTGGGGGGTTGATTTGGGGTTGTTTATTTGGGATTTTTTGGGGGGGTTCATTTGGGATTTTTGGGGGTTGATTTGGGATTTTTGGGGGTTGATTTGGGGTTTTGGGGTTGATTTGGGATTTTTTTGGGGGTTGATTTGGGATTTTTTGGGGTTGATTTGGGATTTTTTGGGGTTGATTTGGGTTCATTTGGGATTTTTTGGGGGTTGATTTGGGATTTTTTGGGGTTGATTTGGGATTTTTTGGGGTTGATTTGGGATTTTTTTGGGGGTTGATTTGGGATTTTTTGGGGGTTGATTTTGGGGTTCATTTGGGATTTTTTGGGGTTGTTTATTTGGGTTCATTTGGGTTCATTTGGGTTCATTTTTCCCCTCCCCAGGAGCAGCAGCAGCAGCAGCAGCCCCCGGGCCCCCCCCCCAGAATTTGGGGGCGCCCCCCGAGGGGGGGGGGAGGGGCCGGGCGGGGGGGGGGGGGGCCTGGGCGGTCCCAGCCCCGCAGGGCCCGGGGGAGGGGGAGGGGCCGGGCCCGACCGGAAATCCCAGGTGAGCATGGGGGGAGGGGCGGTTTGGGGGGATTTGGGGGGAATTTTTGGGGAATTTTGGTCTCTTTTGGGGTGAATTTTGGTTTGAATTTTGGGGTGAATTTGGGTTTTTTAGGTTGAATTTTGGGATGAATTTTGGGGTATTTTTATGGTGAATTTTGGGTCAATTTTGAATGAACTTTGGGTTGAATTTTGGGTTGAATTTTGGGGTGAATTTGGGGGTTTTTTGGTTTGAATTTTGGGGTGAATTTTGGGTTTTTTGGGGTGAATTTTGGGTTTTTTGGGTTGAATTTTGGGGTGAATTTTGGCCTATTTTGAATTTTACGGTGAATTTGGGTTTGGGGTTGAATTTTGGGTGGTTGGGGTGTTTTTATGGTGAATTTCTGGTCAATTTTGAATGAATTTTGGGGTGAATTTGGGGGTTTTTTGGGTTGAATTTTGTGTTGAATTTTGGGGTGAATTTTGGATATTTTGGGGTGAATGTTGAGGTTTTTTGGTTTGAATTTGGGGTGAATTTTGGGTGAATTTAGGGGTGAATTTTGGCCAATTTTGTGTTGAATTTTGGGGTGAATTTGGGTTTTTTAGGTTGAATTTTGGGATGAATTTTGGGATATTTTTATGGTGAATTTTGGGTCAATTTTGAATGAACTTTGGGGTGAATTTTGGTTTGAATTTTGGGGTGAATTTTGGGTTTTTTTGGGTTGAATTTTGGGTTTTTTTGGGGTGAATTTTGGGTTTTTTTGGGGTGAATTTTGGGTTTTTTTGGGTTGAATTTTGGGGTGAATTTTGGCCTATTTTGCTTTGAATTTTGGGGTGAATTTGGGTTTGGGGTTGAATTTTGGGTGGTTGGGGTGTTTTTATGGTGAATTTCTGGTCAATTTTGAATGAATTTTGGGGTGAATTTGGGGGTTTTTTGGGTTGAATTTTGGGTGAATTTTGGGGTGAATTTTGGCCAATTTTGTGTTGAATTTTGGGGTGAACTTGGGGGTGAATTTGGGGTTTTTTGTGTTGAATTTGGGGTGAGTTTGGGTTTTTTGGTTTGAATTTGGGGTGAATTTGGGTTTTTTAGGTTGAATTTTGGGATGAATTTTGGGGTATTTTTATGGTGAATTTTGGGTCAATTTTGAATGAACTTTGGGTTGAATTTTGGGGTGAATTTTGGGGTGAATTTTGGGGTTTTTTGGTTTGAATTTTGGGGTGAATTTTGGGTTTTTTTGGGTTGAATTTTGTGTTGAATTTTGGGGTGAATTTTGGGGTTTTTTGGTTTGAATTTTGGGGTGAATTTTGGGTTTTTTTGGGTTGAATTTTGGGTTTTTTTGGGGTGAATTTTGGGGTGAATTTTGGCCTATTTTGCTTTGAATTTTGGGGTGAATTTGGGTTTGGGGTTGAATTTTGGGTGGTTGGGGTGTTTTTATGGTGAATTTTTGGTCAATTTTGAATGAATTTTGGGGTGAATTTGGGGGTTTTTTGTGTTGAATTTGGGGTGAATGTTGAGGTTTTTTGGTTTGAATTTGGGGTGAATTTTGGCCAATTTTGTGTTGAATTTTGGGGTGAACTTGGGGGTGAATTTGGGTTTTTTGGTTTGAATTTTGGGGTGAGTTTGGGTTTTTTGGTTTGAATTTTGGGGTGAATTTGGGTTTTTTAGGTTGAATTTTGGGATGAATTTTGGGATATTTTTATGGTGAATTTTGGGTCAATTTTGAATGAACTTTGGGTTGAATTTTGGTTTGAATTTTGGGGTGAATTTGGGGTTTTTTGGGTTGAATTTTGGGTTTTTTTGGTTTGAATTTTGGGGTGAATTTTGGGGTTTTTTGGGGTGAATTTTGGGTTTTTTTGGGGTGAATTTGGGGTGAATTTTGGGTTTTTTGCTTTGAATTTTGGGGTGAATTTGGGTTTGGGGGTTGAATTTTGGGTGGATTTGGGGTGTTTTATGGTGAATTTTGGTCAATTTTGAATGAATTTTGGGGTGAATTTGGGGGTTTTTTTGGTTGAATTTTGTGTTGAATTTTGGGGTGAATTTTGGATATTTTGGGGTGAATGTTGAGGTTTTTTGGTTTGAATTTTGGGGTGAATTTTGGGTGAATTTAGGGGTGAATTTTGGGGTAATTTTGTGGGTTTTTGGGTTGAACTTGGGGGTGAATTTGGGTTTTTTGTGTTGAATTTTGGGGTGAATTTGGGGTTTTTAGGTTGAATTTTGGGATGAATTTTGGGGTATTTTTATGGTGAATTTTGGGTCAATTTTGAATGAACTTTGGGTTGAATTTTGGGGTGAATTTTGGGGTTTTTTGGTTTGAATTTTGGGGTGAATTTGGGGGTTTTTTGGGTTGAATTTTGGGGTGAATTTTGGGGTGAATTTTGGATATTTTGGGGTGAATGTTGGGGTTTTTGGTTTGAATTTGGGGGTGAATTTTGTGTTGAATTTTGGGGGTGAACTTTGGGGTGAATTTTGGGTTTTTGGTTTGAATTTTGGGGTGAATTTGGGTTTTTGGTTTGAATTTTGGGTTGAATTTTGGGGTTTTAAATTTGAATTTTGGGATGAATTTTGGGGTATTTTTATGGTGAATTTTGGGTGAATTTTGAATGAACTTTGGGTTGAATTTTGGTTTGAATTTTGGGGTGAATTTGGGGTTTTTTGGGTTGAATTTTGGGTTTTTTTGGTTTGAATTTTGGGGTGAATTTTGGGGTTTTTTGGTTTGAATTTTGGGTGAATTTTGGGGTTTTTGGGTTGAATTTTGGTTTTTTTTGGGTTGAATTTTGGGGTGAATTTTGGGGTTTTTTTGGGTTGAATTTTGGGGTGAATTTTGGGGTTTTTTGGGTTGAATTTTGGGGTTTTTTGGGTTGAATTTTGGGTTTTTTTGGGGTGAATTTTGGGTTTTTTTGGGTTGAATTTTGGGGTGAATTTTGGCCTATTTTGCTTTGAATTTTGGGGTGAATTTGGGTTTGGGGTTGAATTTTGGGTGGTTGGGGTGTTTTTATGGTGAATTTCTGGTCAATTTTGAATGAATTTTGGGGTGAATTTGGGGTTTTTTGGTTGAATTTTGGGTTGAATTTTGGTGTGAATTTTGGATATTTTGGGGTGAATGTTGAGGTTTTTTGGTTTGAATTTGGGGTGAATTTTGGGGTGAATTTTGGCCAATTTTGTGTTGAATTTTGGGGTGAATGTTGAGGTTTTTTGGTTGAATTTTGGGTTGAATTTGGGTTTGAATTTGGGGTAATTTGGGGTGAATTTGGGGTGAATTTGAGGTGAATTTGGGGTTTTTTGTGTTGAATTTGGGGTGAATTTGGGTTTTTTGTGTTGATTTTGGGTTTTTTGGCGTTGCCAGGAGTGGGAGCAGCGGCGGCTGCAGAACATCGAGCAGATGAACGAGGAGATGGAGAAAATCGCCGAGTACGAACGGAGCCGCAGGGTGAGAGCCCAGCGCGGACCAGTACGGACCAGTATGGACCAGTATAGACTGGTATAGACCAGTATAAACCAGTATGGACCAGTACGGACCAGTATGGACCAGTATAGACCAGTACGGACCAGTATGGACCAGTATAGACGAGTACGGACCAGTACGGACCAGTATAGACCAGTATGGACCAGTACAGACCAGTATAGACCAGTATAGACCAGTATGGACCAGTATAGACCAGTATAGACCAGTATAAACCAGTACGGACCAGTATGGACCAGTACAGACCAGTATAAACCAGTACGGACCAGTATGGACCAGTATAGACCAGTACGGACCAGTATAGACCAGTATGGACCAGTATAAACTGGTATAGACCAGTATAGACCAGTATAAACCAGTATAGACCAGTAGGAACCAGTATGGACCACTAGGAATCAGCACAGATCCCTACAGACCAGTATAAACCAGTATAGACCAGTACAGACCAGCACAAACCCATCGAAACCGCTTAACTCCCCGTGCGCTTCCCAGTACGCCCCAGTTAACTCCCAGTCCCTCCCAGTTCATCCCAGTGACCCCGGTGTGTCCCAGGAGGGGCTCCCAGTTTATCCCAGTTTGTCCCAGTCCATCCCAGTTTATCCCAGTCCATCCCAGTTTATCCCAGTTTAGTTTGTCCCAGTCTATCCCAGTTTGTCCCAGTCCATCCCAGTTTATCCCAGTCCATCCCAGTTTATCCCAGTTTAGTTTATCCCAGTCCCTCCCAGTCCATCCCAGTTTATCCCAGTCCATCCCAGTTTATCCCAGTTTAGTTTATCCCAGTCCATCCCAGTTTGTCCCAGTCCCTCCCAGTCCCTCCCAGTTTATCCCAGTTCAATCCCAGTCCATCCCAGTTCAATCCCAGTCCCTCCCAGTCCCTCCCAGTCCCTCCCAGTCCCTCCCAGTTCCCTCCCAGTTCCCTCCCAGTCCATCCCAGTTCAATCCCAGTTCCCTCCCAGTTCCATCCCAGTCCATCCCAGTTCATCCCAGTCCCTCCCAGTTCAATCCCAGTTCCCTCCCAGTTCCATCCCAGTCCATCCCAGTTCAATCCCAGTCCCTCCCAGTTCAATCCCAGTTCCCTCCCAGTTCCATCCCAGTCCATCCCAGTTCCCTCCCAGTTCCCTCCCAGTCCCTCCCAGTTCAATCCCAGTTCCCTCCCAGTCCCTCCCAGTCCCTCCCAGTCCCTCCCAGTCCATCCCAGTCCGTCCCAGTCCCTCCCAGTTCCATCCCAGTTCAATCCCAGTTCCCTCCCAGTCCCTCCCAGTCCATCCCAGTCCCTCCCAGTCCCTCCCAGTCCATCCCAGTTCAATCCCAGTCCCTCCCAGTCCATCCCAGTTCCATCCCAGTCCCTCCCAGTCCCTCCCAGTCCATCCCAGTTCCATCCCAGTCCATCCCAGTTCCCTCCCAGTTCCCTCCCAGTCCCTCCCAGTTCAATCCCAGTTCCCTCCCAGTCCCTCCCAGTCCCTCCCAGTCCCTCCCAGTCCATCCCAGTTCCATCCCAGTCCGTCCCAGTCCCTCCCAGTTCCCTCCCAGTTCAATCCCAGTTCCCTCCCAGTTCCCTCCCAGTCCGTCCCAGTTCAATCCCAGTCCCTCCCAGTCCGTCCCAGTCCCCCCCAGTGTGCGCTGTGTGTCCCAGGAGGGGCAGCCGGAGCGGAACCCCGTCCGGAACTTTCTGGACGACCAGCGTGCCATGCCCCGAGCCGGGGCGCTGGGGGCCGGCCACCAACGCAACTGGGGGGGCCCCGACCTGGGCAAGGCCACGGTGGGTACCCCCCAAAATCCCCCAAAGTCACCCCAAATTCACCCCAAAATACCCCAAAATCCCCCAAAGTCACCCCAAAATCCCCCCAAATCCCCCAAATTTACCCCAAAATCCCCAAATTCACCCCAAAATGCCCAAAAATCCCCCAAAATCCCCCCAAAATCCCCCAAATTCACCCCAAAATCCCCCAAATTCACCCCAAAATGCCCAAAAATCCCCCCAAATTCACCCCAAAATCCCCCAAATTCACCCCAAAATCCCCCAAATTTACCCCAAAATACCCCAAAGTCACCCCAAAATCCCCAAATTCACCCCAAAATCCCCCAAAATACCCCAAATTCACCCCAAAATCCCCCGAAGTCACCCCAAAATCCCCCAAAGTCACCCCAAAATCCCCAAATTCACCCCAAAATGCCCAAAAATCCCCCAAAGTCACCCCAAAATCCCCCAAATTCACCCCAAAAATCCCCCAAATTACCCCAAAAATACCCCAAAATCACCCCCAAAATCCCCAATACCCCCCAAAATCCCCAAAATTCCCCCAAATTCACCCCAAAATCCCCCAAAGTCACCCCCAAAATCCACAAATTCACCCCAAAAATTCCCCAAAAATCCCCCAAAATCCCCCCCCAAAATCCCAAATCCCCAAAATCCCCCCCAAAATCCCCCAAAATCACCCCAAAATCCCCAAAATTACCCCCAAAATCCCCAAAATCCCCCCAAAATCTCCCACCCCAAAAATCCCCCAAATCCCCCCAAATTTACCAAAAATCCCCAAATCCCCCAAAATCCCCAAAAAATCCCAAACCCCCCCAAATCCCAAAATCACCCCAAAAATCCCCCAAATTCACCCAAATCCCAAATCACCCCAAAATCCCAAATTTACCCCCAAAATACCCCAAAACCCCAAAATCCCAAATCCCAAAATCCCCCAAAATCCCCCAAATTCACCCCAAAAATCCCCAAATTACCCCAAAATCCCCCAAAATCCCCCCAAATTACCCCCCCCCAAAATTCACCCCAAAATCCCCAAATTTACCCCAAAATACCCCAAATCCCCCAAAATCCCCAAATTCACCCCAAAATCCCCCAAAATCACCCCAAAATCACCCCAAAATCCCCAAATTCACCCCAAAATCCCCCAAAGTCACCCCAAAAATCCCCCCCAAATTCAAAATCCCCAAAAAATCCCCAAATTTACCCCAAAATCCCCCAAAGTCACCCCAAAATCCCCCAAAAGTCACCCCCAAAATCCCCAAAAATCCCCCAAAATACCCCCAAATACCCCCCAAAACCCCAAAGTTACCCCAAAAACCCCCCAAATTCACCCCAAAAATCCCCAAATTCACCCCAAAATCCCCAAAAATCCCCAAATTCACCCCAAAAACCCCCCAAAGTCACCCCAAAATCCCCCAAATTCACCCCAAAATCCACTACATTCACCCCAAAATCCCCCAAATTCACCCCAAAATCCCCCAAATCCCCCAAATGTACCCCCAAAATCCCCAAATGTACCCCAAAATACCCCAAAATACCCCAAATTCACCCCAAAATCCCCCCAAAGTCACCCCAAAATGCCCAAAGTCACCCCAAAATGCCCAAAAATCCCCCAAATTTACCCCAAAATCCCCAAATTTACCCCAAAATACCCCAAAATCCCCCAATTCACCCCAAAAATTCCCAAAATTTGCCCCAAAATCCCCACATCTCACCCCAAAATCCACATATTTCACCAAAATCCCCCAAATTTACCCCAAAATCCACACATTTACCCCAAAATCCCCCAAAATCCCCAAATTGACCCCCAAAATCCCCCAAATTCACCCCAAAATCCACACATTTACCCCAAAATCCCCCAAAATCCCCAAATTTACCCCAAAATCCCCCAAAGTCACCCCAAAATCCCCAAATGCACCCCCAAATCCCCCAAATTTACCCCAAAATCCACACAGTTCACCCCAAAATCCACACATCTCACCCCAAAAATCCCCCAAATTTACCCCAAAAATACCCAAATTTACCCCCCAAAAATTTCCAAAATTTACCTCCAAAATCCCCAAAATTCACCCCAAAAATCCCCATAATTTACCCCCCAAAATCGGCCAAAAAATTCCCAAAATTTACACCAAAAACCCCCAAATTTACCCCCCAAAACCCCCAAATTTAGCCCCAAAAATTCCCAACATTTATCCCCAAATTTCACCCCCAAAATCCCCAAAATTTACCCCAAAAAATCCTGAAAAAAATTCCCAAGAATAGTTTTGAGATATTTTGGGGCTTTGTTTTTGGGGGGGTAAATTCTGGGAGGATTTTTTTGGGGATTTTTTTGGGGTTTTGTTGGGAATTTTTCCGGGGTTGTTTTGGGATTTTTTGAGGGATTTTTGGGGTTTTTTTTGGGTTTTTTAATGGGATTTTTATGCGATTTTTTGTTGGGTTTTTTTTGGGGGTTTTTTTATGGATTTAATGGGATTTGTATGCGATTATTTGGGGTTTTTTTTGGTTTTTTAATGGGATTTTTATGTGATTTTTTGTTGTTTTTTTGGGGTTTTTTTTGGTTTTTTAATGGGATTTTTATGGGATTTTTGGGGGTTTTTGGGTTTTTATGGTTTTTTTGTTTTGGTTTTTTGGTTTTATGGGATTTTTTGCGTTTTGGGTTTTTTTTGTTTTTTTAATGGGATTGTTTTGGCTTTTTAATGGGATTTTTATGCGGTTTTTTGGGTTTTTGTTTTTTTTTTTTTTTGGGATTTTTTTTTTTGGTTTTTTTAATGGGATTTTTATGCGATTTTGTGTTCTTTTTTTGGGGTTTTTTTTTGGCTTTTTAATGGGATTTTTATGCGATTTTTGGGGTTTTTTTGGCTTTTTAATGGGATTTTAATGCGATGTTTTGGTTTTTTTGTTTTTTAATGGGATTGTTTTGGCTTTTAATGGGATTTTTTGGCTTTTTAATGGGATTTTTATGCGGTTTTTGGGTTTTTTTTTGTTTTTTTAATGGGATTTTTATGCAATTTTTAATGGGATTTTTATGCGATTTTTGGGTTTTTTTTGGGGGGTTTTTTTGCTTTTTAATGGGATTTTTATGCGATTTTGTGTTCTTTTTTTGGGGTTTTTTGGCTTTTTAATGGGATTTTAATGCGATGTTTTGGGGTTTTTTTTTTTAATGGGATTGTTTTGGCTTTTTAATGGGATTGTTTTGGCTTTTTAATGGGATTTTTATGCGGGTTTTTTTTTAATGGGATTTTTATGCGATTTTTAATGGGATTTTTATGCGATTTTTGGGGTTTTTTGGGGTTTTTTTGCTGTTTAATGGGATTTTTATGCGATTTTGTGTTCTTTTTTTGGGGGTTTTTTTTGGCTTTTTAATGGGACTTTTATGCGATTTTTTGTTTGTTTTTGTTGTTTTTTGGGGCGATTTTCACTGGATTTCTTTTTTTTAAATTTTTTTTTTTTTTTTCAATTTCTGGTTTTTCCCTGCGTTTCTCCCGCACGCCAGGCCCGGCGGGGGGGGTCCCGTTTTGGGGAGGGGTCTCCCCCCCTGGACCCCACGCTGTGGATGACGGGGCGGCAGCGGGCGGAGCACGAGCGCTGGAAACGCGAACGGGAGCGAATCGACCGCGAAGGCGTCCGGCGGCGACCGCACAACGGGCGCGCCTGGAGGAGGGAGTGGGACGCGCAGAAACCCGAGGCCTTGTGCGTCCGGGGCAAAAACCCGAGATTTGGGGCAAAAACCGAGATTTGGGGCAAAAAAATGGGAATTTTCCGTCAAAAAATGGGATTTTTAGGCAAAAAAATGGGATTTTTAGACCAAAAATTGGGAATTTTTGGACCAAAACAATGGGATTTTGGTGGGGAAAAATTGTATCTTTGGAAGGAAAAAAAATGGGATTTTTGGACAAAAAAGTGGGGTTTTTAGGCAAAAAAATGGGGTTTTTAGGCAAAAAAATGGGATTTTTGGGAAAAAAATGGGATTTTTTGGGAAAAAAATGGGATTTTTCCATCAAAAAATGGGATTTTTGAAAGAAAAAAATGGGATTTTGGTGGGGAAAGATTGAATCTTTGAAAGGAAAAGAAATGGGTTTTTTGGGAAAAAAGGTGGGGTTTTTAGACTATGAAAATGGGATTTTTCGATCAAAAAATGGGATTTTTGGAAGGAAAAAAATGGGATTTGGTGGGGGGGAAAAATGGGATTTTTGGACCAAAAACGAAGGGATTTTGGGAGAAGAGAAATGGGGTTTTAGGGGAAAAAACGGGATTTTTAGGATTTTTAGAGTTTTAAAACAATGGGATTTTTGGGGGGAAAGGATGGATTTTGGAAGGAAACAATGGGTTTTTTGGACAAAAGTGGGGTTTTAGGCAAAAATGGGGTTTTGGGAAAAGGGATTTTCCATCAAAAATGGGTTTTGGAAAAAATGGGATTTTGGTGGGGCAAGATGAAACCCGAAAAGGCATTGGGTTTTTGGGGAAAAAGATGGGGTTTTAGACTATGAAAATGGGATTTTTCAAAAAATGAGATTTTTGGGGAAAAAAACGAGATTTGGGGGAAAAATGGGATTTTCACGTCAAAAATGGGATTTTTGGAGGCAAAAATGGGATTTTTAGACCAAAAATCGGGATTTTTGGAGTTTAAAACAATGGGATTTTGGGGAGGGAAGAAGATTGTATCTTTGGAAGGAAAAAAAATGGGATTTTTGGACAAAAAGCTGGAGGGAGTTTTAGGCAAAAAATTTGGGGTTTTGGGGCAAAAATGGGATTTTTGGGAAAAAAATGGGATTTTTTGGGAAAAAAATGGGATTTTTCCATCAAAAAATGGGATTTTTGAAAGACGAAAAAATGGGATTTTGGTGGGGAAAGATTGAATCTTTGAAAGGAAAAGAAATGGGTTTTTTGGGAAAAAAGGTGGGGTTTTTAGACTATGAAAATGGGATTTTTCGATCAAAAAATGGGATTTTTGGAAGGAAAAAAATGGGATTTGGTGGGGGGGAAAAATGGGATTTTTGGACCAAAAACGAAGGGATTTTGGGAGAAGAGAAATGGGGTTTTAGGGGAAAACCGGGATTTTTAGAGTTTAAAACAATGGGATTTTGGGGAGGGAACGGGAACGGGAGCGAATCGACCGCGAGCGGCTGCAGCGGCACCGCGACCACAACGGCGCCTGGAGGAGGGAGTGGGACGCGCAGAAACCCGAGGCCTTGTGCGTCCGGGGCAAAAAACCGAGATTTGGGGCAAAAAACGAGATTTGGGGCAAAAAACGGAGAATTTGGGGCAAAATTTTGGCCAAAAAACCGGGATTTTTAGGCAAAAAAATGGGATTTTTAGACCAAAAATCGGGATTTTTTGGACCAAAACAATGGGATTTTGGTGGGGAAAAATTGGATTTTTGGAAGGAAACAAAATGGGATTTTTGGACAAAAAAATGGGGTTTTTAGGCAAAAAAATGGGGTTTTTGGGAAAAAAATGGGATTTTTGGGAAAAATGGGATTTTTCCATCAAAAAATGGGATTTTTGAAAGAAAAAAATGGGATTTTGGTGGGGAAAGATTGAATCTTTGAAAGGAAAAAAAATGAGATTTTTGGGAAAAAAGATGGGGTTTTAGACCAAAAATTGGGATTTTTGGACCCAAAACAATTTTTGGAAGGAAAAAATGGGATTTGGGGGGGGAAAAATTTTTTTGGATTTTTTGGAAGGAGAAAATGGGATTTTTAGAGTAAAAGAAAAAATGGGATTTTTAGGCAAAAAAATGGGGCTTTTAGGCAAAAAAAAAGGGATTTTTAGACCAAAAATTGGGATTTTTTGGACCAAAACAATGGGATTTTGGTGGGGAAAAATGGGATTTTTGGAAGGAAAAAAAATGGGATTTTTGGAAGGAAAAAAAATGGGATTTTTAGGCAAAAAAATGGGGTTTTTAGGCAAAAAAATGGGATTTTTGGACAAAAAAGTGGGGTTTTTAGGCAAAAAAATGGGGGTTTTAGGCAAAAAAATGGGATTTTTGGGAAAAAAATGGGATTTTTGGGAAAAAATGGGATTTTTCCATCAAAAAATGGGATTTTTGAAAGAAAAAAATGGGATTTTGGTGGGGAAATATTGAATTTTTGGAAAGAAAAAAAATGAGATTTTTGGGAAAAAAAGATGGGGTTTTTAGACCAAAAATTGGGATTTTTTGGACCAAAAAAATGGGATTTTGGTGGGGAAAAATTGGATTTTTGGAAGGAAAAAAAATGGGTTTTAAGGAAAAAATGGGGTTTTAGGCAAAAAATTTTGACAAAAAAGTTTTTACAAAATTGGGATTTTTGGAAAAAATGGGTTTTTAGGGAAAAGGATAAAAATGGGATTTTTGGAAGGAAAAAAAATGGGATTTTTAGGCAAAAAAATGGGATTTTTCCATCAAAAAATGGGATTTTTGGACGACAAAAATGGGATTTTGGTGGGGAAAAATTGTATCTTTGGAAGGAAAAAGATGGGGTTTTTAGACTATAAAATCCGATTTTTGGGAAAAAGATGGGGTTTTTAGGCTAAAAAAATGGGATTTTTAGGCAAAAAAATGGGGTTTTTGGACCAAAAACGAAGGGATTTTGGGAGAAGAGAAATGGGGTTTTAGGGGAAAAAACGGGATTTTTAGACTTTAAAAAAAAGGGATTTTGGGGATAAAAGGAAGGGAGGTTTTGGGGGAAGAACCCGGGATTTTGGGAAATGAAATGTGGCGGTTTGGGCTCCAGGGCCAAAGGGGTTTGGGGAGGGAACGGGTTCATTTTGAATTCTGGGCTGAATTTTGAATTTTGGGATCTTCAGGTGAATTTTGGGGTAAATTTTGGAATTTTCAGGTGAATTTTGGGGTGAATTTGGAATTTTGGGGTGAGTTTTGGGGTTTTTGGGTGAACTTTGGGCTGAATTTTGGGGCTCCCCAGGTGAATTTTGGGGTAAATTTTGGAATTTTCAGGTGAATTTTGGGGTGAATTTGGAATTTTGGGGTAAATTTTGGGGTGAATTTTGGAATTTTCAGGTGAATTTTGAAGTGAAATTTGGGCTGAATTTTGGGATTTTGGGGTACATTTTGGGCTGAATTTTGGGGCTCCCCAGGTGAATTTTGGGCTGAATTTTGGGATGTTCAGGTGAATTTTGGGGTGAATTTTGGAATTCTCAGGTGAATTTTGAGGTGAATTTTGGGATCTTCAGGTGAATTTTGGGCTGAATTTTGGAATTCTCAGGTGAATTTTGGGCTGAATTTTGGAATTTTGGGCTGAATTTTGGGCTGAATTTTGGGGCTCCCCAGGTGAATTTTGAGGTGAATTTTGGGGTGAATTTTGGGGTAAATTTTGGGCTGAATTTTGGGATGTTCAGGTGAATTTTGGGGTGAATTTTGGAATTTTCAGTTGAATTTTGAGGTGAATTTTGGGATCTTCAGGTGAATTTTGGGCTGAATTTTGGAATTCTCAGGTGAATTTGGGGCTGAATTTTTGGGGTAAATTTTGGGCTGAATTTTGGGGTAAATTTTGGGCTGAATTTTGGGGCTCCCCAGGTGAATTTTGAGGTAGAATATTTTGGGCAGGTGAATTTTGGGCTGATTTGTGTCAGGTTAATTTTGGGATTTTTTTGAGGTGAATTTTGGGGTAAATTTTGGGGTAAATTTTGGGCTGAATTTTGGAATTTTCAGTTTAATTTTGGGCTGAATTTTGGGGTGAGTTTTGGGATTTTGGGCTGAATTTGGGGCTGAATTTGGGGGTGAATTTTGGGCTGAATTTTGGGATGTTCAGTTTAATTTTGGGCTGGATTTTGGGATTTCGGGCTGAATTTTGGGGTGGATTTTGGGGTAAATTTTGGGCTGAATTTTGGGGCTCCCCAGGTGAATTTTGGGCTGAATTTTGGGATGTTCAGTTTAATTTTGGGCTGAATTTTGGAATTTTCGGGCTGAATTTTGGGCTGGATTTTGGGGTGAGTTTTGGGATTTTGGGCTGAATTTGGGGGTGAATTTGGGGTGAATTTTGGGATGTTCTGTTTAATTTTGGGCTGGATTTTGGGCTGAATTTGGGGGTGAATTTTGGGCTGGATTTTGGGATTTCGGGCTGAATTTGGGGCTGAGTTTGGGGTGAGTTTTGGGATTCGGGGTGCCACCTCTGCCCTTCCCCCCCCCCCCAGGTTCTCGGGGGTCCCGGAGGAGCCCGAGGGGGGAGGGGCCTCCCCCGGCCCCGCCCCTCCCCCCCCCACCCTGGCCGAGTTCTGCCCCTCCCCCCGCGCGGCCGGCGGAGGCGGGGCCGAGCCCGGGGGGAGGGGCGGCCCTACAGGTGAGGGGGGAGGGGCGGGGGGGAGGGGGATTTGTTTGGGGATTTTTAGGGGGGATTTTTGGGGAATTTTTGGGGAACTTTTGGGGGATTTTTTGGGGATTTTTTTGGATTTTGG
Organism: Camarhynchus parvulus; assembly: GCF_901933205.1. NCBI lineage: Eukaryota > Metazoa > Chordata > Aves > Passeriformes > Thraupidae > Camarhynchus > Camarhynchus parvulus. Next base: position 71,562 of record NW_022148292.1, read on the forward strand.
GGGGAATTTTGGGGGGGATTTTTTGGGGGGATTTTTTGGGGGCAATTTTTGGGGGATTTTTTGGGGATTTTTGGGGATTTTTTTGGATTTTGGGGGGAATTTGGGGGATTTTGGGGGGAATTTTTTGGGGATTTTGGGGTTTTTTTTGGGGGATTTTTGGGATTCTGGGGGGTATTTTGGGGAATTTTGGGGGGGATTTGTGGGGGGATTTTGGGGGATTTTTTTTTTTTTTGATTTTGGGGGAATTTTTTGGGGAGTTTTTTGGATTTGGGGGGAATTTTTTTTGTTTTTGCGGGGATTTTTGGGATTTTTTTGGGAATTTTGGGGGTGGATTTTTGGGTTATTTTGGTGGGATTTTTTGGGGATTTGGGGGGATTTTTGGGGAAATTTTTTGGGGGGATTTTTTGGGGATTTTTGTGAATTTTTGGGAGGATTTCATTGAATTTTGGGGGTTTTGTGGATTGTGGGGGGGTTTTGGGGGCATTTTGGTTTTTTTGAGTTTTTTTTTAATTTTGGGGGAATATTTTGGGGGATTTTGGTTTTTTGGGGGGATGTATTGGGGCTTTTGGGGGGATCTTTGGGGCTGTTTTTGGGGGAAATTTGGACAGATTTGGGGAATTTTAGGGGATTTTGAGAGGATTTGGGGGGTTTGGGGAGATTTTGGGGATTTGCCCCAAATTTTGGCCGAAATTCCCGAATTTCTCCCCGAATTCCATTGGCAGTTTCCACGACGATCGCTGGGAGCCGCAGCCGGAGCCTGAGAGGCCCCAGGTGACCCCAAATTTGGGATTTTTGGGATTTTTGGGATTTTTGGGATTTTTGAGAATTTGGAATTTTAGGATTTGGGAATTTTGGGATTCCTTTCCCCCCTGGAATTTTGGGGATTTGGGATTTTTTGGGGGGATTTTGGACCAGCCCCGAAATTTTAGGATTTGGAATTTTGGGAAATTTGGGAATTTTGGAATTTGGGGGATTTGGGGAATTTTGAGATTTTGGAATTTTGGGATTTGGGGAATTTTGGGATTCTGGAATATTTGGGATTTTGGGACCCCCCCCCCCAGAATTTTTGGATTTGGGAATTTTGGATGTTGGCATGCCCAGAATTTTGGGGATTTGGGGGATTTGGGATTTTTCAGCCTCCCCAGCATTTTAGGATTTGGGAATTTTGGGATTTTTTGATTTAGGATTTTTGGGAATGTTGGGATTTGGGATTTTTGGGATTTTTGGATTTAGGATTTTTTGGGAATTTGGGAAATTTTGGGATTTGGGAGTTTGGGATTTTGGGATCCCCCCCCCCGGAATTTTGGGGATTTGGGATTTTGGGGATTTTTGGATTTAGGATTTTTGGGAATTTTGGAATTACGGGATTTGGGATTTTGGGGATTTTTGGATTTGGGATTTCTGGGAATGTGGGGAATTTTGGGATTTTTGGGTGGGAGATTTTTGGGATTTTGGGATTTCCCCCCCCCCCAGGTCCCCGAGAAGGTTCCGGAAGGCGGCGCCGCCCCGGGGGGGGTCCCGGGGGGGTCCCAGGAGGACTCGGACCAGTGGGAGGATCTGAGCGAGGACGAGGAGGAGGAGGAGGAGGAGGAGGAGGAGGGAGGAGGAGGAAGGCCCCGGCTCGGAGCAGCGCGAACCAGTGACCCCCAGCGACCCCCGCGGTGCGTCAAACCAGTTCAAACCAGTGACCCCCTAAACCAGTGACCCCCCCGGTGCGTCCCAGTTCAAACCAGTGACCCCCAGTGACCCCCCCGGTGCGTCCCAGTTCAAACCAGTTCAAACCAGTGACTCCCAGTTCAAACCAGTGACCCCCGGTGTGTCCCAGTTCAAACCAGTGACCCCCAGTGACCCCCCGGTGCGTCCCAGTATGGCCCAGTTCAAACCAGTGACCCCCAGTCGCTCCCAGTTCACACCAGTCCCTCCCAGTTCAAACCAGTGACTCCCAGTTTAAACCAGTGACCCCCCCAGTGCGTCCCAGTTCAAACCAGTAACTCCCAGTGACCCCCGGTGCGTCCCAGTATGGCCCAGTTCAAACCAGTGACCCCCAGTCGCTCCCAGTTCACACCAGTCCCTCCCAGTTCAAACCAGTGACTCCCAGTTCAAACCAGTGACCCCCGTTGTCCCAGTATGGCCCAGTTCAAACCAGTTCAAACCAGTGACCCCCAGTTCAAACCAGTGACCCCCAGTGACCCCCCCCCCGGTGCGTCCCAGTTCAAACCAGTTCAAACCAGTGACTCCCAGTGACCCCTCCAGTCCCTCCCAGTTCACACCAGTGACCCCCAGTTCACACCAGTCCCTCCCAGTCCTCCCAGTTCACACCAGTGACCCCCAGTCCCTCCCAGTCCTTCCCAGTCCCTCCCAGTTCACACCAGTAACCCCCAGTTCCCAGCCCTCCAGTTCACACCAGTAACCCCCTCCCAGTTCACACCCAGTAACCCCCAGTCCCTCCCAGTTCACACCAGTAACCCCCAGTCCCTCCCAGTTCACACCAGTAACCCTCCCAGTCCCTCCCAGTTCACACCAGTAACCCCCAGTCCCTCCCAGTCTCTCCCCCAGCCCAGGGCGGGGTCCCGGAGCCGCCCCTCCCCCCCCCGAGCCCCTGCCGGAGCCCCCCGGAGACCCCGGAGCGAAACGGGACCCCCCCCGACGGTACTGGGGATACTGGGGGGGACTGGGACGGACTGGGAGGGAACTGGAAGGGAACTGGGATGAACTGGGAGGGAACTGGGAGGGGGTAGGGGGGAACTGGGAGGGACTGGGACAAACTGGGAGGGACTGGAATGGACCTGGGATGAACTGGGAGGGAACTGGGAGGGACTGGAACAAACTGGGAGGGGGTTTGGGTTACTGGGACAAACTGGGAGGGACTGGGACAAACTGGGAGGGGATTGGGGGCACTGGGAGGGACTGGGATGAACTGGGATGGAACTGGGATGGAGCTGGGACAAACTGGGAGGGACTGGGACAAACTGGGAGGGGATTGGGGGCACTGGGAGGGACTGGGATGAACTGGGATGGAACTGGGATGGAACTGGGATGGAGCTGGGACAAACTGGGAGGGACTGGGAGGGACTGGGACAAACTGGGAGGGACTGGGATGAAACTGGGAGGGGATTGGGGGCACTGGGAGGGACTGGGATGAACTGGGATGGAACTGGGATGGAGCTGGGACAAACTGGGAGGGACTGGGAGGGGGTTGGGGGTTACTGGGACAGACTGGGGGGCTACTGGTCTGTACTGGGAGGTACTGGGGGAGGTCACTGGGGGAGATTGTTACTGGTTTATACTGGTGCGGATTGGTGTGAACTGGTCCATACTGGTCCATACTGGTCCGTACTGGTTTGTACTGGTTCGTACTGGTCCATACTGGTCCGTACTGGTCCGTACTGGTCCGGTTTACTGGTCTATACTGGTTTATACTGGTCCATACTGGTCCGTACTGGTTTATACTGGTCCATACTGGTTCATACTGGTGCCGTTCCCAGCAGGGCCGGGCGTGGAGATCTCGGATTTCCAGAGGGTTCGTTTCCGTAAGAGCTCCCCTCCCCCACACTGACCCAAAATCCCCCAAATTCACCCCAAAAATCTCCAAAATCCCCCAAAAGCCCCAAAAGCCCCAAATTCACCCCAAAAAATCCCCCAAATCACCCAAAACCACCTCAAACCCCCCCAGAATCACCCTCAAAGCAGCTCCGGGACCCCAAAAATCCCCAAATTCACCCCAAAAATCCCAAAATTAACCCCAAAAATCCCAAAATTCACCCCAAAAATCCCCAAATTCACCCCAAAAATCCCAAAATTAACCCCAAAAATCCCAAAATTCACCCCAAAAATCCCCAAATTCACCCCAAAAATCTCCCAAATTCACCCCAAAAATCCCCAAATTCACCGCCAAAGTCCCCAAAATCCCCCCCAAAGAAAACCACCTCAAAAACCCCAAAATCACCCTCCGAGCAGCTTTGGGACCCTGAAAACCCCAAAAACCCCGAAATTCACCCCAAAAATCCCCAAATCCCCCAAAACACCTCAAAAACCCCAAATTCACCCCCAAAATCCTCAAATTCTCCAAAAAGCACCTCAAAAACCCCAAAATCACCCTAAGAGCAGCTCTGGGACCCCCAAAACCCCAAAAATCCCCAAAATGGCCCCAAAATCACCCCCGGGACCCCAAAATGACCCCCGGGAGCCCCAAAAAAACCCAAATTAGCCCCAAAATTCATCTTGGGAGCCCCCCAGGACCCCCCAGTTCCCAATTTGGGGTCACCTGGGCACAGCTGGGCACACCTGGGCACACCTGGGCACACCTGGGCACACCTGGGCACGGCTGCTTCGTGTGCAGTGGGATTTTTGGGAGGCCTTTTTGGGGTTTTTTTTGGGGTTTCTGGAGGAGCTTTTGGGGCTGTGTCTGCCTGGGGCTGCTGGGCTGGCACAGCTGGGCACACCTGGGCACACCTGGGCACAGCTGCTTGGCTCTGGGGGGCACTTTCGGGGTTTTTTTGGGGGGATCTTTCGGGGCTGTTGCTGCTGGACTGACTCACCTGGGCACACCTGGCACAGCTGGCACACCTGGGCACAGCTGCTTGGCTCTGGGGGGCACTTTCGGGATTTTTTGGGGGATCTTTCGGGGCTGTTGCTGCTGGACTGACTCACCTGGCACACCTGGGCACTGCTGAACTCACCTGGGCACTGCCTGGGCATTGCTGCTTCACTCTGGGGTGGATTTTTGGGTTTTTTTTGGGGGTTCCTTGGGGATCTTTTGGGGTTGTCGCTGCCTGGGGCTGCTGGACTGGCACACCTGGGCACACCTGGGCACACCTGGCACAGCTGGGCACACCTGGCACAGCTGGGCACACCTGGGCATCGCTGCTTCACTCTGGGGGGTCATTTTTGGGGTTTTTTTGGGGTCTCTGAGGGCTTTTTGGGGCTGTCGCTGCTGCACTGACTCACCTGGGCACACCTGGGCACACCTGGGCACGGCTGAACTCACCTGGGCACCGCTGCTTGGCTCTGGGGTGGATTTTGGGGGTTCCTTGGGGATCTTTTGGGGCTGTTGCTGCCTGGAGCTGCTGGACCAGCACACCTGGGCACACCTGGCACACCTGGGCACTGCTGAACTCACCTGGGCACTGCCTGGGCACTGCTGCTTCACTCTGGGGTGGATTTTTGGGGTTTTTTTGGGGGTTCCTTGGGGATCTTTTGGGGTTGTCGCTGCCTGGGGCTGCTGGACTGGCACACCTGGGCACACCTGGGCACACCTGGGCACACCTGGCACAGCTGGGCACACCTGGGCATCGCTGCTTCACTCTGGGGTGGATTTTTGGGGTTTTTTTGGGGGTTCCTTGGGGATCTTCTGGGGTTGTCGCTGCCTGGAGCTGCTGGACTGGCACACCTGGCACACCTGGGCACACCTGGCACACCTGGGCACACCTGGCACAGCTGGGCACACCTGGCACAGCTGGGCACACCTGGGCATCGCTGCTTCACTCTGGGGGTCATTTTGGGGGGTTTTGGGGTCTCTGGAGGAGCCTTTGGGGCTGTCGCTGCTGCACTGACTCACCTGGGCACACCTGGGCACACCTGGGCACGGCTGAACTCACCTGGGCACCACTGCTTGGCTCTGGGGTGGATTTTGGGGGTTCCTTGGGGATCTTTTGGGGCTGTCACTGCCTGGAGCTGCTGGACCAGCACACCTGGCACACCTGGCACAGCTGGGCACAGCTGGGCACACCTGGGCACACCTGAACTCACCTGGGCACAGCTGGGCACACCTGGGCACACCTGAACTCACCTGGGCACAGCTGCTTGGCTCTGGGGGGCACTTTCGGGGCTGTCGCTGCTGGACTGACTCACCTGGCACACCTGGGCACACCTGGGCACACCTGGGCACACCTGGGCACAGCTGCTTGGCTCTGGGGTGGATTTTTGGGGTTTTTTTGGGGTTCCTTGAGGATCTTTCGGGGCTGTCGCTGCTGGACTGACTCACCTGGCACACCTGGCACACCTGGGCACAGCTGAACTCACCTGGCACACCTGGGCACACCTGGCTGTACCTGGCTGCTGCTGCTGCTGCTGCTGCTGCATTAAATTCGTCCCTGAGCGACCCCGGGAGTGGTTTTGGGGTTTGGGGAGGTCCCAAAATCACCTGGGTGACCCCAAAATTCACCTGGGGACCCCAAAATTCAACTGGGGACCCCAAAACTCACCTGGGTGACCCCAAATCACCTGAGGGACCCCAAAACTCACCTGAGGGGGCACCTGGGGGACCCCAAAATTCCCTTTGAGGATCCCAAAATCACCGGAGAGATCCCCAAAACTCACCTGGAGGGCCAAAAATTCACCTGGGGGACCCCAAAATTCATCTGGGGGGGGTCCCAAATCACCTGAGGGACCCCAAAAGCACCTGGGAGATCCCAAAACTCATCTGGAAAACCCCAAAATCACCTGGGGGACCCCAAAATTCCCTTGGGGAAGCCCAAACTCACCTGGGGGGTCCCAAAAATCAAATGGGAGACCCCAAAACTCACCTGGGGGATTTTGGGAGGGATTTGGGATTTTTGAGGGGATTATTTGGGGGATTTTTTGGGGGATTTTGGGGGTCTCCAGCCCCTTTCTCTCTCTCTCCCCCACAGGAGGACCCAGCGACCCCCCCCAGGTGTGACGGGGGGGGGACCCCAAATCCCACCTGAGCCCCCCAGGTGTGACCGGGACCCCAAAAAACTCCAAATTTCACCTGGGGGGGCCCAAAATCCCCCAATTTCACCTGGGGGGGCCCCAAAATCCCAAATTTCACTTGGGGGGCCCAAAATCCCCAAATTTCACCTGGGGGGGGGGCCAAAATCCCAGATCTCACCTGGGGGGGCCCCAAAAACCCCAAATCTCACCTGGGGCCCAAAAAACCCAAATTCAAATCTCACCTGGGGGGCCCCAAAATCCCCAAATCTCACCTGGGGGGCCCCAAAATCCCAAATTTCACTTGGGGGGGCCCCAAAAACCCCCAAATTTCACCTGGGGGACCCAAAACCCCAAATTTCACCTGGGGGGGCCACAAATCCCCAAATTTCACCTGGGGGGCCCCAAAATCCCAAATTTCACTTGGGGGGGATCCCAAAAAACCCCAAATTTCACTTGGGGGCGCCCCAAATCTCATCTGGGGGGGACCCAAAAATCCCAAATTTCACCTGGGGGCCCCAAAACCCCAAATTTCACCTGGGGGGGCCCCAAAAACCCCCAAATTTCACCTGGGGGGCCCCAAATTTCACCTGGGGGGGGGGCCAAAATCCCCGATCTCACCTGGGGGGCCCCAAAAATCCCCAAATCTCACCTGGGGGGCCCCAAAATCCCAAATTTCACGTGGGGCGGGGCAAAAAACCCCAAATTTCACCTTTGGGGGGGTCCCCAAATTTCCCCCCGAGAAGATTTTGGGGTTCCCCCCCCCCCCAAATTTTGTCTCTGTCAAATAAAATTTCCGAAACTCCTCCGGTTTCCTCCTTAATTTTGGGGGGGTCCCCGTTAATTTTGGGGTCTCCCCCCCCCACCCCGAGCTCTTTCACCCCAAAAACCTCAAATTTCGGAGCAGTTCCTCAAAAAAAACCAAAAAACAAATTAAATTTTGGGGTGGTTCATCCAAAAAACCCCAAATTGTGGAGCAGTTCCTCGAAGCAAAGCCAAATTCTGAGGTTTTTAACTCAAAAAAAGCCCCAATTTTGGTGCCTGTTTTTCCCCTCCAAAAAAATCACAATTTGGGTTTTTATCTCCCAAAAAAACCCCCAAATTTTTCGGGTGGGCGTGTCCCCAACCCTCCTTAAATTTTTGGGGTTTTCACCCCAAAAACCCCCAAATTTTGAGGCGGTTCCTCCAAAAAACCCAATTTTGGAGTTTTTTCCATCAACAAACGCCCAATTTTGGTGTTTTGCCCCCAAAAAATCCCACATTTTAGGGTGCGGGTGTCCCCAACCTCCTCCCAAATTTTTGAGGTTTTCACCCTAAAAAACCCCAAATTTTTGGGCGGTTCCTCAAAAAAAAAAAAATCCCCATTTTGGAGCTTTTTCCCTTCAAAACGCCCCAAATTTGGGGTTTTTTCCCCCCAAAAAAAGCCCAGATGATGGGGTGGGGATGTTCCCAACTTCCCCCTCAAATTTTTGGGGTTCCTGTCGAGCTTTTCACCCCAAAAAAAACCCCAAATTTTGGGGCAGTCCCTCCAAAAAACCTCAATTTTGGAGCTTTTTCCCCTCCAAAAAACCCAATTTTCGGGTTTTTTTCCCCCCAAAAAGCCCCAAATTTTTGAAGTGGGGGTTTCCCCAACCCTCCCCAAAATTTTGGGGGTTTCCCCGCCCCCCCCGGCCCCTCCCATCCCCGTTTTTTGGGATTTCCCGCCCCCCCCGGGTTTATTTCCCCTTCTGAAACCGCGGCGGCCGCTCCAGGTGAGGGGGGGGGAGCGGATTTTGGGGGGTCCCGGGGGGGTTTGGGGACCCCTCCCCCTCCATCCCGATTCTGGGGGTTCCCCCCCTCATTTTTGGGGGGGTCTCACCCCGAATTTTGGTGTTCCCGCCTCATTTTTGGGGCTTTTTTTGGGGGGGGCTCCTTATTCCCAATTTTGGGCTCTTAATTCCCATTTTTGGGGGGAGTTTTTGGGGGGGTTTTGTTCACCCAGGGGTTTTTTGGGGACCCCTCCCAGTCCAGAGCAGTTTGGGGGGGGGTCTCAACCTCATTTTTGGCTTCTCCAGCCTCATTTTGGGCTCTCCAAACCCAATTTTGGGCCATTTCCTAGCTCCAGGTTTGGGGTTCCCCGCCCCATTTTCGGGGTCTTCACCCCCATTTTGGGGTCTCCACTCCCATTTTTGGGGGGGTCTCCACCCAATTTTTGGGTTCTCCACCCAATTTTTGGGTTCTCCAGCCCCATTTTTTAGGTTCCTCACCCAATTTTTGGGGGTTCCAGCCCAATTTTGGCATCTCCATTCAAATTTTGGTGCTCTCAGCCCCATTTTTGGGGGCTCCAAACCCATTTTGGGGTCTCCAAACCCATTTTGGGATCTCCAAACCCATTTTTGGGGTCTCCAAACCCATTTTTGGGGTCTCCAAACCCATTTTTTTAATTCCCCACCCAATTTTTGGGTTTCCCACCCCATTTTTGGGTTCTCCAGTTCCATTTTTGGCTTCTCAGCCTCATTTTGGCGTCTCCAGCCCCGGTTTTTGGGTTCCCCATCCCATTTTTGGGGTCCCCATCCCATTTTTGGGGTCCCCCGCCCATTTTTGGGGTCTCCAAACCCATTTTTTGGGTTCCTCACCCCATTTTTGGGGTCCCCGCCCGCGAGGAGGGAGGGGAAGGGCGGAGCTGCCCCTCCCCCCCCAGTTCCTCTCCCCAATTCTTGCGCCATGGGGAGGGGTGGGGGAGGGGAGGATGAGGAAATTCCACATCCGGGGGAGGGGGGGACGCAGGAGGGTGGGGACCCCAAAAATGGGGCTGGGGACCCCAAAAAATGGGTGGAGAACTCAAAAAATGGAATGGGGACCCCAAAAAAGGGGTTTGGAGACCCCCAAAAAATGGGTTTGGAGACCCCAAAAATGGGTGGAGAACTCAAAAAAAAAGGGTTTGGAAACCCCCAAAATGGGTGGAAAACTCAAAAAAATGTGATGGGGACCCCAAAAAATGAGTTTGGAGACCCCAAAAATGGGTGGAGAACTCAAAAAATGGGGCTGGGGACCCCAAAAATGGGACCAAGAACCTCAAAAATGGGGCTGGGAACTCGAAATGGGGCTGGGACCCCAAAAATGGGGCTGGGGACCCCAAAAATTGAATGGGGGCCCCAAGATGGGGTTGGGAACCCCAAAAATGGAGCTGGAAACCCCCCAAACACCTCGGTCAATGGGTGGGGTGGGGTTAAGGGTCTTCTGGAAGCTCCTTGACCACCTGGACAGGTGAAGAACCCACCTTGGGGTGACTCAGGGGGTCTTTTGGAAGGTCCTTGACCACCTGTAGAACACACCTTGTTCTTCAGGTCCTTCACCTGAAGAACCCACCTTGACCCACCCCTGACCACCTTTGGTCACTTTTTGGAAGATCCTTGACCCCCTGGCCAGGTGAAGAACCCACCTTGGGGTCTTCAGGACCACCTGAGCAGGTGAAGAACCCACCTTGGGGTCTTCAGGGCCACCTGAGCAGGTGAAGAACCCACCTTGGGGTCCAGGGCCACCTGAGCAGGTGAAGAACCCACCTTGACCCACACCACCCCCAGTCTCCCCCCCCAGGTCTCCCCACCCCCACCATGGCGGCGCCGCCGTCCCCGTCGTACCCTTGGGACGACACCTGGGGCGACACCTGGAACGACACCTGGAACGACACCTGGAACGACACCTGGAACGACACCTGGGACGACACCTACGGCGACCTCTATGACGACCTGGCCGCGGCCGAGGTCCCCTTGGGCCACCGCCTGGTGCTGGCGCTCTACGCCGCCATCTTCCTGCTGGGCGTGCTGGGCAACGGCGCCGTGCTGCGGGTGACGGCGTCCGAGCTGCGCCGCACGGTCAACGGCGTCTGGTTCTCCCACCTGGCCGCGGCCGACCTGCTCAGCTGCCTGGCCCTGCCCTTCCTGGCCTTGCCGCTGACCACCGACCACCACTGGCCGCTGGGCGGCGCCGCCTGCAAGCTGCTGCCCTCGCTGACCGTGCTGGCCATGTTCTCCAGCGTGCTGCTGCTCGCGGCCATCAGCGCCAACCGCTGCGCCCTGGTCACCCACCCGGTTTGGTGCCACAACCGCCGACGCCGGGCGTTACCGCCGGGCGGCGGCGCCGGGTCTGGGCGGCGGCGCGCTGCTGACCGTGCCGTCCTTCGTGTTCCGCACCGTGCGCCTCGACCCCTTCTCGGCCAAGGCCACCTGCGTGCTGTCCTACGGCGCCGTGCGGCAGCACCAGCGCGGCACCGAGCTGACCGTCGCCGTCGTCCGGTTCCTCTGCGGCTTCTTGGGGCCGTTCGTGGTCATCTCCGGGTGCTACGGCCGCCTCTTGAGCCGCGTCCGGCGGCGCGGTTTGGGGAGGTCGGGGAGGGCCACCAGGACGGTGCTGGTGGTCATCGTCAGCTTCTTCGTGTGTTGGTTGCCCTACCACGTGGTGGGGATGGTGCTGGCGGCCAGCACGCCGGGCACGGCGGCGTTCCGCGGCGCCCAGGCCGCCGACCCCGCGGTGGCGGGGCTGGCCTACGTCAACGGTTGCGTCAATCCCATCATCTACCTGGTGATGGGGCGGGGCCTGGGCAAGGTGAGGCGCTCGTGGAGGGCGTTGCTCAAGGGGGTGCTCAGCGATGAGGTCACCAGTGTGGGCGGGGACGGGCGGGGACGCAGCGCGGTCACCACCGAGGAGGGCAGTGAGGGGACGGCGGTGTGAGGGGTGGGGGTGGTGGTCACCGTCATCGTCATCATCGTCATCATCATCATTGTCATCATGGTCATGGTCATCACGGTCATTGTCGTGGTCATCATGGTCATGGTCATCATCATCGTCATCATCATTGTCACTATTCATCATTGTCACCATGGTCGTGGTCATTGTCATTGTCATGGTCATCATCATGATTGCCAAGGTCATTGTGATTGTCATCGTGGTCACTGTCATGGTCATGGTCATCATCGTGTTCATGGTCATGGTCATGGTCATCATGGTCATAGTCATGGCCATGGTCATCATCGTGTTCATGGTCATGGTCATGGTCATCATGGTCATGGTCATCACGGTCATTGTCGTGGTCATCATGGTCATGGTCATCATCATCGTCATCATCATTGTCACTATTCATCATTGTCACCATGGTCACGGTCATTGTCATTGTCATGGTCATCATCATGATTGCCAAGGTCATTGTGATTGTCATCGTGGTCACTGCCATGGTCATGGTCATCATCGTGTTCATGGTCATGGTCATTGTCATGGCCATGGTCATCATCATTGCCATGGTCATGGTGATCATCATTAACTGATCATTGTCGTTGTCATGGTCATGGTCATCATCATGTTCATGGTCATGGTCACAGTCATGGTCATCATTGTCATGGTCATGGTGATCATCACTGCTAACTCATCATGGTCACTGTCATGGCCATGGTCATCATCATTGTCACGGTCATGGTGATCATCATTGTCAACTCGTCATTGTCATGGTCATGGTCATGGTCATGATCATCATAATTGTCATCATCGTCATGGTCATAGTTATTGTCATGGTCATAGTCATCATTGTCATCATCATCATCATGATGGTCATCATCATCGTCATGGTCATCATCGTCATGGTCGTCATTATCGTTAACTCATCATTGTCATTGTCATGGTTGTTGTCATGGTCATCTTCATCATCATTGTCATTGTCATCTTCATCATCATCATGGTCATTGTCATGGTCATGGTGGTCATCATCGTCATCATCATTATCACCATGGTCATTGTCATCATGGTCATTGCCATCATTGTCATCGTTGTCATCCTTGTGATGGTCATCATCATCATCGTTGTCATTGTCATAATCATCTTCATCGTCATTGTCATCGTCATCATCATCATGGTGGCCATCTTCATCATCATCATTGTCATCATATCACCGTTATCGTCATGGTCATCGTCATCTTCATCATCATCATCATCGTCATGGTTGTTGTCATCATTGTCACGGTTGTTGTCACGGTCATCTTCATCATTGTCATTGTCATCGTCATCATCATTGCCATGGTCTTCATCATCGTCATCATCATCATCGTTGTAAAGGGGGACATGGGGGGGGTTGTGTCACCTGGGGGTGGCCCTGGGGACAATGTGGGGGAGGGGACACTTGGGGACACTTGGGGACCCTTGGGGACACCTTGGGACAATCAAGGGGATGGGGAGACCTGGGGGGTTGTGTCACCTGGGGGTGGCCCTGGGGACAATGTGGGGGGGGGGACACTTGGGGACACTTGGGGACACCTGGGGACACCTGGGGACAATAAGGGGGGTGGGGACACTTGGGGACACTTTGGGGACACCTGGGGGTGGCCCTGGGGACAATAAGGGGGTGGGGACACTTTGGGACACTTTGGGGACACCTGGGGACACCTGGGGGTGGCCCTGGGGACAATAAGGGGGGGTGGGGACACTTGGGGACACTTTGGGACCCTTGGGGGTGGCACCTGGGGACAATAAGGGGGATGGGGACACTTGGGGACACCTGGGGACACCTGGGGGTGGCCCTGGGGACAATGAGGGGGTGGGGACACTTTGGGACACTTTGGGACCCTTGGGGGTGGCCCTGGGGACAATGAGGGGGGGATGGGGACACCTGGGGACAATAAGGGGGGGGAGGGGACACTTGGGGACACTTTGGGGACAGTGGGCGGTGCCAGGAGTGGGATTTGGGGGTGGGATTTGTGGAATGGGGTGGGACTGAGGGATTTGGGGAATTTGGGATTTTGGGGAATTTGGGGAATTTGGGGATTCAAGGATTTGGGGATTTTGGGATTCAGGGAATTTGGGGATTGGGGATTAGGGGATTCGGGATTGGGGAATTTGGGGATTCGGGGTTGGGGGGAATTTGGGAATTCAGGGATCTGGGAATTCAGGAATTCAGGGATTCAGGCATCCGGGAATTCCAGGAGGGCTGGGATTTTTGGAAGGTGACGAAATCCTGGGATTTAGGGATTCAGAAATTCAGGAATTTGGGGATTCGCCGATTCAGGGGTTCGTGAATTCGGGAATTTGTCGATTCAGGGATTTTGGGAATTCGGGGATCCAAGGAATGGGATAGAATTCAGGGATTCGGGAATTTCGGGGATCCAGGAATGCAGAAATTTAGGAATTCGGGAATTCGGGATTCAGGAGTTTGGGTGGGATGGAATTCAGGAATTCAGGAATTCAGGGATTCGGGAATTTCGGGGATCCAGGAATGCAGAAATTTAGGAATTCAGGAATTCGGGGATTCAGGAATTCGGGAATTTCGGGGATCCAGGAATGCAGAAATTTAGGAATTCGGGAATTCGGGGATTCAGGAGTTTGGGTGGGTGGAATTCAGGGATTCAGGAATCCGGGAATTCCGGGAGGGCTGGAATTTCGGGACGAAAATCCCGGGATTTTGCGGATTCAGGAATCCCGAGATTGTGACAAACCCCCCAAAAAAAATCCAAGAAACCCAACACCCAAACCCCCCGAAATTCCCCCCAAATCCCCAAAGCCGCTCCCATCCCCAAAAAAACCCCGAAAATTCCCAAAATTCCCACCGGGGGCCCCTCCCCCTGCCCCTCCCCCTTCTCCCGCCCCTCCCCGCGGCCGCAGGGGGGGAGGGGCGGGGGCTCCTCCTCCTCCTCCTCCTCTTCCTCCTCTTCCTCCTCCTCCTCCTCTTTTTTTTTTTTTTTTTTTTTTTTTTTTTCCCTTTTCCTGCTTTTTTTTTCCTGCTTTTTTCCCCCCCTGCTCCTCCTCCCGGGATCGCTCCCGGCCATGGAAGGCTCGGGACCCCCGGGGGGGGCGCGGGGGTCGCCGCCCCCCTGAAGGCACGGCGGGAAAGGTGAGTGAAAAAATGGGGAAAAAACCGGGAAAAACGGGGGGGGGAAAAAAAAAAAAACCAAAACCAAACCGGGCGGGACGGCGGAAAATCGGGGGTGAAACGGCGAAAACTCGGGATAAATCGGGGGTGAAAGGGCGAAAAATCGGGATGGAACGGCGAAAAACCGGGATAAATTCGGGATAAAATGGGGTAAAAACGGGGGGAAATGAGGGGGAAATGGGGATAAATCAGGATAAAATCAGGATAAAACCGAGATAAAATCGGGATAAATCGCATATTCCCCCCCCACGCCCCGCTTTTCCAGCGGCGACCCCTCCCAAATTTTCCAGCTTTTTAACCCTTCCCTGGAAAACCCGAGGGCGCCTCCAGACCTTGGGGATTTTGGGGGGTTTTTAGGGGTTTTTTTAGGGATTTTGGGGTTTTTTCAGGGTGGTTCCAAGCCCTCCCAGCCTCCCATAAATCCGCCGTGTCATCCAGGTGGGGCCGTTCCAGGTGTGCCTCTCCCAGGTGTTCCCGGCGCTTTTCTCCCTCCCCTCCCCCAATTTTCGGAATTTTCCCCCAATTTTTTTTTTTTCCCCAATTTTTTCTCCCCAAATCCGTATTAAAAACCACCGCCGGAGGGGTTTCTATTTTTTTTTTTTTTTTTTTCCCGCCGTTTTTCACGGTTTTTTTCCCATTTTTTTTCCCCCGCTCTCCCGGCACCTGCAATTCCCGATTTTTTATTTATTTAATTTTTTTTTTTTTCCCCCGAGCAGGGCGCGTCCTTCCCGCGTTGCGGCGCCGCCGCGCTTGGAATTCTCCCCCTTCAAATCCTTTTTTTAAAAAAAAAACCCTCAAATCCCCCCCCAAAAAATCCAATTTTTCCCCCAAATCCCCACCCCCAGGGAACAAGGCACGGCGCTGTCACCGAGGATTCCCACCGGGAATTTAAAATCGGGATAAAAACCCGCAGTTTTTTCCCCGATTAAAAAAAAAAAATCGGATTTTTCACTCTAAACCGGCCCAAAATTCCAACATTTTCATTTTTTTTTTCCCCCGGAATTCTGCAGCCCCGAGGGGGAATTTGGTAGTTAGAGCCTGAAAAAATCGCTTTTTTCCTACGGAAAGTGCTGTATTTTAAGGAAAAATGGGATTTTGGAGGTGTTTTGACCTTTAAAATGAAACATCCCAGGGTTGCTCCATCTTTTTTTTCCTGGAAAATTGGGATTTTCCGGCACCTGGGTGAGATTCCCCCCTCGCCCCCCTTTTCCTTATATAATTCAGGCCGGAATTCCACATTTTTTAAACCCAGGAATGATTTCCCAGGTGGAAAATCCGATTTTTTTTTTATTTTATTTTTGGGGGGTTTTAACTCCTGTATCCTCCAATTATAAAGGAATTTTTTTTTCCCTGAGTTTTGGGCCACACCTGGATTTGGGAGTGTTCACTTGGGGCTTGGAAAAATGGGAAAAAAAATTCCCAAAATGGGATTTAGGGATGGGAAAAAAAAAGAAATTTTACTGTCCGGAACTGCGAATATCCCAAATCCCCAAAGTTTTGGGGCAAATCTCTTGGAATTTAGGGAGGGTTGGAGAATTTTTTCCCCTCAGAAATCTTTGAATTTTGGGCCTGGAACAACCCAGATCCCAATTTTCCCTCCAAAACCTTGGAATTTTGGGCCTAGGCATTTCCCAATTCCCATTTTTCCCCTAAAATCTTGGAATTTTGTGCTCAGCACTTCCCTCTTTCCCACTTTTCCCTCAGGAATTTTGGGCATTTTCACCTCGGCCTACCCCAAATCCCAATTTTCCCTCAGAAATCTCGGAATTTTGGGCCTGGCCCTGCCCAATTCTCACTTTTCCCTCGGGAATTTTGGGCCTGGAATACCCAAAAAATCCCATTTTTTCCCCTCCAAAACCTTGAAATTTTGTGCTCAGCACTTTCCTCTTTCCCACTTTTCCCTCAGAGATTTGGGAATTTTCACCTCGGCCTACCCCAAATCCTCCTTTTCCTTCAGAAATCTTGGAATTTTGGGCCTGGCCCTGCCCAATTCCCACTTTTCCCTTGGGAATTTGGGGCCTGGAATACCCAAAAAATCCCATTTTTTCCCCTCCAAAACCTTGAAATTTTGTGCTCAGCACTTTCCTCTTTCCCACTTTTCCCTCAGGAATTTTAGGAATTTTCACCTCGGCCTACCCCAAATCCTCCTTTTCCTTCAGAAATCTTGGAATTTTGGGCCTTGTACCCCCAATTCCCAATTTTCCCTCAGAAATCTTGGAATTTCAGGCCTGGAACATCCAAATTCCCACTTTTCCCTCAGGAACTTGAGGAATTTTGGGCCTGGCCCCGCCCAATTCCCACGATATACCCAAAAAATCCCATTTTTGTCCCTTCAAAACCTTGGAATTTTGTGCTCAGCACTTTCCTCTTTCCCACTTTTCCCTCAGGAATTTTAGGAATTTTCACCTCGGCCTACCCCAAATCCTCCTTTTCCTTCAGAAATCTTGGAATTTTGAGCTCAGCACTTCTCTTTTTCCCACTTTTCCCTCAGAAATCTTGGAGTTTTCAGCCTGGCCTACCCCAAATCCTCCTTTTCCCCCTAAAATCTTGGAATTTTGGGCCTTTTACCCCAAATTCCCAATTTTTCCTCTTTAAAATCTTGGAATTTTGGGCCTGGCCCTGTCCAGTTCCCACTTTTCCCCCTAAAAGGGAATTTCAGGGAGGTTTTGGGATGAATTGAGGTTTTTATTCGTTAAGCATTAATAGGATTATATTTAATTAGTTTTTATTAATGAATTCTTTAGCTTCATTAATAGGATTTATTTAATTGTTGGTTTAATTAATAGGATTTATTTAATTATTGGTTTAATTTCTAGTATTCAATATAATAATAATTGAAAAATTTTATTATTTTAATTAAAATTTGTTTTTATTCATCTTATTTTAATTCCTCTCATTATGAATTATTCAATTTATTTATTCATTATTATTATTATTAATTTTAACTGATTTTTATTTTGAATTGATGCTTATTTTTATTCATTACAAGTATTATTTTATTATTCTAATCCTTAATTTATTTTGCTTTTTAGGGCATTATTACTATTGTTATTTTTAATTTCTTTTTTATTTTAAACTGATAATTAATTCTAATTTTAAAATTATAATTTTTTATTTAATATTATTTTATATTTAAATTTGACCATTATTATTCTGAATTTAGTCTCATTAATTTCTTATCAATTAAATTTTAAATTATTATTGTAATCCATTATTCTGTGTCTATTTTCAATGCCTGTTATTTTAAATTTATTATTTTATTTCTATTATTCATTTATTATTTTAAGAATTTTGATTATTTGAATCTTAATGATTTTACTTTAATTAAGTTTTAATATTTTTGTTTCCATATTTTATTTTAATTATTTGACTTTTAAATATTTTTAATCTTTTGCTTTTATTATTTTTTTTTGAATGGTGTTAATTATTTTAATTTCCATTACTTTATTCCCATTATTATTTTAATTTAATTCTTTTTCTATTAACATTTCTTTTATTATTTTTAATTCCTTCCAATTTTGAATTGACCTTAAGTTTTCATTATTAATTATTTTAATGAATTCTTTTCATTCCATTCCATTCTTTTGAATGATTTTAATTTTTTTATTAGTTTATTAATGTTTAATATTTTGATTTATTCTTATTTTTAATTAGAATTTCAAATTTTATTTAAACGTATTCAAATTTTATTCTAATTCCCCCCCCACAATCCATGGGAAAATCATCCCAAAATAATCCCTGGAATAATAAAATCCCTTTTTTTCCCCAATTAATCCAAATTTTCCTGAATTTCTCCCATTTCCCCCCCCAAATCAATCCACACTCTCCCATTTTTCCCTCTCAAGTTTGGGGTTTTCCTCACAACTGGGAATTTTTTCAACATCTTGGAATTAAAACTTGACCCTAAACTTGGTTTTATCCCAAATCCCACCATTTTTTCACGGATTTCTCCCAATTTTCCCCAAATTCCTCCACATTTTCATGGATTTAATCCCATTTTTTCCGTAATTCCACCACATTTCCATGGATTTCTCCCATTTTTCCTCCTCAGGTTTGGGATTTCCCTCTCAACTGAATCTTCTCAACCTCTTGGAGTTAAAACTCGGTTTTAACCCAAAACTCAACCGATTCACCCCATTTTCTCCCTATTTCTGCCGTATTTTCACGAAATTTTCCAGTTTTTCCTTCTCAGCTTTGGAATTTCCCTCTCGACTGAATCTTCTCAACCTCTTGGGCTGCAATCTTGACCTAAAACTCGGTTTTAGCCCCAAAACTCAACTGATTCGCTCAATTTTCTCAGTTTTTCTTGCTAATTCCATCATTTTCCCTCCCAGATTCCCATTTTTCTTTCTCAGTTTTGGGATTTCCCTCTCCACTGGATCTCCTCAATATTTGGGGCTGGAACCTTGACCTAAAACTCAATTTTAACCCCAAAACTCAGTTTTAACCCCAAAACTCAACCGATTCACCCGATTTCCTCCCTTTCCCATCCCAGATTCTGGGTTTTTTTTCTCACTTTTGGGATTTCCCTCTCCACTGGATCTCCTCAATATTTGGGGCTGGAACCTTGACCTAAAACTCAATTTTAACCCCAAAACTCAGTTTTAACCCCAAAACTCAGTTTTAACCCCAAAACTCAACCGATTCACCCAATTTCCTCCCTTTCCTGTCCCAGATTCTGGGTTTTTTCCTCACTTTTGGGATTTCCCTCTCCATTGGATCTCCTCAATATTTGGGGCTGGAATCTTGACCTAAAACTCGGTTTTAACCCCAAAACTCAGTTTTAACCCCAAAACTCAGTTTTAGCCCCAAAACTCAACCGATCCTCCCGTTTTCCCCTCCCAGATTCCCGTTTTCCCCGACGATGGAAAAGCTCCTGCTCCCTGTCCTCCTCCTCCTCCTCCTCTTCTTCTTCTTCTTCGCCACGACGACGTCGAGCTCGCCGCCCTGCCCCAAGCGCTGCTCGTGCCAGAACCTGTCCCCGTCCTTCACCATCCTGTGCACCAAGACCGGGCTCCTCTTCGTGCCGCCCGGCATCGACCGGCGCACGGCCGAGCTGCGCCTCATGGACAACTTCATCACCGTCCTGCGCCGCCGCGACTTCGCCAACATGACCCAGCTCATCCACCTGACGCTGTCGCGCAACACCATCAGCCAGATCATGCCTTACGCCTTCTCCGACCTCAGGGGCCTCCACGCCCTGCACCTGGACAGCAACCGCCTGACGTCCATCGACGAGGATCACTTCAAAGGGTTGATTAATCTGCGGCACCTGATCCTGAGCAACAACCAGCTGAGCTTCATCTCGCCCAAGTCGTTGGACGATTTCTTGGAGACCATCGAGGATTTGGATTTGTCCTACAATAATCTGGTGGACGTCCCTTGGGGAACGGTGGCCAAGCTGTCCAACGTCAACACGGTGAGTTTGGATCACAACCTCATCGAGTTCGTGCCCGAGGGGATTTTTTCCAACCTCCACAAGCTGGCCAGGTTGGACATGACCTCCAACAAGCTCAAGAAGATCCCACCAGACCCGCTGTTCTCCCGCATCCCCGTCTACGCCAAATCCAAAGGTTCTCCCCTGACCTCCCTGGTGCTGAGTTTCGTCGGGAACCCCCTCCACTGCAACTGCGAGTTGGTTTGGCTGCGGCGCCTGACGCGCGAGGACGACCTGGAGACCTGCGCCTCGCCGCCGGAGCTGATGGGCAAATACTTCTGGAGCATCCGCGAGGAGGAGTTCGTCTGCGAGCCGCCCATGATCACCCACCGGACGCCCAAGCTGGTGACGGCCGTCGGCCAAAGCGCCTCCTTGAAGTGCAAAGCCGTGGGAGACCCCGACCCCTACGTGCGTTGGATCGCCCCCGACGGCAAACTGGTGGCCAACACCTCCAGGACGGTTTCTTACGAGAACGGGACTTTGGATATTTTGGAGGCGTCCATGGGCGACCAAGGAACGTTCACCTGCATCGCCTCCAACGCCGCCGGCGAATCGACGGCGCCCGTGGAGTTCCGCGTGGTGCCGGAGGGAAACGGCACCGAGTGCGAGGATGAGGAGGGGAAGAAGGCGGCGACGGCCAGGCCGGAGCCCTCGGACATCCTGATTTCGGCCAAATCGAGCTTTTCCAACGAGTCCAAGCTGGAGAGAGGGGACAGAGGGGGGGTGGTGGTGGCCGAGGTGACGGCGACGTCGGCGCTGGTGCGGTGGCCGCCGCAGGACGAGCTGGAAGGGTTGAGGATGTACCAGATCCAGTACAACAGCTCGGCGGATGAGATCCTGGTTTATCGGTGATTTGATCCCCCCAAAAAAAAAAACGGTGGGGGTGGGAGGGGCGGGTGGGGGAAAGGGGGAAAATGGGGAGAAATGGGGAAAAATCGGTGGGAAATGGGGAGAAATGGGGAAAAATCGGTGGGAAATGGGGAGAAATGTGGGGGAAAATGGAGGGGAAATGTGGAAAAACAGGTGGGAAATGTGGAGAAGTTGGTGGGAAATGTGGAAAAACAGACGGGAAATGGGGAAAAATGGGTGGGAAATGAAAAAATTGGTGGGAAATGTGGAAAAACAGATGGGAAATGGGGAAAATGGGTGGGAAATGGGGAGAAATCGGTGGGAAATGGGGAGAAATGGGGAAAAATCGGTGGGAAATGGGGAGAAATGTGGGGGAAAATGGAGGGGAAATGTGGAAAAACAGGTGGGAAATGTGCAGAAGTTGGTGGGAAATGTGGAAAAACAGACGGGAAATGGGGAAAATGGGTGGGAAATGAAAAAAATGGTGGGAAATGTGGAAAAACAGATGGGAAATGGGGAAAATGGGTGGGAAATGGGGAGAAATGGGGGAAATGGGGAGAAATGGGGAAAAATCGGTGGGAAAATGGGGAGAAATGTGGGGAAAAAATGGAGGGGAAATGTGGAAAAACAGGTGGGAAATGTGCAGAAGTTGGTGGGAAATGTGGAAAAACAGACGGGAAATGGGGAAAATGGGTGGGAAATGAAAAAAATGGTGGGAAATGTGGAAAAACAGATGGGAAATGGGGGAAAATGGGTGGGAAATGAAAAAATTGGCGGGAAATGAAAAAATTGGTGGGAAATGTGGAAAAACAGATGGGAAATGGGGGGAATGGGTGGGAAATGAAAAAAATGGTGGGAAATGTGGAAAAACAGATGGGAAATGGGGGAAAATGGGTGGGAAATGAAAAAATGGATGGGAAATGAAAAAATTGGTGGGAAATGTGGAAAAATGGGTGGGAAATGTGGAAAACCAGATGGGAAATGGGGGAAAATGGGGAAAATGGGTGGAGAATGGGGAAAAACGGGGGGAAATGGGGAAAAACAGGTGACAGATGGGGAAAAATGTGAAAAACGGGTGGGAAAATGGGTAGAAAATGTGGAAAAGGGGATGGAAAATGTGAGAAAATGGGTGGGAAATCTGAAAAAAGGGATGGAAAATACAGAGAAGAGGATAAAAGATGTAAAAAAAACAGGTGGGAAATGTGGAAAAATGGGTAGGAAATGAAAAAATGGGTGGAAAATGTGGAAAAATGGGTGGAAAATACAGAAAAATGGGTAGGGAATGGGGAAAAATAGGGGGAAATGGGGAAAAAATAGGTAGAAAATGTGAAAAAAGGAAATATGGAAAATATGGAAAAGAGGATGAAAAATGTGAAAAAACAGGTGGGAAATGTAGCAAAATGGTAGGAAATTAAAAAAAATGGGTGGAAAATGTGGAAACATGGGTGGAAAATGAGAAAAACAGGTGGGAAATGGGGAAACATTGGTGGAAAATGTGAAAAACAGGTGAGAAATGAAAAATGGGTGGGTAATGTGGAGAAATGGGTGGAAAATGTGAAAAAAATTGATGGGAAAATATGGAAAAGAGGATGAAAAACGTGAAAAAAAAAACGGGTGAGAAATGTGGAAAAATGGACGGAAAATGTGAAAAAGTGCCTGGAAAAGGGTCTGGAAAATATGGAAAATGGCACAGAAAATGTGGAGAAGAGGCTGGAAGACAGGGAAAAAAGGGTTGGAAAAAGGCTGAAAAAACGAGGAAAAAGAGGCAAAAAAACCCCATGGAAAAGTGTTTGGAAAACCATGGAAAAGGGGCTGGAAAATACAGAGAAAAGGGTCAAAACCCATGGAAAAATGTCAGAAAAACATGGAAAAAAATGTGGAAAACGATGGAAAACCTGGAAGGTTGGAAAAGGCTGGAAAAATGGGGAAAATGTGGGAAAAACGTGGGAAAAAAGGGATTGAAAAGCGGATGGGGAACTGGAAGATAGGGGTGGAAAAGGGTCTAAAAATAGAGAGGAAAGGGTCAAAACCCATGGAAAAATGGCCAAAAATATGGAAAAGTGGCTGGAAAATTGGGTGAAAAACATGGAAAAAAGGGATGGAAGAGGTGATGGAGAAATGGGGGATAGGGATGAGAAAGAGGCTGGAAAATAGGGAAAAAATGGTCAAAAACCGTGGAAAAATGGCTGGAAAATAGGGAAAATTGGGTGAAAAATGTGTGGAAAATGGATGGAAAAGTGTCTGAAAATAGGGGGAAAAATGGTCAAAACGCATGGAAAAATAGGGAAAAACACGGAAAAGTGACTGGAAAATACGGAAAATTGGGTGAGAAATGTGGAAAAAGGGATAGAAGAGGTGATGGAGGAATGGGAGATAGGGATGAGAAAGAGGCTGGAAAATAGGGGGAAAATGGTCAAAAAACGTGGGAAAATGGCTGGAAAACTAGGGAAAAGTGGCTGGAAAATATGGAAAATTGGGTGAGAAACATGGGAAAAATGGATGGAAAAGTGTCTGAAAAATAGGGGAAAAAAGAGTCAAAACTCATGGAAAAATGGCCGAAAAACACGGAAAAAATGCGGAAAAAAATGGATAAAAACCAAAAAAATTCGGAAAAAATTGTGATTTTCACGGGACTTTCCCTTCCCATTTCCATGGCAGGATGATCCCGGCGCCCAGCTCGTCGTTCTCGCTGTCGGACCTGGCGCCGGGCCGGCACTACGAGCTGTGCGTGCTGGCCGTGTTCTCGGAGGCGCGCAGCTCGCTGCCGGCCACGCGGCCCCTGGGCTGGGAAATGGGCAAAACAGGGACAGTTTTGGGGAAATGGTGGGAAAATGGGGAAATTTGGCGGGAAAATGGGGAAATTTGGCAGGAAAATAGGGAAATTTGGCAGGAAAATATGGAAAAGTGGCGGGAAATTGGGGGAAAATTGGATGGAAGAGGTGATGGAGGAATAGGAGATAGGGATGAGGAAGAGGCTGGAAAATAGGGAAAAAATTGTCAAAAATGTGGGAAAATGGCTGGAAAACACGGAAAAGTGGCTGAAAAACGTGGAAAAAAGGGATGGAAGAGGTGATGGAGAAATGGGAGATAGGGATGAGGAAGGGGCTGGAAAATAGGGAAAAAATGGTCAAAAACCATGGAAAAATGGCTGAAAATGTGGAAAAAAATGGAAAAAAAAGGGAAAAATGTGGAAAAAAATGGGAAAAAAAAGCCCAAACTGGGGATTTTCATGGAAAGCTTTTTTCCCCCAGGATGATCCCGGCGCCCAGCTCGTCGTTCTCGCTGTCGGACCTGGCGCCGGGCCGTCACTACGAGCTGTGCGTGCTGGCCGTGTTCTCGAGGCGCGCAGCTCGCTGCCGGCCACGCGGCCCCTGGGCTGCGCCCGCTTCTCCACGCGCGCCCCGCCGCGTGCCGCTCGCTGCAGCCGCAGTTCCTGGGCGGCACCATGATCATCGTCATCGGCGGCATCATCGTGGCCTCGGTGCTCGTCTTCATCTTCATCCTGCTGATGAAGTACAAGATCCACAACAACCAGCCCAAGGCCAAGGGCAAGTCCCACGTGTGCTCGCAGACCAACGGCGGCTCCGTGGGCAGGTCCAGCTCCTCCAAGCTGGAGCAGCTGGAATGTTCCGGAACGGCGGGGAAGGGCAGGGCGGGGGAGTGGGAGGGCGAGAAAGGGGAGGGGGCGGAGGTGGGGTCGTGAGGCTGGGGCAGGTGGGGGACAGGAGGGGGTGGAGGGCCGGGGTTCAGCGGGGAGGTTCAGAACCCGTCCAGGAGATCCAGAACCGACCCAGAACCTCTCAGGAGATCCAGAACCGACCCAGAACCGACCCAGGAGATCCAGAATCAGCCCTGGAGGTTCAGAACCGATCCAGGAGATCCAGAACTGATCCAGGAGATCCAGAACCAACCCAGAACCGACCCAGGAGATCCAGAATCAGTCCTGGAGGTTCAGAACCGATCCAGGAGATCCAGAACCAACCCAGAACCGCTCCTGGAGGTTCAGAACCGATCCTGCAGATCCAGAACCGACCCAGGAGATCCAGAACAGATCCTGCAGATCCAGAACCGATCCAGAACCGCTCCTGGAGGTTCAGACTTGAGCCAGGAGATCCAGAACCTCGCAGGAGATCCAGAACCTCGCAGGAGATCCAGAATTGAGCCAGGAGATCCAGAATTAATCCTGGAGGTTCAGAACCGCTCCAGGAGATCCAGAAACGCTCCAGGAGATCCAGAAACGCTCCAGAACCTCACCAGGTGATCCAGAACTGCTCCAGGAGATCCAGAACCCATCCAGGAGATCCAGAATTGATCCTGGAGGTTCAGAACTGATCCAGGGGATCCAGAACCGCTCCAGGAGATCCAGAATTGATCCTGGAGGTTCAGAACCTCTCCAGGAGATCCAGAATAGATCCAGAACCGACCCAGGAGATCCAGAATAGATCCAGAACCGATCCAGGAGACCCAGAATCAATCCTGGAGGTTCAGAACCGCTCCAGGAGATCCAGAACTGATCCAGAATTGAGCCAGGAGATTGAGAATTGATCTATGCGATCCAGAATCAATCCAGAACTGATCCAGGAGATCCAGAGTTGATCCTGGAGGTCCAGAACCTCTCCAGGAGGTCCGGAATTGAACCTGGGGGTCCGGAACTGCTCCAAGGACACCTGTGGAGTAATTCCAATCCCTCCAGAACCATCCAGAACCATCCAGAACCGTTCCAAGGACCCCTCTGGATCCATTCCAACTCCTCCAGAACCTCCAGAACCGTTCCAAGGACCCCTCTGGATCCATTCCAACTCCTCCAGAACCTCCAGAACCGTTCCATGGACCCCTCTGGATCCATTCCAACTCCTCCAGAACCTCCAGAACCGTTCCAAGGACCCCTCTGGATCCATTCTGAGACTTCCAGAACGTTTGGAACTCCTCTGGAACATTCCAGAACCTCTCTGAGGACCCCTCTGGATCCCCTCCAGAACCATCCAGAACCTCTGGGACATCTTCAAAACCATTCCAAGGACTCTTCTGGACTCATCCCAACCCCTCCAGAACCATCCAGAACCTCCGGGACTTCTCCTTAACCTCTGGCACCACTCCAGGGACTCCTCTGGATCCCCTCCATGACCATCCAGAACCATCCAGAACCATCCAGAACCACCCAAAGGCCTCCAAGAACCTTTGGAACTCCTCCAGAACCATCCAGAACCTCCGAAACCACTACAAGGACACCTCTGGATCCATTCCAACCTCTCCAGAACCTCCAGAACCGCTCCAAGGGCCCCTCTGGATCTCCTCCAGGACCACCCAGAACTTCTGGAACTTCTCCAGAGCCTCCAGAACTCCTCCAGAACCACTCCAAGGACCCCTCTGGATCCCCTCCAGGACCACCCAGAACCACTCAAAGGCCTCCAGACCCTTTGGAACTCCTCCAGAACCGCTCTGAGAACCCCTCTGGATCTCCTCCAGGACCACCCAGAACTTCTGGAACTTCTCCAGAGCCTCCAGAACTCCTCCAGAACCACTCCGAGAACCCCTCTGGATCCCCTCCAGGACCACCCAGAACCTCCAGAACCATCCAGAACCACTCAAAGGCCTCCAGACCCTTTGGAACTCCTCCAGAACAGCTCTGAGGACCCCTCTGGATCCCCTCCAGGACCACCCAGAACTTCTGGAACTTCTCCAGAACTCCTCCAGAACCGCTCCGAGGGCCCCTCTGGATCCCCTCCAGGACCATCCAGAAGCTCCAGAACCATCCAGAACCACTCAAAGGCCTCCAGAACCTTTGGAACTCCTCCAGAACCGCTCTGAGGACTCCTCTGGATCTCCTCCAGAACTTCTGGAACTTCTCCAGAGCCTCCAGAACCGCTCTGAGGACTCCTCTGGATCCCCTCCAGAACTTCTGGAACTTCTCCAGAACTCCTCCAGAACTCCTCCAGAACCTCCAGAACTGCTCCAAGGACCCCTCTGGATCTCCTCCAGGACCACCCAGAACTTCTGGAACTTCTCCAGAACCTCCAGAACTCCTCCAGAACCTCCAGAACTGCTCCGAGGGCCCCTCTGGATCTCCTCCAGAACTTCTGGAACTTCTCCAGAGCCTCCAGAACCTCCAGAACCACTCCAAGGACCCCTCTGGATCCCCTCCAGAACCTTTGGAACTCCTCCGGAACCTCCAGAACCGCCCCGAGGGCCCCTCTGGATCCCCCCAAGGCTTCCAGAACCATCCGGAACCTCCAGCAGCAGCTCCAGGGACTCCCCCGGCGGCTCCGGGTGCATTTTAAGCTTCACTCGCGTCTATTTTTAAGCTCAGATGGTTTCAAAGATATTTTTTTAAAACTCCTCGTCCACGGACGCCCCTCGGGAATTTTCTTTGGGAATTTCGGATCCCCCCGAGCCTGCCCATCCCAAAGGGGATTTGATTTAATTTAATTTAATCTAATTTAATTTCATTTTATTTTATTTTATTTTATTTTATTTTATTTTACTTTATTTTATTTTATTTTATTTTCTAAACATTTAATTTAATTTTGTTTTTCAAGATTTTATTTTATTGTATTATCTTATTTGTTCATTATTAATCTAACTTTTTATTCATTAACTTTACTCCATTTATTTTATATTAATTTAACTTCATTTATTAACTTTATTGTATTTTATTTTAACTTTATTTTATTTATTTAATTTACCTTTACAGTAATTTAGATTTATTTTATTTTATTTTATTTATTTTTTTTTATTTTATTTTATTATTTAATTTAATTTCATTATTTTATTAAGTAAAATTTATTTTATTACTATTTTATTTTATTATACTTTATTTTACTTTATTTTTATTTTATTGTACATTATTTTACATTATTTTTATTTTATTTTACATTTTATTTTATTTTATTTTATTTTATATATTCATTTCTTTTATTTTCTATTATTTAATTTTATCTCATATTAATTTTTTTTTTCCGGAATTTTTGGAGGACTTTCCGTGTTATTTATTGAATTTATTTTTACAAAACTGGTTTTTTTTTAATTTTAAAACATTTAAATATCTATTTATGTATTTATTTATTTGGGGGATTTTATTTGGGAGTTTATAAAAAAATTTTTGGGGAGTTTTTTTTTTTTGTGAGGAATTTTTTTAAAATTTCTTTTGGGCAATTTAAAACTTTTTTTTTTTTTGGAAATTTTTTTGGAATTTTGGGGGGATTTTTTCAAAGTTTGGTGTTTTTTGGGTTTTTTTTTGGTTTTTTTGGTTTTCCCGGCGTTGGATCCGAGACTTTTTTTGGTAAAAAAACAAAAAAAAGACAAAATAACAAGAAAAAAAAAGAGAAAAATCCCGGGAAATTTTTTGTTTCTGAATCCAGCTGGGAACCCCCTCAGGATCCTGGGATTCCCTAAAAAAACCAAAAACAAAAACAAAGCTGGAATTCTTCATCGCTCCGAGGATTTGTTATAAAAATTCTTAATTTCGCAATTCCGAGTGGATTTCTGGGGGGGTTTGGGGTGGGGAGTTCTGAGAGGTCCTGAAATCAAAATGGGAGTGGGGAAAATGGGGAAAAATTGGGGGAAAATTTTGGGAAAACTGAGAAAAAAAATGGGGAAAATTGGGGAAAAATGAGGGAAAAATGGAGGGGGACACCCAGGGTGGCACCAGGGACCCCAAAGGTGACACCAGGGCCAGGTAAAGTGGCACAGGGACACCAAAGGTGACACTGGGGACACCCAGGGTGGCACTGGGGATATCAAAGGTGACACTGGGGACACCAAAGGTGACATTGGAGACACTCTGAGTGGTACAGGCACCCCAAAGGTGGCACAGGGACCCCAAAGATGGTACCAGGGACCCCAAAGGTGGCACAGGGACCCCAGAGGTGACACAGGGACCCAAAAGGTGGCACAGGGACCCCAAAGATGGTACCAGGGACCCCAAAGGTGGCACAGGGACCTTAAGGGTGGCACAGGGACCCCAAGGGTGACACAGGGACCCAAAAGGTGACACAGGGACCCCAAAGGTGACACAGGGACACCAAGGGTGGCACTGGGACACCAAAGGTGACATTGGGACACCAAAGGTGGCACAGGGACCCCAAAGGTGACATTGGGACCCCAAGGGTGGCACAGGGACCCCAAAGGTGACACAGGGACCCAAAAGGTGGCACAGGGACACCAGAGGTGACACAGGGACCCAAAAGGTGGCACAGGGCCAGTTAAAGTGGCACAGGGACCCCAAGGGTGACACCAAGGGTGACACAGATGTCACCGTGCGGTTTTATTGCCCACGTCCTGCGCCAACCTCCTGACGCCGGGGTTGGGGTACTCGGGGTTCTCGATGGCCCCGGGGGTGGCACAGGGACCCCAAAGGTGACACAGGGACCCCAAAGGTGACATTGGGACACCAAAGGTGACACAGGGACCCAAAAGGTGACACAGGGACCCCAAGGGTGGCACAGGGACACCAATGGTGGCACAGGGACCCCAAAGGTGACATTGGGACACCAAGGGTGACATTGGGACACCAGAGGTGACACAGGGACCCCAAGGGTGGCACAGGGACCCCAAAGGTGACACAGGGACCCCAAAGGTGGCACAGGGCCAGGTAAAGTGGCACAGGGATCCCAAGGGTGGCACAGGGACCCAAAAGGTGGCACTAGAACCAGGTAAGGTGGCACAGGGACCCCAAAGGTGACACCAGGGCCAGTTAAAGTGGCACTGGGACTTCAAAGGTGACATTGGGACCCCAAAGGTGGCACAGGGACCCAAAAGGTGGCACAGGGACCCCAGAGGTGACAGAGGAACCCCAAAGGTGACACCAGGGCCAGTTAAAGTGGCACAGGGACCCCAAGGGTGACATCAAGGGTGACACAGATGTCACCGTGCGGTTTTATTGCCCACGTCCTGCGCCAACCTCCTGACGCCGGGGTTGGGGTACTCGGGGTTCTCGATGGCCCCGGGGGTGGCACAGGGACCCCAAAGGTGACATTGGGACACCAATGGTGGCACAGGGACCCCAGAGGTGACACCAGGGCCAGGTAAAGTGGCACAGGGACCCCAAGGGTGACATCAAGGGTGACACAGATGTCACCGTGCGGTTTTATTGCCCACGTCCTGCGCCAACCTCCTGACGCCGGGGTTGGGGTACTCGGGGTTCTCAATGGCCCCGGGCCCGAATTTGAGCTCCAGGAAGGCCCGGGGGTCGTTGGGCGCTTTGGCCAGCACGCCGGCGAAGGGCACCGTGCCCAGGGGCACCAGGAAGCTCTCGGGGAACTCCACGTCCTGCCGGTGGCCCAGCCACGTGTCCTTGGTCATGACGGCCGAGCCGGGCCGCACGTAGAACGGCCACAGGTCCACGTGCAGCCGGTTGGCGCGGCTGAAGTGGACGCGGAAGAATTCCCCCTCGGCCGCTTTCTCCCAGAGGAAGCCCTGGGGATCCTCCACGGGCCCGCCCGAGGCCACCACCTCGGCCAGCCAGCGGCACATGGGGACGTCCTCGCGGTAGAGCCCCACGTCCACGTCGTAGTCCCAGGGGATGAGGTCCCCGAGGCGCACGGCGCCCAGGAGCGTCCCTCCCTCCAGCCAGTGGCGGATGCCGGCGCTCTCCAGCTGCGCCAGGACGTGGCGGGCGGTGGCGCGGAGCGCCCGCAGGCAGCACGGCGGCGTCCAGCGCCCGGCCAGCAGGTACTCGGGGGTTTGCCAGCGCACGGTGCCGAAGCAGCGCGGCGTGTCCTTGGCGCAGCCGTGCCAGCGCCGCGAGCCGTCGGGCAGCACCTCCAGCTTGACGCCGAAGCGCTCCAGCAGCGCCCGGCGCTGCGCGTCCCAAGCGCTCTGGGCTCTCCACAGGGCGTGAGGGGACAGAGGCGGCCGCGGGGACGAGGGGAAGGCGGCGGGGAGGAGGAGGAGGCGCCAACCGCGCGCGGCGGCCTGGAGGGACAGCGAGGTGACGATGGGGCGGGCGAGCGGGAAGGGGAGCGCGAAGAGGTCGCGTGTGCGGAGGAGGAGCACGGCCGGGGCGCCGTCCAGAGCGCCGCAGCGGTCACCGTGATGGTCACCGTGCTGGTCATTCCTCTGGTCACTCTGCTGGTCAGCGTGGCCGTAGCGCGCCGTCCACGCTTTGATGTCCACCTCCAAGGTCAAACAGCGCGGCCGCCGCTGCCCCACGGCCGCCGCCACCACCTTGATGGTGGCATCTGAGGTGGCTTCCAGGACGTCCCTCATGCGCCTCAGCAGGCCGGGCACGGCGCGGGCGCCGTCCGGCACCAAGGCCACGTGGCGAGTGCGCACGGCCAGCTCCGGCCGCGGGGGCGGCCGGTGAGGCTCCGGCCGCAGGGACAGCACGGTGACACCGGCGGGGAGCGGCACCGGCGGGTACGGGGACACCTCGGCGGCCACCAGCACGGGGACGCCGGGCAGGGCGG
The DNA here is from genome assembly GCF_901933205.1 of Camarhynchus parvulus. Classification (NCBI taxonomy): domain Eukaryota; kingdom Metazoa; phylum Chordata; class Aves; order Passeriformes; family Thraupidae; genus Camarhynchus; species Camarhynchus parvulus. The sequence goes on from NW_022148292.1 coordinate 102,811, forward strand.
AGAAGGAGCGGGCGGTGGCGGCCACGTCGTGGTCAGGGCCGTCAAAATCGCGGAGGATGACGGTGACACCGGGGACGGCCTCGGGGACAGCGCCGCGCCGGGGGTGGTGGCACTGAGGGGACGCGCCGGGGAGCAGGCGGGAGCAGAGGAGCAGGAGGAGGTTGAGGGCGATGGCGGCGGCCAGGGCGGCCTGGCAGGGGGTGATCCTCATGGTGTGGGTTAATAATTCATGAATTAAGTGGTTAGTTAGTTCATTGGGTGGTTAATTAGTTAATTGGTTGGGTAATTAGTTCATTCGGAGGCGTTGCTGCGCTCGGTTCTTTGGCGGTGGTGGCGATACCAGCGGTGACCACGCGGTGGCGCTGTGGGGGTGGAATTGTTAATGAGGGGTTGTTAATTAATTCCCGATAATTAAATCCCCTCTAATCTTCCAAACACCCCCCGCAAAGTCCTAAAACCCCCCAAAATCTCTTCTAACCCCAAAAAGAACCCTAAATCACTCAAGATTCCCTATAAATCCCCAATGACCACCCCTAAAAATGTCTGAAACTGCCCGAAATCCCCTCTAATCTTCCAAACACGCCCCGAAAAATCCTAAAACCCCCCCAAAATCTCCCAGAACCCCCAAAGACCCCCCGGAAAAAACCTAAAACCCTCCAAAAAAGCCCAAAATCCCCTCTAACCCCACAAAAAACCCAACCCCCCCCCAAAACCCCCTCTAACCTTACAAAGACCCGCGGAAAAACCCTAAAACCATCAAAAAAAACCCCAAATCCCCGAAGATCCCCCAAAAGACCCCCACAACTCCCAAAGACCGCCTCAAAAAATCTTAACCCCCCAAAAAAACTCCCTCTAACCTTCCAAAGACCCCCGGAAAAACCCTAAACCCCCCCAAAAATACCCTCTAACCCCACAAAAAAAACCAAAACCCCAAAAATTCCCCAAAAAACCCCCAAATTCCTCCACAGCTCCCCCCCGTTGTCACGGCAACAACGCCTCCTCTTGGCCCCGCCCCTTCCCGCTAACTCCGCCCACTTTCGCATCACCACGCCCCTCTCGTTGAAACCACGCCCCTTTCTCCGCCCCCTTGCCGGCTCCCTTTGTGGCAGGAAGCCGCTGCCGCCTGTGGCTCCCTTTGTGGCAGCCGCCATGGCGGCCGAGCGGGCTCCGCCGGTCCGGGCCCAACCTCCGCCCCCCGGCCCCGTCCCCGGCCCCTCTCCGGGCCCCGCTCCGGGCCCCGAGCCCGCGGCACGAACCGGCCTCAGCCTGCCGGGCATCCTGCACTTCATCCAGCACGAGTGGGCGCGGTTCGAGGCGGAGAAAGGGCGCTGGGAAGCGGAGAGGGCCGAGCTGCAGGTAATGGCGGCGGCGCTGCCCTCATGAGGGGAGGGAGGCTGAGGGGACACTGAGGGGACACTGAGGGGACACTGAGGGGACAGCGGGGGTCACCGGGGTGGGGTGGCCGCCGCTGGCGCCATCTTGGGAGGAAATGGCGGCCGGGGCGGCGGGGAGGGGGTGGGGACACCGGGAGGGGGCGGGGGAGGCACCGGGACGCGGCACCGGGGATACTGGGGGGGCACTGGGAGCGTACTGGGGATACTGGGGGGGCCTGGGAGGGCACTGGGGATACTGGGATGGGCACTGGGGATACTGGGGGGGCCTGGGAGGGCACTGGGGATACTGGGATGGGCACCGCTGGGGATACTGGGGGGCACCGGGGATACTGGGATGGCACCGGGGATCGCACTGGGATGGCACCGGGGATACTGGGGGGGCACTGGGAGCGTACTGGGATGGGCACCGCGGATACTGGGGGGCACCGGGGATACTGGGATGGCACCGGGGATACTGGGGGGGGCTGGGGATACTGGGATGGGCACCGGGGATACTGGGGGGGGCTGGGGATACTGGGATGGGCATCGCGGATACTGGGGGGCCTGGGAGGGGTACTGGGGATACTGGGGGGGCCTGGGAGGGCACTGGGGATACTGGGATGGGCACTGGGGATACTGGGGGGCACTGGGGATACTGGGGGACTGGGGCACTGGGGATACTGGGATGGCACCGGGGATACTGGGATGGGCACTGGGAGGGCACTGGGGATACTGGGATGGGCACTGGGGATACTGGGATGGGCACTGGGAGGGGACTGGGGATACTGGGATGGGCACTGGGGATACTGGGATGGGCACTGGGAGGGCACTGGGGATACTGGGGGGCACTGGGGATACTGGGGGGCCTGGGAGGGCACTGGGGATACTGGGATGGGCACTGGGGATACTGGGGGCACTGGGGATACTGGGGGGGCACTGGGGATACTGGGATGGCACCGGGGATACTGGGATGGGCACTGGGAGGGCACTGGGGATACTGGGATGGGCACTGGGGATACTGGGGGGGCCTGGGAGGGCACTGGGATGGCACTGGGACACGTACTGGGGATACTGGGATGGCACTGGGGACACTGGGAGGATTATTGGGGACCCCCCTGGTGCCACCTCCTTGTCACCGCCAGGGCTGGGGACACTCGCTGGCTGTCCCCAAGGGTCCCTGCGTGTCCCTGTCACTGACGCCACCCCCATGTCACCCTCCGTGTCCCCAAGGCACAGGTGGCCTTTGTCCAGGGCAGGAGAGCCTGGGGGTGTCCCTGGTGTCCCCAATGTCCCCAATGTCCCCGATGTCCCCAGTGTCCCCTCTGATGTCCCCAATGTCCCTTTCGGTGTCCCCAAGGCGCAGGTGGCGTTCCTGCAGGGCGAGCGCCAGGGCCAGGAGAGCCTCAGGGACCCCGAATGTCCCCAGTGTCCCCGATGTCCCCAATGTCCCCAATGTCCCCAATGTCCCTGATGTCCCTGAGTGTCCCCAGTGTCCCCAATGTCCCCAATGTCCCCAATGTCCCTGATGTCTCCAATGTCCCCGATGTCCCCAATGTCCCCAGTGTCCCCGATGTCCCCAATGTCCCCGAATGTCCCCAGTGTCCCCAATGTCGCTTTTGGTGTCCCCAAGGCGCAGGTGGCGTTCCTGCAGGGCGAGCGCCAGGGCCAGGAGAGCCTCAGGGCTCTGAGTGTCCCCGATGTCCCCAATGTCCCCAGTGTCCCCAGTGTCCCCAATGTCCCCAACGTCCCCAGTGTCCCCAATGTCCCCAGTGTCCCCAATGTCCCTGATGTCTCCAATGTCCCCAGTGTCCCCAGTGTCCCATCTGATGTCCCCTCTGATGTCCCCAAGGCGCAGGTGACGTTCCTGCAGGGCGAGCGCCAGGGCCAGGAGAGCCTCAGGGCTCTGAGTGTCCCCAATGTCCCCTGATGTCCCTGATGTCCCCAATGTCCCCAGTGTCCCCAATGTCCCCAAGTGTCCCTGATGTCCCCAGTGTCCCCAGTGTCCCCAATGTCCCTGATGTCCCCAATGTCCACGATGTCCCCTCTGATGTCCCCAATGTCCCTTTCGGTGTCCCCAAGGCGCAGGTGGCGTTCCTGCAGGGCGAGCGCCAGGGCCAGGAGAGCCTCAGGGACCCCGAATGTCCCTGATGTCCCCAACGTCCCCAGTGTCCCCAATGTCCCCGAATGTCCCCAGTGTCCCCAATGTCCCCTGATGTCCCCAATGTCCCCGACGTCCCCAATGTCCCCAATGTCCCCTCTGATGTCCCCCATGTCCCCAAGGCACAGGTGACGTTCCTGCAGGGCGAGCGCCAGGGCCAGGAGAGCCTCAGGGCTCTGAGTGTCCCCAGTGTCCCCAATGTCCCCAATGTCCCCGATGTCCCCAATGTCCCTGATGTCCCCAACGTCCCCAATGTCCCCAGTGTCCCCTCTGATGTCCCCGATGTCCCCAAGGCGCAGGTGGCGTTCCTGCAGGGCGAGCGCCAGGGCCAGGAGAGCCTCAGGGACCCCCAATGTCCCCAGTGTCCCCAATGTCCCCGATGTCCCCAATGTCCCCGAATGTCCCCGATGTCCCCAACGTCCCCAGTGTCCCCGATGTCCCCAATGTCCCCGATGTCCCTAGTGTCCCCAATGTCCCCGATGTCCCCAATGTCCCCAATGTCCCCGATGTCCCCAAGTGTCCCCAATGTCCCTTTCGGTGTCCCCAAGGCGCAGGTGGCGTTCCTGCAGGGCGAGCGCCAGGGCCAGGAGAGCCTCAAGCTGGACCTGGTGCGCCGGATCCGGATGTTGGAGTTCGCCCTCAAGCAGGAGAGGTGCGGGAGGGAAAAACAAACCCGAGAAAAGATCGGGAAATAATCAAAAATCCCCCAAACTACCCAAAAATCATCCCCCCCACAAAAATCTCCCAAAAATCTTCAAAAAACCTGCCTCAAAAACCTCAAAAATCACCCCCAAAAAATTCTTAAAAACATCAAGCTCTGCCCCAGAACCCCCGAAAAAACCCCAAAAATCACCCCGAAACCTTAAAAACCTGCCCCCAAAACGTAAAAATCACCCCCCAAATAATCCTAAAAATACCAAACCCTCGCCCAGAAGCCCAAAAATTCCCCAAAAATCCCCCCCAAACCCCCAAATCACCCAATGAACTCGCAAAAATCGCCCCAAAAACGCCCAAAACCTTAAAAACCCCTCCCCAAACCCCTCAAAAATCACCCCCAAAAAAATTCCTAAAAACCCAAAACCTTCTCCCAAGACCCCCACATCCTCCCCAAAAATCACTCAAAAACCCCCAAAAATAATAATAAAAAACCCCCAAAAACCAAACCCCAAAACCTTTAAAACTTTGTCCCAAACTCCTCCAAAATCACCCCCAAAAATTCCCCTAAAAACCCCAAATCCCAAAAAAAACCCCAAAAAGCCCCAAAAATCCCCAAATTTTCCCTGCCAGGTCCAAGTACCACAAGCTGAAGTTCGGGACGGAGGCGGCGCCGGGGGAGAAGCGCCCGGAGGAGGCGGGTGAGAGCCCAAAATTGGGGATTTTGGGGGATTTTGGGGGATTTTGGGGGATTTTTGGGATTTGGGGTTTTTGAGGGGGATTTTGGGGGGGATTTTGGGGTTTTTGGGGTTTTTTTGGGGGGGATTTTGGGCTCTTCTGCGTTTCTTTTGGGGGGATTTTGGGGTTTTTTAGGGGGGGAATTTTGGGGATTTTTGGGGGGAAAATTCCAATTTTTTTGGGAATTTTGGGGATTTTTGGGGGGATTTTGGGCTGGTTTTGGGGTATTTTGGGGTTGTTTTTGGGGTTGTTTTTGGGGTTCTTTTTGGGGTGGTTTTGGGATATTTTTGGGTTGGTTTTGGGGTATTTTTGGGCTGGATGTGGGGTATTTTTTGGGTATTTTTGGGCTGGTTTTGGGGTATTTTTGGGCTGGTTTTGGGGTATTTTTGGGCTGGTTTTGGGGTATTTTTGAGTTATTTTGGGGGGTATTTTTAGGTTGGTTTTGGGTTATTTTTGGGCTGGTTTTGGGGTATTTTTTGGGTATTTTTTGGGCTGGTTTTGGGGTATTTTTTTGGTTATTTTTGGGCTGGTTTTGGGGTTATTTTTGAGTTATTTTGGGGGGTATTTTTAGGTTGGTTTTGGGGTATTTTTGGGGTATTTTTGGGCTGGTTTTGGGGTCATTTTTGGGGTATTTTCAGGTTGGTTTTGGGGTTATTTTTTGGTTATTTTTTGGGGTATTTTTGGGCTGGTTTTGGGGTATTTTTTGGGTATTTTTGGGGTTTTGGGGTTTTTTTGGGGGTTTTTGGGGTTATTTTTTGGGTATTTTTTGGGGTATTTTTTGGGCTGGTTTTGGGGTATTTTTTGGGTATTTTTGGGCTGGTTTTGGGGTTATTTTTGGGGTATTTTTTGGGTATTTTTGGGCTGGTTTTGGGGTTATTTTTGGGGTATTTTTGGGCTGGTTTTGGGGTTATTTTTGGGGTTATTTTTTGGGGTATTTTTGGGCTGGTTTTGGGGTTATTTTTGGGGTATTTTTGGGTATTTTTGGGCTGGTTTTGGGGTTATTTTTGGGGTATTTTTTGGGTATTTTTGGGCTGGTTTTGGGGTTATTTTTGGGGTATTTTTGTGCTGGTTTTGGGGTTATTTTTTGGGTATTTTTGGGCTGGTTTGGGGTTATTTTTGGGGTATTTTTGTGCTGGTTTTGGGGTTATTTTTTGGGTATTTCTGGGCTGGTTTTGGGGTTATTTTTGGGTTATTTTTGGGCTGGTTTGCGGTTATTTTTGGGTTATTTTTGGGTTGGTTTTGGGGTATTTTTGGGTTGGTTTTTGGGTATTTTTGGGGTATTTTTGGGGTATTTTTGGGCTGGTTTTGGGGTTATTTTTGAGTTATTTTGGGGGGTATTTTTAGGTTGGTTTTGGGTTATTTTTGGGCTGGTTTTGGGTTATTTTTGGGCTGGTTTTGGGGTTATTTTGGGGTATTTTTGGGGGTTTTTTGGGTTATTTTTGGGGTATTTTTGGGCTGGTTTTGGGGTTATTTTTGGGGTATTTTTGTGCTGGTTTTGGGATTATTTTTGGGGTATTTTTGGGTTGGTTTTGGGGTTATTTTTGGGTTATTTTTGGGTTGGTTTTGGGGTTATTTTTGGGTTATTTTTGGGTTGGTTTTGGGGTTATTTTTGGGTTATTTTTGGGTTGGTTTTGGGGTTATTTTTGGGTTATTTTTGGGTTGGTTTTGGGGTTATTTTTGGGGTATTTTTTGGTATTTTTGGGCTGGTTTTGGGGTTATTTTTGGGGTATTTTTGTGCTGGTTTTGGGGTTATTTTTGGGGTATTTTGGGCTGGTTTTGGGGTTATTTTTGGGGTTATTTTTGGGGTGTTTTTGGGGTTATTTTTGGGGTTATTTTTGGGGTGTTTTTTGTGCTGGTTTTGGGGTTATTTTTTGGGGTATTTTGGGCTGGTTTTGGGGTTATTTTTGGGGTATTTTTGGGCTGGTTTTGGGGTTATTTTTGGGGTATTTTTGGGGTTTCTCACCCCCATTTCCCCGCAGTGTCCAACGGCCCCGTGGAGCTGGAGGGAGCCTGGAAGGAGGGGAGGCAGCTCCTGCGCCAGTGAGTGACGGAAATTTTGGGGTTTTTGGGGTTTTTTGGGGGGGGATTTGGGGACAGGGAGGGTTTGGGGTTTTTTGGGCAATTTTTGAGATATTTTGGAGTGATTTTGGGGGAATTTTTGTGGAATTTTTGCGGGATTTTTCCAGGAATTTTGTGGGATTTTGCAGGATTTTTGTGGGATTTTTGCTGAATTTTTCCATGATTTTTTGGGGGGATTTTTGGGGGATTTTCCCCAGATTTTCCAGGATTTTTGTGGGGATTTTCCAGGATTTTTGTGAAGATTTTTTGTAATATTTTTAGAGGATTTTTGTGGAATTTTTTTCAGGATTTTAATGGAATTTTTGTAGGATTGTAGCTAAATTTTCCCATTATTTTTGTGGGATTTTTTGCAGGGTTTTCCAGGATTTTTGTGGGAATTTTTGGCCAATCATCATGGACGATTTTGGGGATTTTCAGAGAGGATTTTTACACAATTTTGAGCTTTTTTGGACCATTCTCACAGAAATTTTTCACATTTCCACAGAAATTTTTAAAATTTACACCCCAAGATGATTCTTTAGGATTTTCCACCCCCAATAATCCCATTTTTGGGGGATTTTTTGGGGGATTTTTTTGGGAATTTTTGCAGGAATTTTTTGGGACTTTTTAGAATTTTCCACCCCCAATAATCCCATTTTTTGGGGGATTTTTTCGGGATTTTTTGGGAATTTTCTCAGGAATTTTTAGGGGATTTTTAGGATTTTCCAGCCCCAATAATCCCATTTTTTGGGGGATTTTTTGGGAATTTTTTTGGAATTTTTGGAGAATTTTTAGGATTTCCACCCTGAGACAATTTTTTAGGATTTTCCACCCCCAATAATCCCATTTTTTGGGGGATTTTTTTGGGATTTTTTGGGAATTTTCGCAGGAATTTTTTTGGAATTTTTAGGATTTTCCACCCCCAATAATCCCATGTTTTGGGGAATTTTTTTGGAATTTTTAGGATTTCCACCCCGAGATTATTTTTTAGGATTTTCCAGCCCCAATAATCCCATTTTTGGGGGGATTTTTAGGGGGATGTTTTGGGAATTTTCGCAGGAATTTTTGGGGAATTTTTAGGATTTTCCAGCCCCAATAATCCCATTTTTAGGGGGATTTTTAGGGGATTTTTTGGGAATTTTTTTGGAATTTTTAGGATTTCCAGCCCAAGATTATTCTTTAGAATTTTCCACCCCCAATAATCCCATTTCTGGGGGATTTTTTTAGGGGATTTATTGGGAATTTTTCGCAGGAATTTTTGGGGAATTTTTAGGATTTTCCACCCCCAATAATCCCATTTTTTGGGGGATTTTTTGGGGATTTTTGGGGTATTTTCACAGGAATTTTTGGGATTAGGATTGCACCCGGATAATTTAGGATTCAGCCCATAATCCCTTGGCAGGGTTTTTGGAATTTTTGCAGGAATTTTTAGGGGATTTTTTGGGAATTTTCACAGGAATTTTTTGGGGAATTTTTAGGATTTCCACCCCAAGATGATTCTTTAGGATTTTCCAGCCCCACTAACCCCATTTTTGGGGGGATTTTTTGGGGGATGTTTTGGGAATTTTCACAGGAATTTTTTAGGAATTTTTAGGATTTTCCATCCTCAATAATCCCATTTTTGGGGGTTTTAGAGATTGGGATCTCAGGAATTTTTGGGGTTAGCGGAATTTTTGGGGAATTTTGGGATTCCAGCCAATAATCCCATTTTTAGGGGGATTTTTTGGGGAATTTTCGCAGGAATTTTTTAGGAATTTTTAGGATTTCCACCCCAAGATGATTCTTTAGGATTTTCCAGCCCCAATAATCCCATTTTTGGGGGATTTTTTGGGAATTTTTTGGGGAATTTTTGCAGGAATTTTTGGGGAATTTTTAGGATTTTCCACCCCCAATAATCCCATTTTTGGGGGATTTTTTTGGGATTTTTTGGGAATTTTTGCAGGAATTTTTTGGGAATTTTTTGGGAATTTTCGCAGGAATTTTTTGGGAATTTTTAGGATTTTCCAGCCCCAATAATCCCATTTTTTTGGGGGATTTCACCCCAACTCAGGTACCTGGAGGAGGTCGGCTACAGCGACACCATCCTGGACATGAGGCTCCCAGAATCCCATTTTTGGGGATTTTTGGGGATTTTTTTGGGAATTTTTGGGGAATTTTTAGGATTTGCACCCCGAGATGATTCTTTAGGATTTTCTACCCCCAATAATCCCATTTTTAGGGGATTTTTGGAAATTTTCGCAGGAATTTTTTGGGAATTTTTGCAGGAATTTTTAGGGGATTTTTTGGGAATTTTCAGCCCCAGGAATCCTTTTTGGGAATTTTAGGATTTCCACGCCCGAGATGATTCTTTAGGATTTCCCAGCCCCAATAATCCCATTTTTTGGGGGATTTTTGGGGGATTTTTTTTGAATTTTCACAGGAATTTTTTAGGAATTTTTAGGATTTTCCATCCTCAATAATCCCATTTTTGGGGGGATTTTTAGGAGATTTTTTGGGGAATTTTCTCAGGAATTTTTGGGGAATTTTCGCAGGAATTTTTGGGGAATTTTTAGGATTTCCCAGCCCCAATAATCCCATTTTTGGGGGATTTTTAGGGGATTTTTTGGGATTTTTTGGGGAATTTTTAGGATTTCCACCCCGAGATGATTCTTTAGGATTTCCCAGCCCCAATAATCCCATTTTTTTGGGGATTTCACCCCAATATCAGGTACCTGGAGGAGGTCGGCTACAGCGACACCATCCTGGACATGAGGCTCCCAGAATCCCAGTTTTTGGGGGATTTTTGGGGATTTTTTTGGGAATTTTTGGGGAATTTTTAGGATTTCCACCCCGAGATTATTTTTTAGGATTTTCTACCCCCAATAATCCCATTTTTAGGGGATTTTTTGGGAAATTTTCGCAGGAATTTTTTGGGAATTTTTGCAGGAATTTTTAGGGAATTTTTTGGGAATTTTCGCAGGAATTTTTGGGGAATTTTTAGGATTTCCACCCCGAGATGAATTTTTAGGATTTTCCAGCCCCAATAACCCCATTTTTGGGGGTATTTTTGGGGGATTTTTTTTGAATTTTCACAGGAATTTTTTAGGAATTTTTAGGATTTCCCATCCTCAATAATCCCATTTTTGGGGGGTTTTTTAGGAGATTTTTTGGGAATTTTTCACAGGAATTTTTGGAGAATTTTTAGGATTTCCACTCTGCCATTATTCTTTAGGATTTCCCAGCCCCAATAATCCCATTTTTGGGGGATTTTTAGGGAATTTTTTGGGATTTTTTGGGGAATTTTTAGGATTTCCACCCCGAGATGATTCTTTAGGATTTCCCAGCCCCAATAATCCCATTTTTTTGGGGATTTCCCCAATATCAGGTACCTGGAGGAGGTCGGCTACAGCGACACCATCCTGGACATGAGGCTCCCAGAATCCCAGTTTTGGGGGATTTTTGGGGATTTTTGGGGAATTTTTGGGGGTTTTGGGAATTTTCAGAATTTTTTAGGATTTCTAGCCCAACATTTTGGGTTTTTGGGAAATTTTGGGGTTTTTGGGGATTTTGGGTTTTCCCCCAATAATCCCATTTTTTGGGGGATTTTGTTTTGGGTTTGAGGATTTTTTTTAAGGGGAATTTTTGGGGGAATTTTGGGGATTTTTTTGATTTTTCGAGCCCCAATAATCCCATTTTTGGGGATTTTGGGGATTTTGGGGAAAATCAGGGATTTTTGGGAATTTTGGGGAAATTTTGGGGATTTTGGGGATTTTTGGGGGAATTTTAGGATTTTGGGGACCCTGGGGATTTTTGGGAATTTTGGGGCAAATCCAATTTTTGGGGAATTTTTGGGGATTTTTTGGGGATTTTCGGGGAATTTTGGGGGAAATTTTGGCGGGAAATTCTGGGAATTTTGGGGAAATTCTGGGGATTTTTGGGAATTTTGGGGGTTTGGGTTTTCACAGGAATTTTGGGGAATTTTGGGGGGATTTTCACTTTGGGGTATTTTTGGGGATTTCGAATTTTGGGGATTTTTAGGGGCATTTTGGGGGATTTTTGGGGAATTTTGAGGAATTTTTGGGGCCAATTTGGGATTTTTTTTAGCCAATTTCCATTTTGGGGGGATTTCCCATTTTTGGGGGAAATTTTTGGGGAATTTTGGGGAATTTTGGGGGATTTTTTGGGATTTCCGGGGATTTTGGGGAATTTTGGGGGAAATTTTGGGGATTTTGGGGGAATTTTGGTTGGGAGGATTTTGGAATCGATTTTGGGGATTTTGGGGAAAATTTTGGGGATTTTGGGGGAAATTTGGGGATTTTGGGCCCGGGGGATTTTGGGGATTTTTTGGGGGGAATTTTGGGGAATTTTGGGGGTTTTTGGGGGAATTTGGGGGGTTTGGGGATTTTGGGCAGGGAATTTTGGGGGAAATTTTGGGGAATTTTTGGGGATTTTGGGGGGGAATTTTGGGGATTTTGGGGAATTTCTGGGGATTTGGGGAATTTTGGGGGAAATTTGGGGATTTTGGGATTTTGGAAATTTTTGGGGGGAATTTTGGGGGATTTTTTGGGGTTTTTGTGGGGAATTTTGGGGATTTTGGTTTGGGGGGGGGGGAAATTTTGGGGATTTTGGGGAAATTTTTGGGGAAATTTGGGGATTTTGGGAATTTTGGGGAAATTCTGGGGATTTGGGGAATTTTGGGGGAAATTCTGGGGATTTTGGGGAATTTTGGGGGAAATTCTGGGGATTTTGGGGAATTTTGGGGAAATTTGGGATTTGGGGAATTTTGGGGAAATTTGGGGATTTTTTTGGGGGATTTTTTGGGGAATTTTGGGGGATTTTGGGGAAATTCTGGGATTTTGGGGGATTTTTGGGGGAAATTTGGGGATTTTTGGAATTTTTGGGGATTTTGGGGATTTTTGCGGGGGAATTTGGGGATTTGGGGATTTTGGGGATTTGGGGAATTTTGGGGATTTTGGGGGGGAATTTTGGGGGAATTTTGGGGGATTTTTGGGGAAATTTCTGGGGATTTTGGGGGAATTTTGGGGAAATTTTTGGGAATTTTGGGGAAATTCTGGGGGGTGGGAATTTTGGGCAAATCCTTTTTGGGGGATTTTGGGGAAATTCAGGGGGATTTTGGGGATTTTGGGGAAATTTTGGGGATTTTGGGGAATTTTGGGGATTTTGAGGGGGAATTTTGGGATTTTGGGGATTTTGGGGAGGGGGAATTTTGGGGAAATTTTGGGGATTTTGGGGAATTTTGGGGAAATTCTGGGGGATTTGGGGAATTTTGGGGGAAATTCTGGGGATTTTGGGGATTTTGGGGGATTTTTGGGGATTTTGGGGGGGAAATTTTGGGGAATTTTGGGGGAATTTTGGGGGAAATTCTGGGGATTTTTGGGGAATTTTGGGGGAATTCTGGGGATTTTGGGGAATTTTGGGGGAAATTCTGGGGATTTTTGGGGGTTTGGGGGGATTTGGGGATTTTGGGGGGGGGGAATTTTGGGGGAATTTTGGGGATTTTTGGGGAAAATTTCTGGGGATTTTGGGGGAATTTTGGGGCAAATTTTGGGGATTTTGGGGATTTTTGGGGCAAAGTTTGGGGATTTTGGGGAATTTTGGGGGAAATTTTGGGGGATTTTGGGGAATTTTTGGGGGATTTTGGGGAATTTTGGGGCAAATTCTGGGGATTTTGGGGAATTTTGGGGAAATTTGGGGATTTTGGGAATTTTGGGGGAAATTCTGGGGATTTTGGGGAATTTTTGGGGGTTTGGGATTTTGGGGGGATTTTTGGGGAAATTTTTGGGGAATTTTGGGGAATTTTGGGGGAATTTGGGGATTTTGGGGGAAATTTGGGGATTTTGGGGAATTTTGGGGGAAAATCTTGGGATTTTGGGGAATTTTGGGGAAATTCTGGGGTTTGGGGAATTTTGGGGAATTTTGGGGATTTTGGGGGATTTTTGGGGGGAAATTTTTGGGGGATTTTGGGGGATTTTGGGGGAATTTTGGGGATTTTGGGGGATTTTGGGGGAAATTTTGGGGATTTTGGGGAATTTTGGGGCAAATCCCGGGGATTTTGGGATTTTGGGGCAAATTCTGGGGATTTTGGGGAATTTTGGGGGAAATCCTGGGGATTTTTAGGGGAAATTTTGGGGAAATTTTGGGGATTTTGGGGGGGAATTTTGGGGAAATTTTGGGGATTTTGGGATTTTTTGTTTTGGGGGAATTTTGGGGAATTTTGGGGATTTTGGGGGAATTTTGGGGGATTTTTCAGGAATTTTGGGAATTTGGGGGCGGGAAATTTGGGGATTTTGGGGAATTTTGGGGGAAATTCTGGGGATTTTGTTTTGGGGAAATTTGGGGGATTTTGGGGATTTTTGGGGGAATTCTGGGGATTTGGGGAATTTTGGGGGTTTGGTTTTGGGGATTTGGGGGATTTTTGGGGAATTTTGGGGGGAAATTTTGGGGAATTTTGGGGGAATTTTGGGGAAATTTGGGGATTTGGGGAATTTTTGGGGGGGAAATTCTGGGGATTTTGGGGTTTTAGTTTTGGGGATTTTGGGGGTTTTGGGGGAATTTTAGGGAATTTTTGGGAAATTTTTGGGGATTTTTGGGGAATTTTGGGGGGATTTTTAGGGATTTTGTGGAATTTTTTTGGGAAATTTGGGGGCAAATTCGGGGATTTTGGGGATTTTGGGGGATTTGGTTTGTGGGTGGCATTTTGGGGGATTTTGGTGGAGAATTTTAGGGAATTTTTTGGGGATTTTATGGGGAATTGAAGATTTTTCAGGAATTTTTGGGGAATTTTGGGGAATATTTCTGGGGATTTGGGGAATTTTGGGGGAAATTCTGGGGATTTGGGGAATTTTGGGGCAAATTCCGGGGATTTTGGGGGGATTTTGGGGGAAATTTTGGGGGGATTTGGGGTTTTTGGGGAAATCCTTTTGGGGAATTTTGGGGAAATTGGGGATTTTGGGGAATTTTGGGGGAAATTCTGGGGATTTTGGGGATTTTTAGGGGGATTTTTGTGGGGATTTGGGGGAATTTTGTGTGGGGATTTTTAGGGAATTTTTGGGGAATTTTGGGGAATTTTGGGGAATTTTTGGGGAAATTCTGGGGATTTTTAGGGAATTTTGGGGGTTTGGGATTTTTGGGAATTTTGGGGCAAATTCCCAGGGGAATTTGGGGTTTTTTTTGGGGGAAAATTTAGGGATTTTGGGGGGGGAATTTTAGGGATTTTGGGGGATTTTTGGGGGAAATTTTTCAGGGGGAATTTTTGGGGGATTTTTGGGGAATTGGGGATTTTTGGGGGATTTTGGGGAATTTTGGGGGAAATTCTGGGGATTTTGGGGAATTTTGGGGAAATTCTTTGGGGGATTTGGGGGAATTTTGGGGGATTTTTGGGGGATTTTGGGGGGATTTTGGGGGAAAATTTTAGGGATTTTTTGGGAATTTTGGGGATTTGGTTTTTGGGGGAGGGATTTTGGGGAAATTTTGGGGATTTTGGGGGAATTTTTGGGGGAAAATTTTGGGGGGATTTTTGGGGAATTGGGATTTTGGGGAATTTTGGGGAAATTTGGGGATTTTGGGGAATTTTGGGGGAATTTTGGGGAATTTTGGGGAATTTTTGGGAATTTTGGGGGAAATTTTTTTGGGGAAATTTTGGGGAAATTGTGGGATTTTGGGGAATTTTGGGGGAAATTCTGGGGATTTTGGTTGGGGGAAATTTGGGATTTTGGGGAATTTTGGGGTTTGGGGAATTTTGGGGGAATTTTTAGGGATTTTATTTTGGGGGAATTTGGGGGATTTTGGGGAATTTTTGGGGAATTTTTTTTGGGGGAATTTTGGGGGGAATTTTGGGATTTTGGGGAATTGAAGATTTTTTGGGGATTTTTTTGGGGATTTTTGGAATTTTGGGGATTTTTGGGGGATTTTGGGGATTTTTCGGAATTTTGGGGGAATTTTTGGGGGAATTTTGGGGCAAATTCTGGGGATTTTGGGGAATTTTGGGGGAAATTCTGGGGATTTTGGGAATTTTGGGGGAAATTCTGGGGATTTTGGGGATTTTGGGGGGCAAATTCTGGGGATTTTGGGGAATTTTGGGGGTTTGGTTTGTGGGGATTTGGGCATTTTAGGGGATTTTGGTGGAGGGGGAATTTTAGGGAATTTTTGGGGGATTTTCTGGGGAATTGAAGATTTTTCAGGAATTTTTTGGGGATTTTTAGGGAATATTTATGGGGATTTGGGATTTTTTGGGAATTTTTGGGGGAAATTCGGGGATTTTGGGAATTTTGGGGGTTTTATTTGTGGGGATTTGGGAATTTTAGGGGATTTGGGGGATTTTTGGGGAATTTTTGGGGATTTTTAGGGAATATTTCTGGGGATTTGGGATTTTTTGGGAATTTTCGGGGGAAATCCCGGGGATTTTGGGGATTTTTGGGGAAATTCTGGGGATTTTGGGGAATTTTGGGGGAAATTCTGGGGATTTTGGGGAATTTTGGGGGTTTGGTTTGTGGGGATTTGGGAATTTTATGGGATTTTGGTGGAGGAGGAATTTTAGGGAATTTTTGTGGGATTTTTAGGGAATATTTCTGGGGATTTGGGATTTTGTGGGAATTTTTGGGGGAAATCCCGGGGATTTTGGGGATTTTTGGGGGAAATTCTGGGGATTTGGGGATTTTTGGGGGGAAATTCTGGGGATTTTGGGGAATTTTGGGGCAAATCCCGGGGATTTTGGGGAATTTTGGGGGAAATCCTGGGGATTTTGGGGAATTTGGGGGGAAATTCTGGGGATTTTGGGGAATTTTGGGGGTTTGGTTTGTGGGATTTGGGAATTTTAGGGGATTTTGGGTGGGGGGGATTTTTGGGGGAATTTTTGGGGGATTTTTAGGGAATATTTCTGGGGATTTGGGGGAATTTTGGGGCAAATTCTGGGGATTTTGGGGAATTTTGGGGGGCAATCCGGGGATTTTGGGAATTTTGGGGGAAATTCTGGGGATTTTGGGGAATTTTGGGGGAAATTCTGGGGGATTTGGGGAATTTTGGGGCAAATCCCGGGGATTTTGGGGAATTTTGGGGGAAATTCTGGGGATTTTGGGGAATTTTGGGGGTTTGGTTTGTGGGGATTTGGGCATTTTAGGGGATTTTGGTGGAGGGGAATTTTAGGGAATTTTTTGGGGATTTTCTGGGGAATTGAAGATTTTTCAGGAATTTTTGGGGGATTTTTAGGGAATATTTATGGGGATTTGGGATTTTTTGGGAATTTTTGGGGGAAATTCCAGGGATTTGGGGATTTTTGGGGGTTTGGTTTGTGGGATTTGGGAATTTTAAGGGGATTTTGGAGGGGATTTTTAGGGAATTTTTGGGGGATTTTTAAGGGAATTTGGGAGCGGTTGGGCAGTTTTAGGGATTTTTGGGTGGCTTTTTGTGGAATTTGGGGTTTTGGAGGAATTTCCCGTGGGATTTTGGCGCTTTGGGCGTTTTCTGGCCGTTCTCAATGGGATTTTTGGTGGGTTCGGTTTGGGGTTTTTGGGTTTTTTTTTTTTTTTTTTTCATTTTTTTGGGAATTTTTCCCCCCCCAGGAACGCCGGGAAGGAGCTGAGCCCCTCCCCCCCCGAGGATGACAGCGATGAGGAAGAGGAGCCCGAGAGCCCCTCCCCCACCCCCCGCAGGAGGGGAAAGGTCGGGACCCAAATCCGGGAATTTTGGGGCATTTTGGGGCGGATTTTGGGGGATTTTTTGGGGATTTTTAGGGGATTTGGGGGGATTTTTAGGGGATTTTAGAGGATTTTTAGGGAGTTTTGGGGGATTTTGGGAGGGGTTTTCAGGATTTTTAGGGGATTTTGGGAGGATTTTTAGGGGATTTTGGGGGATTTTTTTTGAATTTTAGGGGATTTGGGGGGATTTTTGGATGATTTCCGGAAATTTTGGGGGAATTTTTTGGTGTCCCCACTCCGGTGCCATCAGGGTGTCCCCAGCCTTTGTCCCTTTTTAGTTCCCTTTTTGTCCCTTTTTGTCCCTTTTTTGTGTCCCTTTCTGGTGTCTCTTTTTGTCCATTTGTGTCATTTTTTGTCCCTTTTTTTTCCTCCGTTTTCCCCCCATTTTTGTCCCGTTTTTTGTCCCTCTTTGTCCCCACCCTGACCTTTGTCTCTTTTTTGTTCGTTTTTTGTGTCTCTTTTTGTCCCTTTTTGTCCCTTTTTTGTCGTTTCTTGTCCCTTTTTTTCCCCCTGTTTTTTCCCCCATTTTTGTCCCTTTTTTGTCATTTTTTGTCCCTTTTTTGTGTCTGTTTTTGTGCCTTTTTTGTCCCTTTTTTGTGTCTCTTTTTGTCCATCTTTGTCCCTTTTTTGTCCTTTTTTGTCCCTTTCTTGTGTCTCTTTTTGTCCCTTTTTTGTCATTTTTTGTCCCTTTTTTGTCCTTTTTTGTCCCTTTTTTTCCCCGTTTTTCCCCCATTCTTGTCCCGTTTTTGTCCCTCTTTGTCCCCACCCTGACCTTTGTCCCTTTGTCCCCAGGGTGTCCCCAAGGTCCCCGAGGAGGACGAGGACGAGGATGAAGATGAGGAGGACTCCGAGGACGCCCTGGGCGAGTTCGACTTCCTGGGGACACCTGGGGACACCTTGGGGACACCTGGGGACATCAGAGGTGAGCTCGGGGACACCTGGGGACACTGGGGGACATTTGGGGACACCTTGGGGACACCTGGGGACATCAGAGGTGAGGTCGGGGACACCTTGGGGACACCTTGGGGACACCTTGGGGACATCAGAGGTGAGCCTGGGGACACTGGGGGACATTTGGGGACATCAGAGGTGAGCTCAGGGACACCTGGGGACACCCTGGGGACATTTGGGGACACCTTGGGGACACCTTGGGGACACCTTGGGGACACCTTGGGGACATTTGGGGACACCTTGGGGACACTGGGGGACATTTGGGGACACCTTGGGGACATTTGGGGACACCTTGGGGACACTGGGGACATGTCCTGACTCCTCCTGACCCCCATTGTCACAGAGAGCCACCGGTGCCACCTGCGGGACGGGGACCTCGGGCCACCGCGGCCACCTGAAGGTGAGGACACGGCTGTCACCTGTGTCACTTCTGTGTCACCTCTGTGTCCCCGGGGGGGTCCCTGTGTCCCCAGGGCCACCCCAATGGCCCTGTCCCCATTGTCCTCTTTGTCCCCAGGGTGTCCCCAAGGCCACCTCTGATGTCCCCGTTGTCCCCATTGTCCCCTTTGTCCCCAGGGTGTCCCCAAGGCCACCTCTGATGTCCCCGTTGTCCCCATTGTCCCCTCTGTCCCCAGGGTGTTCTCAAGGCCACCCTGATGTCCCCATTGTCCCCATTGTCCCCATTGTCCCCAGGGTCCCTGAGTGTCCCCAAGGCCACCCTGATGTCCCTGTCCCCATTGTCCCCTCTGTCCCCTGGGTGTCCCCAAGGCCATCCAATGTCCCTGTCCCCATTGTCCCCAGGGTCCCTGGGTGTCCCCGAGGCCACCCTGATGTCCCCATTGTCCCCAGGGTCCCTGGGTGTCCCCAAGGCCGAGGCGCTGGCCCTGGATGGCCTCGGGGACCTGGCGGAGCTGACAGTGACAAATGACAACGACGGCGGGGACGTGAGTGCCACCCGTGCCTGTCCTGAATGTCCCCAAGGGCCACCTGTGCCTGTCCTGAATGTCCCCAAGGGCCACCCCTGCCTGTCCTCAGTGTCCCCAAGTGCCACCCGTGCCTGTCCTCAGTGTCCCCAAGTGCCACCCGTGCCTGTCCTGAATGTCCCCAAGGGCCACCCCTGCCTGTCCTCAGTGTCCCCAAGTGCCACCCCTGCCTGTCCTGAATGTCCCCAAGGGCCACCCCTGCCTGTCCTCAGTGTCCCCAAGTGCCACCCCTGCCTGTCCTGAATGTCCCCAAGTGCCACCGCGTGCCTGTCCTGAATGTCCCCAAGTGCCACCCGTGCCTGTCCTCAGTGTCCCCAAGTGCCACCCCTGCCTGTCCTGAATGTCCCCAAGGGCCACCCCTGCCTGTCCTGAATGTCCCCAAGGGCCACCCGTGCCTGTCCTCAGTGTCCCCAAGTGCCACCCCTGCCTGTCCTGAATGTCCCCAAGGGCCACCCCTGCCTGTCCTGAATGTCCCCAAGGGCCACCCGTGCCTGTCCTCAGTGTCCCCAAGGGCCACCCCTGCCTGTCCTGAATGTCCCCAAGGGCCACCCCTGCCTGTCCTCAGTGTCCCCAAGTGCCACCCCTGCCTGTCCTGAATGTCCCCAAGGGCCACCTCTGCCTGTCCTCAGTGTCCCCAAGTGCCACCCCTGCCTGTCCTGAATGTCCCCAAGGGCCACCCCTGCCTGTCCTCAGTGTCCCCAAGTGCCACCCCTGCCTGTCCTGAATGTCCCCAAGTGCCACCCCTGCCTGTCCTCAGTGTCCCCAAGGGCCACCCCTGCCTGTCCTGAATGTCCCCAAGGGCCACCCCTGCCTGTCCTCAGTGTCCCCAAGGCCACCCGTGCCTGTCCTCAGTGTCCCCAAGTGCCACCGTGGCCCTGCTGTCCCCAGAGTGTCCCCAGCGTCCCCAGGTGCCGCTGTCCCCGCGGCGCAGCTGGAGCTGTCCCCATGTCCCCAATTTCCCAAGTGCCACCACGTCCCCAATGCCACCAAACCCCAATTGTGCTGTGTCCCCAAGTGTCCCCAAGTGCCACTGCTGTCCCCAGGTGCCACCACGTGTCCCCAGGTGCCACCGCTGTCCCCAGGTGCCCGTGCCCAACATCAATGTCCCCAATGTCCCCAAGTGCCACCATAACCCAATATCCCCGAGTGTCACCACGTGTCCCCAATGTCCCCAAGTGTCCCCGCTGTCCCCAGGTGCCCGTGCCCAAAATCAATGTCCCCAATGTCCCCAAGTGCCACCATAACCCAATGTCCCCAATGTCCCCAAGTGCCACCACGTGTCCCCAGGTGCCCGCGCTGTCCCCGCGGCGCAGCTGGAGCGCGCGCCTGACATCAATGTCCCCATGTCCCCAAGTGCCACCATAACCCCATGTCCCCAAGTGCCACCATAACCCAGTGTCCCCAATGTCCCCAAGTGCCACCGCGTGTCCCCAATGTCCCCGCGTGTCCCCGCTGTCCCCAGGTGCCCGCGCCTGACATCAATGTCCCCATGTCCCCAAGTGCCACCATAACCCAATATCCCCGAGTGTCACCATGTGTCCCCAATGTCCCCAGGTGCCCGCGCTGTCCCCAGGTGCCCGCGCCTGACATCAATGTCCCCATGTCCCCAAGTGCCACCATAACCCAGTGTCCCCAAGTGCCACCGCGTGTCCCCAATGTCCCCAAGTGCCACCGCGTGTCCCCAACGTCCCCATTGTCCCCGCTGTCCCCAGGTGCCCGCGCTGTCCCCGCGGCGCAGCTGGAGCCCGCGCCTGACGCTGCGCAGCCACTACGACGCCGTGCGGGCGCTGGCCTTTGTCCCTTGTCACCCGGCGCTGGTGACGGCCTCCGAGGACGCCACCCTCAAGCTCTGGAACCTGCAGAAGCCGCTTGTCCCCAAGAAGTGGGTGACAGCCGGGTGACAGCGGGGGCGGCGGCGCCGTTTGTCACCGGCTTTGTCACCGGCTTTGTCACCGTTGTCCCCTCAGGAGCGCGGCGCTGGACGTGGAGCCGGTGTACGCCTTCCGCGGGCACAGGTTTGTCACTTTGTCACCTCTGCGTCACCTCGTTGTCACCTCTGTGTCACCTCACTGTCGCCTTCGTTGTCACAGCAGTGGCTGTGGCTTTATTCCTGTGGTTTGTCACTTTGTCACCTCTCTGCCACCTCGTTGTCACTCTCGGTGTCATCCCGTTGTTACCTCAGTGTCATCTTGTTGTCACCTCTCTGTCACCTCGATGTCGCATCTGTGTCATCTCAGTGTCAGCTCTTCGTCACCTCCTTGTCACCTGGTTTGTCACCTTGTCACCTCTGTGTCACCTCATTGTCACATCTGTGTCACCTCATTGTCACCTCGGTGCCACCTCATTGTCACATCTGTGTCGGCTCTTTGTCACCTCATTGTCACCTGGTTTGTCACCTTGTCACCTCTGTGTCACCTCATTGTCACATCGGTGTCACCTCATTGTCACAGCTGTGTTGGCTCTTTGTCACCTCATTGTCACCTGGTTTGTCACCTTGTCACCTCTGTGTCACTTCATTGTCACATCGGTGTCACCTCATTGTCACATCTGTGTCACCTCATTGTCACCTCAGTGCCACCTCATTGTCACATCTGTGTCACCTCATTGTCACATCTGTGTCGGCTCTTTGTCACCTTAGTGCCACCTCATTGTCACATCTGTGTCACCTCATTGTCACAGCTGTGTTGGCTCTTTGTCACCTCATTGTCACCTGGTTTGTCACCTTGTCACCTCTGTGTCACTTCATTGTCACATCGGTGCTACCTCATTGTCACATCTGTGTTGGCTCTTTGTCACCTCAGTGCCACCTCATTGTCACCTCTGTGTCACCTCATTGTCACATCTGTGTCACTTCATTGTCACCTCGGTGTCACCTCATTGTCACATCTGTGTCGGCTCTTTGTCACCTCATTGCCACCTCTTTGTCACCTCAACGCTTGCGCCTTTATTCTGTTTTTCTGTCACTTTGTCACCTCTTGGTCACCTCTTTGTCAGGGGCCCGGTGCTGGCGGTGGCACAGGTGGCACAAGTGACATTGGTGACACCGGTGTCATTTCTGTCACTCAGGGGCCCAGTGCTGGCAGTGGCACAGGTGACACAGATGGCACAGGTGACACAGGTGACACCGGTGTCATTTCTGTCCCTCTGTCCCCGTGCAGGGGCCCGGTGCTGGCGGTGGCACAGGTGACATTGGTGACACCGGTGTCATTTCTGTCCCCATGCAGGGGCCCCGTGCTGGCGGTGGCACAGGTGACACAGATGGCACAGGTGACACAGGTGACACCGGTGTCGTTTCTGTCCCTCTGTCCCCATGCAGGGGCCCGGTGCTGGCAGTGGCACAGGTGACATTGGTGACATTGGTGACACCGGTGTCATTTCTGTCCCTCTGTCCCCATGCAGGGGCCCCGTGCTGGCGGTGGCACAGGTGACACAGATGGCACAGGTGACACAGGTGACACCGGTGTCATTTCTGTCCCTCTGTCCCCATGCAGGGGCCCGGTGCTGGCGGTGGCACAGGTGACATTGGTGACACCGGTGTCATTTCTGTCCCTCTGTCCCCATGCAGGGGCCCAGTGCTGGCAGTGGCACAGGTGACACAGATGGCACAGGTGACATTGGTGACACCGGTGTCATTTCTGTCCCTCTGTCCCCATGCAGGGGCCCGGTGCTGGCGGTGGCGGTGGCGGCAGGTGATGCAGGTGATGCAGGTGACGCAGGTGACGCAGGTGACATCGGTGCCACCGGGCTGTGCTGCAGCGCCGGGGTGGACGCTCGGATTCGCTGCTGGCGCCTCCCGGGGCTGGACAGCGACCCCTACGATGGCTACGGTGGGTGGCACCTGGGGACACCTGGGGACACCTGGGGACACCTGGGCACATCGGGGCCGGGCTGCCACGTGGGGACAGCGGGGACACCTGGGCATATCGGGGTGTGGTGGCACTTGGGGACAATGCCATGCCCCCAGTGTCCCCCAATGTCCCCAAATGTCCCCGACACCCCCAATGTCCCCAAATGTGCCCAAATTCCCCAATTCCCCAATATCCTCAACGTCCCCCATGTCCCCAACGTCCCCAAGCGTCCCCAATGTTCCCAAATGTCGCAAATTCCCCAATGTCCCCAAATGTCCCCAATGTCCCCAACGCTCCCAATGTCCCCAATCACCCCAATGTCCCCAATCCACTCAGTGTCCCCAATGTCCCCAATGCCCCCAATGTCCCCAATCCCCTCAGTGTCCCCAATCCCCCAATGTCCCCAATCCCCCCAGTGTCCCCAATGTCCCCAATGTCCCCAATGTCCCCAATCCCCCAATGTCCCCAATCCCCCACTGTCCCCAATGTCCCCTCGATGTCCCCAATCCCCCCAGTGTCCCCAATCCCTCAGTGTCCCCAATGTCCCCCGTGTCCCCAATGTCCCCCAATGTCCCCAATCCCCCCAGTGTCCCCAGTGTCCCCAATGTCCCCAATGTCCCCAGTCCCCCCCAATGTCCCCAATGTCCCTCAGTGTCCCCAATGTCCCTCAATGTCCCCAATGTCCCCTCGATGTCCCCAATCCCCCCAATGTCCCCAATCCCCTCAGTGTCCCCAATGTCCCCTCGATGTCCCCAGACCCGCGGGTGCTGCGGGGGGTCCTCGACGGCCACTCGGACGCCGTCTGGGGCCTGGCCTTCGATGTCACCGGGCGTCACCTGGCCTCGTGCTCGGCCGATGGCACCGTGCGCCTCTGGGACCCCCGCGGGGACAGTGCCACCAGCGGGGGTGGCACCGCCACAGGCACCTGCCTCAGCGTGCTGGACGGGCACAAAGGTGAGCGCTGGGGACACACCTGTCCCTCACCTGTCCCCGTTTCAGATCACGGTGTCCCCACCTCGGTGGCGTTTGTCCCCAGTGTCACACACCTGTCCCCTCACCTGTCCCCTCACCTGTCCCCCAGGTGTCACACCTGTCCCCTCACCTGTCCCCGTTTCAGATCACGGTGTCCCCACCTCGGTGGCGTTTGTCCCCAGTGTGACACACCTGTCCCCTCACCTGTCCCCTCACCTGTCCCCCAGGTGTCACACCTGTCCCCTCACCTGTCCCCGTTTCAGATCACGGTGTCCCCACCTCGGTGGCGTTTGTCCCCAGTGTCACACACCTGTCCCCTCACCTGTCCCCTCACCTGTTGGTTTCAGATCACGGTGTCCCCACCTCGGTGGCGTTTGTCCCCACACAGGTGTCACACACCTGTCCCCTCACCTGTCCCCTCACCTGTCCCTGTTTCAGATCACGGTGTCCCCACCTCGGTGGCATTTGTCCCCAGTGTGACACAGTGTCACCACCTGTCCCCCTGTCCCCCACACAGGTGTGACACACCTGTCCCTTCACCTGTCCCTCACCTGTCCCTGTTTCAGATCACGGTGTCCCCACCTCGGTGGCATTTGTCCCCTCCCAGCCGGCCCACCTGGTGGCCGGGTTCCGCTCCGGTGCCACCGTCCTCTACGACCTCGAGGCCACCAAGGCCACCCTGGTGTCCCCAAACGGCGGTGAGTCACCCCCCCCACGTCCTCAATGTCCCCAAGGGTCACCTGAACCTCCCCATGGGTCACCTGAACCCCTCCCCATGTCCCCAAGGGTCACCTGAACCCCCCCCGATGTCCCCAAGGGTCACCTGGAGTCACTTGAACTCCTTCAATGTCCCCAAGGGTCACCTGAATCCCCTCAATGTCCCCAGGTGTCCCCAATGTCCCCGCAGGTGGCCGTGCCCAGGTGAACCAGGTGTCCCCAGGTGTCCCCAATGTCCCCAATGTCCCCAGGTGTCCCCAATGTCCCCAATGTCCCCAATGTCCCCGCAGGTGGCCGTGCCCAGGTGTCCCCAGGTGTCCCCAATGTCTCCAGGTGTCCCCAATGTCCCCATGTCCCCACAGGTGGCCGTGCCCAGGTGTCCCCAGGTGTCCCCAATGTCCCCAATGTCCCCGTGTCCCCGCAGGTGGCCGTGCCCAGGTGAACCAGGTGTCCCCAATGTCCCCAATGTCCCCAGGTGTCCCCAGGTGTCCCCAATGTCCCCAGGTGTCCACAATGTCCCCAATGTCCCCGTGTCCCCGGCAGGTGGCCGTGCCCAGGTGAACCAGGTGTCCCCAGGTGTCCCCAATGTCCCCAATGTCCCTGTGTCCCCGCAGGTGGCCGTGCCCAGGTGTCCCCAGGTGTCCCCAGGTGTCCCCAATGTCCCCGTGTCCCCGCAGGTGGCCGTGCCCAGGTGTCCCCAGGTGTCCCCAGGTGTCCCCAAGTGTCCCCAGGTGTCCCCGCAGGTGGCCGTGCCCAGGTGAACCAGGTGTCCCCAGGTGTCCCCAGTGTCCCCAATGTCCCCAATGTCCCCAGGTGTCCCCAGGTGTCCCCAGGTGTCCCCAATGTCCCCGTGTCCCCGCAGGTGGCCGTGCCCAGGTGAACCAGGTGTCCCAGTGTCCCCCCCTCCCCAATGTCCCCAGGTGTCACGTCCCCCAGGTGACCCCCGTCCTCCCTACCTGGACACCCGTGCCCAGGTGAACCAGGTGGTCGCTCACCCCCATCGTGGGGGTCATTAGGGGTAATTACCCGTTATGGGGTCATTAGGGGTCATTAGGGGTAATTAGGGGGTCATTACCCATTATGGGGTCATTAGGGGTCATTAGGGGGTCATTACCCGTTATAGGGTCATTAGGGGTCATTGGGGGTCATTAGGGGGTCATTACCCGTTATAGGGTCATTAGGGGTCATTAGGGGTATTACCCGTTATAGGGTCATTAGGGGTCATTAGGGGGTCATTAGGGGTCATTACCCGTTATAGGGTCATTAGGGTCATTAGGGGTCATTAGGGGTATTACCCGTTATAGGGTCATTAGGGGTCATTAGGGGTCATTAGGGGTAATTACCGTTATGGGGTCATTAGGGGGTAATTCGGGGGTCATTAGGGGTCATTCCCGTTATAGGGTCTTAGGGGTCATTAGGGTATTAGGGGTCGTTATAATTAGGGTTATTAGTTTGTCATTGGGGTTTATGGGTCAGGGTAATGGGGTTAGGTAAACGTGGGTTTGCATGGTAGCCCCTAGTCGATGTCGCTCACCTGGACGCCGTCCTGCTGGCCTGACCCCAGCCGAGTCTGTGTCCGGCAGTGAGTGACCAATGAGTGACCACTGAGTGACCAATGGGTGACCACTGACCGGCCGCTGAGTGACCAATGAGTGACTGCTGAGTGACCAATGAGTGACCAATGAGTGACCGCTGAGTGACCACTGAGTGACCAATGGGTGACTGCTGAGTGACCAATGAGTGACCAATGGGTGACCACTGAGTGACCAATGGGTGACTGCTGAGTGACCAATGAGTGACCAATGGGTGACTGCTGAGTGACCAATGAGTGACCAATGCTGAGTGACCAATGGGTGACCAATGAGTGACCGCTGACCGCTGAGTGACCAATGAGTGACCAATGAGTGACCAATGGGTGACCACTGAGTGACCAATGGGTGACTGCTGAGTGACCAATGAGTGACCAATGCTGAGTGACCAATGGGTGACCAATGGGTGACTGCTGAGTGACCAATGGGTGACCAATGCTGAGTGACCAATGGGTGACTACTGACCGGCCGCTGAGTGACCAATGAGTGACTGCTGAGTGACCAATGAGTGACCAATGAGTGACCAATGGGTGACCAATGGGTGACCAATGAGTGACTGCTGAGTGACCAATGAGTGACCAATGAGTGACCGCTGACCGCTGAGTGACCAATGAGTGACCAATGGGTGACCACTGAGTGACCAATGGGTGACCAATGAGTGACTGCTGAGTGACCACTGACCGCTGAGTGACCAATGGGTGACCACTGAGTGACCACTGACCGCTGAGTGACCACTGAGTGACCAATGCTGAGTGACCAATGGGTGACCAATGCGTGACCAATGTGTGACCAATGAGTGACCAGTCGGTGACCACTGAGTGACCAATGAGTGACCAATGAGTGACCAATGGGTGACCAATGAGTGACCACTGACCACTGAGTGACTGCTGAGTGACCACTGACCACTGAGTGACCAGTGGGTGACCAATGCTGAGTGACCACTGAGTGACCAATGAGTGACCACTGACCAGTGCTGAGTGACCAGTGAGTGACCAGTGAGTGACCACTGACCACTGAGTGACCACTGAGTGACCACTGACTGCTGAGTGACCAATGAGTGACCAATGAGAGACTGAGTGACCAATGAGTGACCAATGAGTGACCGTTGTCACTGTCACCTGTCCCTGTGTCCCCAGGTGTGTCCCCAGGTGTGTCACTCCTCTGTCCCCAGGTCACGACTGCTCTCTGCGCCTGTGGCACCTGTCGGACCACACCTGTGTGCAGGAGTTACCTGTGTCCCCTGTGTCACCTGTGTCCTCTTTGTGTCACCTCACCTGTGTCACCTGTGTCACCTGTGTCACCTGTCCCCTCTCTGTCCCCAGGTCACGACTGCTCTCTGCGCCTGTGGCACCTGTGTCACCTCACCTGTGTCACCTGTGTCACCTCACCTGTGTCCCCTGTGTCCTCTCTGTGTCACCTGTGTCCTCTCTGTGTGACCTCACCTGTGTCCCCTGTGTCACCTGTCCCCTTTGTGTCCCCCAGGTCACGACTGCTTGCTGCGCCTGTGGCACCTGTCCGACCACACCCGTGTGACCTCATCTGTGTCACCTGTGTGACCTCACCTGTGTCACCTGTCCCCCTCTCTCTATCCCCAGGTCACGATTGTTAGCTGCGCCTGTGGCACCTGTGTGACCTCACCTGTGTGCAGGAGTTACCTGTGTCACCTGTGTCCTCTCTGTGTCACCTCACCTGTGTCACCTGTGTGACCTGTGTCATCTGTGTCCTCTCTGTGTGACCTCACCTGTATCCCTTGTGTCACCTGTGTCACCTGTCCCCTTTGTGTCCCCCCAGGTCACGATTGTTCGCTGCGCCTGTGGCACCTGTCCGACAACACCTGTGTGCAGGAGTTACCTGTGTCACCTGTGTCCTCTTTGTGTCACCTCACCTGTGTCACCTGTGTGACCTCACCTGTGTCACCTGTGTCCCCTGTGTGACCTCACCTGTGTCCCCGTGTCCCCTGTGTCACCTGTCCTCTCTGTCCCCAGGTGAACTGCTCACGCACCTGTGCTGTGACACACACCGTGTGACCCCACCTGTGTCCCCTGTGTCACCTGTCCCTTTGTGTCCCCCAGGTCACGATTTTTTTACAGCCTGTGTGCACCCCGACAACACCTGTGTGCAGGAGTTACCTGTGTCACCTGTGTCCTCTTTGTGTCACCTCACCTGTGTCACCTGTGTGACCTCACCTGTGTCACCTGTGTCCCCTCTGTGTGACCTCACCTGTGTCCCCCGTGTCCCCTGTGTCACCTGTCCTCTCTCTGTCCCCAGGTCACGACTGCTCGCTGCACCTGTGGCACCTGTCGGACCACACCCGTGTGACCTCACCTGTGTCACCTGTGTCCTCTCTGTGTCACCTCACCTGTGTCACCTGTGTGACCTCACCTGTGTCCCCTGTGTCACCTGTCCCCTTTGTGTCCCCCCAGGTCACGACTGTTCCCTGCGCCTGTGGCACCTGTCCGATCACATCTGTGTGCAGGAGTCACCTGTGTCCTCTTTGTTTCACCTCACCTGTGTCACCTGTGTGACCTCACCTGTGTCCTCTGTGTCCCCTGTGTCCCCTGTGTCACCTGTGTCACCTGTCCCCTTTGTGTCCCCCCAGGTCACGACTGCTCTCTGCGCCTGTGGCACCTGTCCGATCACACCTGTGTGCAGGAGTTACCTGTGTCCCCTGTGTCCTCTTTGTGTCACCTCACCTGTGTCACCTGTGTCACCTGTGTCACCTGTGTCACCTGTCCTCTCTCTGTCCCCCAGGTCACGACTGCTCGCTGCGCCTGTGGCACCTGTCCGACCACACCTGTGTGCAGGAGCTCCCCGCCCATCGCCGCAAGCACCACGAGGCCGTGCTGGCCGTGGCCTTCCACCCCCGCCGCGCCCTCAGCGCCAGCGCCGGCGCCGACGCCCTGGCCAAGGTGTTCGTGTGACACCTGGGCACACCTGGGCACGCCTGGGGACACCTGGGCACACCTGGGCACGCCTGGGGACACCTGGGCACACCTGGGCACACACCTGGGCACGCCTGGGCACACCTGGGCACGCCTGGGCACACACCTGGGCACGCCTGGGGACACCTGGGGACACCTGGGCACACCTGGGGACACCTGGGGACGCCTGGGCACGCCTGGGCACACCTGGGGACGCCTGGGCACACCTGGGCACACACCTGGGCACACCTGGGCACACCTGGGGACACCTGGGCACGCTGTGTGTTGGTGGCACACTGCTGGGCACACACCTGGGCCCGCCCACAGGGCACGTGGGCACGCCTGGGCACACACCTGGGGACACCTGGGCACACCTGGGCACACCTGGGCACAGCACTGGAACCAAGCAGGAGGTGGCGCCCTTTGTTCCTCTGTGTGTTGGTGGCACCTGCTGGTCTCTGTCACCTCCCCCTGCCCACAGAGCAGGTGTGACACACCTGAGGTAGCACCTGGGCACAGCTGGACACACCTGGGCACACCTGGGGGACAGGACAGGAGGTGGGGCCGTTTGTTCCTCTTGTGTTGGTCATACCTGTGCTGGCACCTGTCACCTCCCCCTGAGCAGGGTGACACCTGGACACACCTGGACACAGCTGGGGACTCACCTGGTGGCACCTGGGGACACCTGGACACACCTGGTGGCACCAGGGCACACCTGGGGATAGCACCAGGCCAGGACAGGAGGTGGTGCCACTGTGTCAGTGGCACCTGGTGGCACCTGGACACACCTGGGGACACCTGGACACACCTGGTGGCACCTGGAGAACCGATCAGGAGGTGGCACCGTTTGTTTCTCCGTGTGTTGGTGGCACCTGTCACCTCCCCCATATTGGACTGGCACCTGGGCACACCTGGGCACACCTGGGCACACCTGGGCACACCTGGTGGCACCTGGGGACCTCACCACGGACCAGGAACAGGACAGGAGGTGGCACCACGGTGACATCATTCATTTCTCTGCCGGTGGCACCTGGACAGGTGAGGTGGCACCTGGGCACACCTGAGGTGGCACCTGGACAGGTGAGGTGGCACCTGCCATTGTCACCTGTCCCTGCCTGGGGCTGAAGGGCTCTGTCCCTTCCCCCCTCCCCTTAAATTCGGGAAATTTTCCCCCCAAATTTTTGGGATTTTTTTACCCAATTTTTAGGATTTTTCCCCCCAGTTTTTTTCATATTTTCCTCCATCAGAAAAATCCCAAATTTGGGGGATTTTTCCCTCCAGGTAAATCCCAAATTTTAGGGATTTTCCCCCAAATTTTTGGGATTTTCCCCTACAATTTTTGTATTTTCCCCCACCAGATAAATCCCAAATTTTGGGGATTTTTTTTTCTTCTGGATAAATCCCAAATTTTAGGGTTTTCCCCCCAATTTTAAAGATTTTTTTTTTCCCTAGATAATTCCCAAATTTTAGGGATTTTTTCCCCAAATTTTGGGGATTTTTTTTTCCTGCAAGTCAATCCCAAATTTTGACATTTTCTCCTCAATTTTTTTTGAGGATTTTTTCACCTGGAAAAATCCCAAATTTTTAGGATTTTTCCCAATTTTTAGGATTTTCCTCCCTAAATTTTTGGGACATTCCCTCCTACATAAAAATCCCGTATTTTTTTTATGTTTCCCTCTAATTTTTAGGACTTTTTTCCCTGGAAAAATCTAAAATTTTGGGATTTCACCCCTTGGATAAATCCCAAATTTTAGGGATTCCCCCCCCCAATTTTGGGGATTATTTCCTCAATTTTTGGGATTTTTTCCCCCACAAATTTTGGGATTTCCCCCCAGTTTTTGGGACTTTTCCCCCCCTGTTTTTGCGAATTCTTTCCCTAATTTTTGTGATTCCTCCCCTCAGTTTTTGGTATTCCCCCCCCCCCCCGGTTTTTGGGATTTTTTCCCCCAATTTTTTTATTTTTCCCCCAATTTTTGGGATTTTCCCCCCTTTGTAAATTTTGTACAGCCGAAAACTCCCCCAAATCCCCTAAAAATTCCCCAAATTCCTTTTGAAATTCCCAAAAATTCCCCCCAATCGGCCCCAGCCGGGGCTGTCAGCGCTGCCTTATCACCGTGTGATAATTGGGGAGCCCCAAAATTCCCCAAATTCCCCCCAAAAATCCCCGGAATTGCCCGAAATTCCCCTTTTTCACGGAATTTTCTTGGATATTTATTTGGTGTTTTTTGGGGGTTTGGGGATTTTGGGGTGGGGGAGGGGCGGCAATAAAAGATTTTGGCAAAAAGTGCGGTGGCCACTGGGGGGATAAAACAGGGGCGAAAATGGGGAAAAAAGGGGCAAAAATGGGGAAAAAAGGGACATTTCCAGTGTCAGCACCTCCTCATTGTCCCCAAATCCCCCAAATTGTCCCCAAATCCCTCAAGTTGTCCCCAAATTCCCTGAATTGTCCCCAAATCTGTCCCATTGTACCCAAATCTCTCAAATTGTCCCCAAATCCCTCTGAATTGTCCCCAAATTCTCCCCATTGTCCCCAAATCCCCCCATCATCCCCAAATCCCCTCCAGCGTCCCCAAATTGTCCCCAAATCCCTCCCATTGTCCCCAGATCTGTCCCATTGTCCCCAAATTGTCCCCAAATCCCTCCCATTGTCACCTCCTGTCACCAGTGGGACCCCCCCCCCGTGGGTTGGGGACATTGGGAACATTGGGGGGTGGCACTGAGGGGCACAGGGGACATTGGGGGACACGGGGAGGTGGCACCTGGGGACATTGGGGGGCACGGGGAGGTGGCACCTGGGGACACTGAGGAGTTCAAGGGACACTGGGGGGACAGGAACCGGGACGATGGGGACACAAACTGGGACAGGGACACCAACTGCAATGGTGACACAAACGGGATGGGGACAGCACCAGGGACACCGTGGGGACACCGTGGGGACAGGGACTGCGACAGGGACACCATGGGGACAAGAACCGGGACAGGGACTGGGTTGGGGACACCGTGGGGACAGGACCTGGGTTGGGGACCTGAACTAGGATTGGGGACAGGGACTGGGTTGGGGACACGATGGGGACATGAACCAGAATGGGGACACAGACTTCAGTGGGGACAAGAACCGTGATGGGGACAGGGACAGGGACAGGGACAGGATGGGGACACAGATTTCAGTGGGGACAGGAACTGGGACGGGGACAAGAACCAGAATGGGGACAGGAACCGGGATGGGGACACGATGGGGACACAGAATTCGATAGGGACAGGAACCGGGACAAGGACCTGAACTAGGACTGGGGACACAAACTGGGACGGTGACACGAAGGTGACACGAACTGGGACGGGGACACGAAGGTGACACGAACTCGGACGGGGACAAGAACCGGGACAGGGACTCGGGACACAAACTGGGACGGGGACACGACGGGGACACCATGGGGACAAGAACCAGGATGGGGACAACACCCTGTCCCCAGGGACACCAGACTGTCCCAGGCCGTCCCCAGCTGTCCCCAGGTGTCACACGCCGGCCCCGGGCCGCGCATGCGCAGCCAGCAGCAGCCGCAGGGGCGTGGCCGCGCTGTCGCTGTCGCCGTCGCTGTCGCTGCCGCGCTCCGGCCGCACCATCCGGTCGTGCTGGAGGCTGAAACGGCGCGCGCGCCGGCTGCGGGACCGGTACAAACCGGTATGGACCGGTACAGACCAGTATGGACTGGTACAAACCGGTACGGACCGGTACAAACCGGTATGGACCGGTACAGACCAGTATGGACTGGTACAAACCGGTACGGACCTGTACAGTCCAGTATGGACCTGGACCCGTATGGACCGGTACAAACCGGTACGGACCGGTACGGACCGGTATGGACTGGTACGGACCAGTATGGACCAATATGGACCCGTATGGACCGGTACAAACCGGTACGGACCAGTATAAACTGCTATGGACCAGTATAAACCACTATGGACCAGTATAAACCAGTACATCCGGTCGCGCTGGAGGCTGAAACGGCGTGCGCCAGCTGTGGGACCAGTATAAACCAGTATGGACCGGTATGGACTGGTATGGACTGGTATAAACCAGTATGGGCCAGTACAAACCACTATGGGCCAGTATGGACCAGTATGGAGTGGTATAAACCAGTACGGACCAATATGAACTGGGATAAACCAGTCCAAACCAGTATAAAGCTATCCAAACCAGTAAAAACCAACACAAACCAGTAAAAACCAGCACAAACCAGTCCAAACTATTCCAAACCAGTAAAAAACAAGCCAAACCCCTCCGAACCAGTCCAAACCAGTCCGAACCAGTGCAAACCAGTCCGAACCAGTGCAAACCAGTGCAAACCAGTCCAAACCAGTGCAAACCAGCCCAAACCAGCCCGAACCAGTACGAACCAGCCCGAACCAGTACGAACCAGTACGAACCAGTAAGTAGGGCGGCGCTCCTCGGGGCTGAGGCTGCGCCAGAGCTGG
The DNA here is from genome assembly GCF_901933205.1 of Camarhynchus parvulus. Classification (NCBI taxonomy): domain Eukaryota; kingdom Metazoa; phylum Chordata; class Aves; order Passeriformes; family Thraupidae; genus Camarhynchus; species Camarhynchus parvulus. The sequence goes on from NW_022148292.1 coordinate 135,938, forward strand.
GCCAGGTCCCGCGTGGCCGCCGTGGAGGTGAGGCCGGGGATGGCGCTGTCACCTCAGTGTCACCTCAGTGCCACCAAAGTGCCACCAAAGTGCCACCAAAGTGCCACCGAGGTGTCACCGAGGTGTCACCAACCTCCCCCCCGCCCCATGTCACCGCAGTGTCACCGTGACGTCACTGCAGTGTCACCAACCTCCCCCCCACCGTGTCCCCTCCCCAGGGTCCTCAAGTGTCCCCAAGGTCCCCCCCCCCCACTGTCCCCGTGTCCCCAATGTCCCCATTTCCGTGACGTCCCCAATGTCCCTCCCTGCATCCCCCCAGTGTCCCCAAGTGTCCCAAATGACCCCAAACCCCCCATATCCCCCAATGTCCCCAACACCCCCATTGTCCCCAGTGTCCCCAATCCTCCCAACGTCCCCAATGTCCCCAGTGTCCCCAATGTCCCCAGTGTCCCCAATGTCCCCGATGTCCCCAGGTGTCACCTCATGTCGCCCTCCCGCGGAGAACATGATGAAGTTTCTGGATCCCTGTCCCTGTCCCTGTCCCTGTCCCTGTCCCTGTCCCTGTCCCTGTCCCTGTCCCCGGCCGCGGGTCCCCCCCCGGGTCCCATCGGGGCCACCGGAGGCCACCGGCTCCTGTGGGGACAGAGAGGTGGCACCGGGGGGACACTGGAGGGAGGAGGAGGGTGACAGTGAGGGTGACACTGAGGTGGCATCGAGGGCAGGGAGGTGACAATGGGGGTGGCACTGAGGTGGCAATGGGGAGGTGACAATGGGGAGGTGACAATGGAGGTGACAATGGGGGAGGTGACAGTGGGGGTGACAATGGGGGTGACATCGAGGTGACAAAGGGGAGGTGACAAAGGGGAGGTGACAGTGGGGAGGTGACAATGGGGGTGACAAAGGGGAGGTGACAATGGGGAGGTGACAATGGGGGAGGTGAAATGGGGGAGGTGACAATGGGGGAGGTGACAGTGGGGGTGACAATGGGGGTGACATCGAGGTGACAAAGGGGAGGTGACAAAGGGGAGGTGACAATGGGGGTGACAATGGGGAGGTGACAATGGGGAGGTGACAATGGGGGAGGTGACAATGGGGGTGACAATGGGGAAGTGACAATGGAGGTGACAATGGCGGAGGTGACAATGGGGAGGTGACACTGGGGGTGACATCGAGGTGACAAAGGGGAGGTGACAATGGGGGTGACAATGGGGAAGTGACAATGGAGGTGACATCGAGGTGACAATGGGGAGGTGACAATGGGGAGGTGACAATGGGGGAGGTGACAATGGGGGAGGTGACATCGAGGAGGTGACAATGGGGGAGGTGACACCGAGGGGGGGAGGGGACCCACCTGGGGGCTGAGCTGCGCATCTGGGAACAGCTCTGGGGGGGGGAGGGGACACAAAATGACACTGGGGGGAGGGGACATCCCCGGACCCCCCAAACCCCCCCAAAAATCCCGACAAAAATAACCCAAAAAATCTCCAACATCTCCCCAAAAATTCCCAATTCCCCCCCCAAAAAAATCTCAAATTTTTCCCCTTAAAATGCCCCCAAAAATAAAAAACAAAAAACAAAAACAAAAAAACCCCAAATTTTCCCCAAGCCCCCGAAAAATTCCTCAAAAAATGGAAAATAACCCCAAATCCTCCAATCCCCTCTTTAAAAAACCCCCAATTTTACCAAAATTTCCCCCCAAATTCCACAAAAAAACCATAAAACACACACAAAAAAATTTTTCCCCAACATCCCCGCAATCCCTCAAAAAAAAAACCCACCCCAAAAAGCCTCAGAATTTCACCAAACCTCCCCCAAAACCCACAAAAATAACCCCAAATTTCCCCCAAATTCCTCCCCAAAACCCCCAAAAAAATTAAAAAAAAACACAAAAAGGCCCCAAACCTCCAAATCTCATCAAAATCCCCCCCCCCAAAAAAAACCACAAAAAAACCAACTAAAAAAATCAATTTTTCCCCAAATATCCCCCCCCCAAAAAAATCACAAAAAATCCCCAAAAAATCCCCAAAAAATCCCGAATTTCGCCTCCCCCACCTCTGACGATGCCCTCGGGGGGCTCGGGGGGCTCGGGGGGGGTGAAGAGGGAGGGGCTGAGCCCCAGGACCCCCCCCCGGGGCTGGGGGGGGCTCAGGGGGGGGTCCCAGTCCGGCCCCGTTTGGCACAGCCAGGGACCGGGGTCCCCCTCCCCCTCCTCTTCCTCCTCCTCCTCCTCCTCTTCCTCCTCCTCCCTGGGGGGGCGATAAGGGGGTGGGGACACCCCCAAAATGACGTATTAAAAAAAAAAATAATAATTAAAAATTTCAGCTCAAAACCGCCCCCCCCCCAAAAAAAAATTTAAAAATCGAGATTTCGCAAAAACCGAAAAATAATTTCTGCCGCCGAAGTTTCGCCTCGAAAACCCCGAAATGTTCCCTCGAAAAACACAACGAAATCTCTGTTTTACCAAAAAAAAAAACCCAAAAAACAAATAAGGTGAAAGTTCCCCCCAAAACCGCCACGAAATCCGCCCAAAACTTCGCCTCGAAAACACAAAAAAAATCTCAAAATTTTACAAAAAAAAAAACCCCAAATAATTTGAAATATTCTCCCCAAAACCTCCACAAAATCCCCCCACAAAACCCCAAATTTCCCCTCAAAACCCCCCAAATTCTCCCCAAAATTCACCCAAATTTTCCCCCCAAAATTTCCCATCAAAACCTCCCCCAACCCCCACATTTCACCCCAAAAACCCGAAAATTTCCCCTCCAAAAACCTCCCCAACCTTCCCTTAAAAACCACAAAACCTTTCGCCAGAACCGCCCAAATTTCAGCCCCAGAAACTCCAAAATTTCCCCTCAAAACCCCCCAGATTTAACCCCTAAAACCCCAAATTTCCCCTAAGCCCCCCCAAAAAAAGCCCTAAAATATCCCCAACCCCCCAAAATGTCCCCAAACTCCAAAATGCCCCAAAATGTCCCCAAAATGTCCCCAAAAAGTCCCCAAACCCCAAAATGCCCCCAAAATGCCCTGAAATGTCCCCAAAATGCCCCAAAATGTCCCCCAAAATGTCCCCAAATGTCCCCAAATGTCCCCAAAATGTCCCCAAATGTCCCCAAAATGTCCCCCCAAATGTCCCCAAATGTCCCCCAAATGCCCCCAAATGTCCCCAAAATGCCCCCAAAATGCCCTGAAATGTCCCCAAAATGCCCCCAAATGTCCCCAAATGTCCCCAAATGTCCCCAAATGTCCCCAAATGCCCCCAAATGTCCCCAGTGTCCCCACCTGGGCTCGGGGTCCCCAAGGCTGGGGGGGGGCGGCTCTGTGTCCCCACAGGGGGAGAGACCTGGGGGGGATTTTGGGGGCTCAAAGGAGATTTTGGGGATTTTGGGGTTTTTTTTGGGGGGGGATTGGGATAATTTGGGGAGGGGTCTGGGGGGGATGAAGGGGATTTTTTGGGGAGGTTTTGGGGGAGGGTTTGGGATAATTTGGGGAGGGGTCTGGGTGCCAGAATTTGGGGAGGAGTCCCAGAATTGGGGAGGGGGTCTCTAAACTGGGGAGGGGTCCCAGAATTTTGGGAGGAGTCCCTAAACTGGAAAGGGGTCCCTGATTTGGGGGGATCCTTGATTTGGGGAGGGGTCCCTGATTTGAGGAGGGGTCCCTGATTTGGGGAGGGGTCCCCAATATGGGGGGGGGTCCCCGATTTGGGGAGGGGTCCCTGATTTGGGGGGGGTCCATTGGGGGGGCTTTTGGGGGGGTCCCTGATTGAGGAGGGGTCCCCGATGTGGGGGATGTCCCCAATTTGGGGGAGGGGTCCCCAATTTGGGGGAGGGGTCCCCGATTTGGGGGGGGTCCCCGATTTGGGGGGGGTCCCCGATGTGGGGGTCCCCGTTTTGGGGGGTCCGTGATTTGGGGAGGGGTCCCTGATTTGGCGGGGGGTCCCCAATTTGAGGAGGGGTCCCTGATTGGGGAGGGGTCCCCGATGTGGGGGGGTCCCTGATTTGGGGAGGGGTCCCGATGTGGGGGTCCCCGATTTGGGGAGGGGTCCCTGATTTGGGGAGGGGTCCCCAATTTGGGGAGGGGTCCCCGATGTGGGGGATGTCCCCGATTTGAGGAGGGGTCCCTGATGTGGGGGGGTCCCCGATGTGGGGGGGTCCCTGATTTGGGGAGGGGTCCCCGATGTGGGGAGGGGTCCCCGTTTTGGGGGGGGTCCCGCGCTGTCACCCGCGGCCGCCCGCGCCGCCCGCACGCGCTCCTGCAGGAACTCCAGGTAGCCCAGAACGTTCTGCAGCACCTGCACCTGCCGGGGGGGGGACACGGGGACAGCGGTGTCACCTCTGACCCCGGGGTCACCTCACGGTGTCACCTCACCGTGTCACCTCTGACCCCAGTGTCACCTCTGACCCCGGGGTCACCTCACAGTGTCACCTCTGACCTCGGTGTCACCTCTGACCTCAGTGTCACCTCACAGTGTCACCTCTGACCCCGGTGTCACCTCTGACCCCGGGGTCACCTCACAGTGTCACCTCTGACCCCGGTGTCACCTCCCTCCGGTGTCCCCATGTCCCCTCAACGTCCCCTCGATGTCCCCCCACCATGTCCCCAAGGTGTCCCCAAGGTGTCCCCAAGGTGTCCCTTCAGTGTCCCTTCTGTGTCCCCAAGGTGTCCCCTCGATGTCCCCTCAATATCCCCTCAATGTCCCCTCAATGTCCCCTCGATGTCCCCTCAATGTCCCCAAGGTGTCCCCTCGATGTCCCCAAGGTGTCCCCGCGATGTCCCCTCAATGTCCCCTCCATGTCCCCTCCATGTCCCCTCGATGTCCCCTCGATGTCCCAAGGTGTCCCCCCCGTCCCTCACCATGTCCCCCATGCCCCTCCATGTGGCCCCAGGGCACCATCTGGGCCAACTCGGGAGCAGCCCCAAAGTGTCCCCCCGCCCCCGGACCTCGGGAAGCGCCGCCTCCCCGTGGGGACAGGGGCACCATTTGGGGCCAACTCGGGGAGCAGCGAGCACCAGCGCCGGGGGGACCTGGGGACAGCGGGGGGACATTGGGGACATTGGGGACATTGGGGACACTGAGGGGACAGTGGGGACATTGGGGACATTGGGGACAGCGGGGACAGCGGGGGGACATTGAGGGGACAGCAGGGACAGCAGGGGGACATTGGGGACATTGGGGACATTGGGGACAGCGGGGGGACAGCGGGGACAGCGGGGGGACAGCGGGGACATTGGGGACATTGAGGGGACAGCGGGGGGACATTGGGGACATTGGGGACAGTGGGGACATTGAGGGGACAGCGGGGACAGCGGGGACAGCGGGGGGGATTGGGGACAGCGGGGACATTGGGGACACTGAGGGGACAGTGGGGACATTGGGGACATTGGGGACAGCGGGGACAGCGGGGACAGCAGGGACATTGGGGACATTGGGGACAGGGGGGACATTGGGGACATTGGGGACATTGGGGACAGCGGGGGGACAGCGGGGACATTGAGGGGACATTGGGGACACTGGGGACAGCAGGGGGATTGGGGACATTGGGGACATTGGGGACATTGGGGACATTGGGGACAGCGGGGGGACAGCGGGGACATTGAGGGGACATTGGGGACATTGGGGACACTGGGGACAGCAGGGGGATTGGAGACATTGGGGACATTGGGGACAGCGGGGACACTGAGGGGACAGTGGGGGGACATTGGGGGGATTGGGGACACTGGGGGACACTTAAGGGATTGGAGACATTGGGGACATTGGGGAAATTGGGGACTCTGGGGGGATTGGGGACATCGGGGGGACATCAGGGACATTGGAGGCATTGGGGGGATTGGGGACACTGCGGACATTGGGGACAATGGGGACACTGAGGGGACACTGGGGACATTGGGGACATCGGGGGGACATCGGGGGGACATTGGGGGTGTTGGGGACATCGGGGTGTCCCCCCCTCACCGGTGACACTCTCCGGGGCTGCCGCAGGTCGGGGGCTCCATCCTGGGGGGGTCCCGACCCCTTTTTTGGGGAGGGGTCCTGAACCTGCAGTGAGATCCGAGACCCCGCAGATCCCAACCCCAGGGGTCTGGGGGGGTCCCAATTTTGGGTTGGGGGTCCCAGTTTAGGGCGGGTTCCTAATTGTGGGGTGGGGTCCCAATTTTGGGGAGATCCCAATTTTGGGGTGAGGGCCCAATTTGGGGTGGGGGTCCCAATTGTGGGGTGGGGTCCCAATTTGGGGTGGGGTCCCAGTTTTGAGGAGGGGTCCCAGTTTTTGGGTGGGGTCCCAATATTGGGGAGGGGTCCCAGATTTGTGGAGGGGATCCCAGTTTTGGGTGGGGGTCCCAATTTGGGGTGAGTGGTCCCAATTTTGGGGTGGGGGTCCAATACTGGGGAGAGGTCCCACTTTTGGGGTGGGGTCCCACTTTTGGGCAGGGGGTCCCAGTTTTGCAGTGAAGGCCCAATTTAGGGTGGGGGTCCCACTTTTAGGATGGGGATCCCAATTTTGGGGTGGGGTCCAATATTGAGGAGGGGTCCCCATTTTGGGAGGGGGTCCCATTTTTGGGGCCATTCCCAGGCCTTGGAATTGGGGCGGTCCCAGGCCTTGGGGGCTTTTTGGGGGTCCCAATTTTGAGGCGGGGGTCCCAATTGTGGGGTGCGGACCCAATTTAGGGTGAGGGTCCCAATTTTGGGGAGGAGGTCCCAGTTTTTGGGGAGGGGTCTCAATTTTGGGGGGTCCCGGGGCTCCCCCCCCCCCGCCCCTTCGCACCTCGCGGCCTGCGCCTCGCGCGGGGGGCGTGGCCAGAGGAAGGGGCTGCGCTGATTGGACGAGGCTCCAAACGGGGCGTGGCTTGGACCGTACCATGTTCGGGGAGAGCGCGGGGGGACACAGGGGATCTCGGTATTTTGAGGGGGGGTCTCAGAGTCTGAGGGGAGATTTTTGGGGGGTGGTCCCGATACTTTGTGGGGGGTCTCCGTGTTTGGGGGGTCTCAGGGTCCGTGGGAGGATTTTTGGGGGTGGTCCCGATACTTTTGGGGGATCTCGGTGTTTTGGGGGGGGTGTCAGGGATATGGAAAGGTTTTTGGGGTGGTCCCGATATTTTGGAGGATCTCGGTGTTTTGAGGGGGTCTCAGGGTGTATGGGAGGGTTTTTGGGGGGTGGTCCCGATACTTTGGGGGGATCTCGGTATTTTGGGGGGGGGGTCTCAGGGATATGGGAAGGTTTTTGGGGGGAGTCTCGGTATTTTGGGAGGGGGGTCTCAAGGTCCATGGGAGGATTTTTGGGGGTGGTCCCGGTATTTTGAGGGGGGGGGCCCGCTATTTTGGGGCGGTTCGGAGTCTGTGGGAAGGGTTTTTTTGGGGGCGTTCCCGATATTTTGGGGGCGTTCCCGATATTTTGGGCGTTCCCCCTCGCCACGTCGATCCCGCCCGGTCTCCCTCTCCAGTGACGTAACGAGAGGGGCGGTACCAAGCGGGGAAGCCACGCCCCTTTCCTGGTGCGGCGCGCGGCGGTGACGTCAGCGGCGCGCGGGAGCGGCGTGAGGGGAGGCGCGGGGAGCGCGGGAGCGGTGAGGGGGGGCGATCGATAAGGGATCGATAAGGGATCGATAGGGGGAAATAGGGGGCTCTAGGGGATCCATAGGGGGGAAATAGGGGTGGGGAGGGGGCTCGGGGCCCGCAGGGGCGGGGCGGCGGCGAGAGGGGGCCTGGGGAGGGCGGCGAGAGAGCGCGGCTGGGGGGGATGGGGATCGATAGGGGATCGATAGGGGATCGATGGGGGGCTATAGGGGATCGATGGGGTCTCTGTGGGATCTCCTTGGGGTCTCTATAGGGTCTGGGGTCGCTATGGAGTCTTTATGGGGTCGCTGTGGGGTCTCTGTGGGGTTCTTTTTGGGTCTGGGGTCTCTATGGGATCTGTATAGGGTTTGTTCTGGGTCTGGGGTCTCCGTAGGGTCTGGGGTCTCCATGGGGTCTCTCTCCATAGGTTCTGTTTTGGGTCTGGGGTCTCTATAGGGTCTGCTTTTGAGTTTGGGGTCTCTCTCTAGGGGAGGTTCCGTTTTGGGTCTGGGGTCTCTCTCTGGGGGGTCTCTATAGGGTCTGGGGTCTCCATAGGGTCGCTTTTGGGTCTGGGGTCTCTCTCTGTGGGGTCTCTGTTGGGTTTGTTTTGGGTCTGGGGTCTCTATGTGGTCTCAAAGGGATCCCATTTGGGTCTGGGGTCTCTATGGGGTCCCATTTGGGTCTGGGGTCTCTCCTTAGAGTCCCATTTGGGTCTGGGGTCTCAATGGGGTCCCATTTGGGTCTGGGGTCTCTATGGGGTCCCATTTGGGTCTGGGGTCTCTCCTCAGGGTCCCATTTGGGTCTGGGGTCTCTATGGGGTCCCATTTGGGTCTGGGGTCTCTCCTCAGGGTCCCATTCGGGTCTGGGGTCTCTATGGGGTCCCATTCGGGTCTGGGGTCTCTATGGGGTCCCATTTGGGTCTGGGGTCTCTATGGGGTCCCATTTGGGTCTGGGGTCTCTGTGGGGTCCCATTTGGGTCTGGGGTCTCTCCTCAGGGTCCCATTTGGGTCTGGGGTCTCTGTGGGGTCCCATTTGGGTCTGGGGTCTCAAAGGGATCCCATTTGGGTCTGGGGTCTCTATGGGGTCCCAATTGGGTCTGGGGTCTCTGTGGGGTCCCAATTGGGTCTGGGGTCTCTGTGGGGTCCCATTTGGGTCTGGGGTCTCTCCTCAGGGTCCCATTTGGGTCTGGGGTCCGGCCGGGGCCATGGCCGGGGGTCAGGAGGGGCCGAGCCCGGGCCCGGGGGCGCTCCCAGGAGCCCGGCAGCGGCGGGGCTCATGGGGCACCTCGGGTCAGGGGTGACTCCGCGGGGAAAACGGGAAAAATGGGGAAAAATGGAAAAAATGGGGAAAATGGGGAAAAATAGGGACGGGAGGAGCACCTCGGAACGGGTGAGAAAACGGGGAAAATGGGGAAAATGGGGAAAAATGGGGAAAAATGGGGAAAAATGAGAGAAAATGGGAAAAATAGGGACGGGAGGAGCGCCTTGGAACGGGTGAGAAAACGGGGAAATAGGGGAAAAATGGGGAAAAATGGGGGAAAAATGGGGAAAATGGGGGAAAATGGGGAAAAATAGGGACGGGAGGAGCGCCTTGGAACAGGTGAGAAACCGGGGAAATAGGGGAAAAAATGGGGAAAAATGGGGAAAAATGGGGAAAATGGGGAAAATGGGGAAAAATGGGAAAATGGGAAAAATGGGGAAAAATGGGGAAAATGGGGAAAAATGGGGAAAAATGGGGAAAAATGGGGACGGGAGGAGCACCTTGGAACGGGGTGGGAAAATGGGAAAAAATGGGAAAAAATGAGAGAAAATGGGAAAAATAGGGACGGGAGGAGCACCTCGGAATGGGTGAGAAAACGGGGAAAATGGGGAAAAATGGGAAAAATGGGAAAAATAGGGAAAAATCGGAAAAATAGTGATGGGAGGAGCACCTTGGAACGGGTGAGGAAATGGGGAAAATGGGAAAAATGGGGAAAAAACAAGAGAAAATGGGAAAAATGGGGACGGGAGGAGCACCTCGGAATGGGCGAGAAAACGGGGAAAATGGGGAAAAATGGGTGAAAAAAACGGAAAAAATGGGGGAAAAAGTGAAAAAAACAAGAGAAAATGGGAAAAATAGGGACAGGAGGAGCACCTTGGAATGGGTGGGAAAATGGGAAAAATGGGAAAAATTAGAAAAAACTGGGGAAATGGGTAAAAAAAGCTGAAAAAAGCCAGGAAAAATGGGGAAAAAATGGGGGAAAATGGGGATGGGAGGAATGGGAGGAGCGCCTTGGAATGGGTGAGAAATGGGAAAAAATGGGGGGAAAATGGGAAAAAAAGGGGAAAATTAGAAAAAATGAGAAAAATGGGATAAAAATGGGGTAAAAAACAGGGAAAAAAGGGAAAAAAGCTGAAAAAACCCAAGAAAAGTGGGAAAATGGGGATGGGAGGGGTGGGAGGAGCACCTCAGAATGGGTAAAATTGGGGGAAAAAATAGAAAAAATGAAAAAATTTCCGTTTGCAGGTGGTGGATCTGCTGAACCAGGCGGCGCTGATCGGGAGCGAGGGGAAAATCACCATCCTGAAACAGGTGAGATGGGGCAAAAATGGGAAAAAATGGGATTTTTTGGGGAAAAATATGGGATTTTGGGGGGAAAATGGGATTTTGAGGGGAAAATTGGGATTTTGGGTGGAATGGCTGGGATTTTGGGGGGAAAATGGGATTTTGGGGGAGAAAAAATGGAATTTTGGGGGAGGAAAGGAAATTTTTTTGGGGGAAAAATGGGATTATTTTTGGTGGGGGGATTGGGATTATGGGTGGGATTTGGGGAAAAAATGGGATTTTGGGGGAGAAAAAATGGAATTTGGGGGGAAATTGGGATTTCAGGGGGAAAATTGGGATTTTGGGTGGAATGGGTGGGATTTGGGGTGGGAAATGGGATTTGAAGTGGAAAAAAAGAGGATTTGGGTGGGAAAAGGTGGAATTTGGGTGGGAAAATTGGGATTTGGGAGGAGGTGGCTCTGTCCCCACGATGTCCCCACCTGTCCCCAGGTGCAGGAGCTGATCATCAACAAGGACCCCACGCTGCTGGACAACTTCCTGGATGTGAGTGGGAATTGGGGGAATTTGGGGGAATTGGGGGGAATTTGGGGAATTTGGGGGAATTTGGGATGGATCTTGGGGTGAATTTGGGGGAATTTGGGATGGATTTGGGGTGAATTTGGGGGAATTTGGAGTGAATTTGGGGGAGTTTGGGATGAGTAAGGGGATGGATTTGGGGTGAATTTGGGATGATTTGGGGTGAATTTGGGGCAAGTTTGGGGTGAATTTGGGGGAGTTTGGGATGGATTTAGGATCTGGGGATGGATTTGGGGGAATTTGGGATGGGTTCAATGATGGATTTGGGATGGATTTGGGGAAATTTGGGAATAGGTTTGGGGTGAAATGGGGATGGATTTGGGGATGTGTTTGGGGTGAATTAGGGGCAGGTTTGGGGTGAATTTGGGATGGATTTGGGGTGAATTTGGGATGAATTAGGGGCAGGTTTGGGGTGAATTTGGGATGGATTTGGGGTGAATTTGGGATGGATTCAGGAACTGGGGATGGATTTGGGGAAATTGGGGGTGGATTTGGGGTGAATTCGGGATGAACTAGGGGCAGGTTTGGGGTGAATTTGGGATGGATTTGGGGCAGGTTTGGGGTGGATTTGGGGTGGATTTGGGGCGCCCCACCCCTCTCTGACCCCCCATGTTTCCCCCCCAGGAAATCATCGCCTTCCAGGCCGACAAATCCATCGAGGTGCGGAAATTCGTGGTGGGGTTCATCGAGGAGGCCTGGTGAGATCTGGGGCAAAAAACGGGGATTTTGGGGCCATTTTGGGGCCATTTTGGTGTGGGGTTTTTTGGCTGCTTTGGGGCCATTTTGGGGCTGTTTGGTGGAATTTTTTGGCTTTTTTGGTGCCGCTTTAGAGGAATTTTTGGGCTGTTTTGGTGGGAATTTTTGGGCTGTTTCAGGGCTATTTTTGAGGCCTTTTAGTGGGAATTTTGGGGTATTTTGGGACCATTTTTCAGACTGTTTCGGTGGGAATTTTTGGGCTTTTTTGGGATCATTTTGGGGCTGTTTTAGTAGGAGTTTTGGGCTGTTTTGGGGTTGTTTTGGTGCCATTTCCATGGGAATTTTGGGCCATTTTGGTGGGAATTTTTGGGCCATTTCCATGGAAACTTTGGGCCATTTCCGTTGGAATTTTTGGGCCATTTTGTTGGCAACTTTGGGCCATTTCCATGGAAATTTTGGGCCGTTTTGGTGGGAACTTCGGACCATTTTGGTGGGAATCTTTGGGCATTTCGTAAATTTTTGCCATTGTTGGTTTTCCATTTCCTGGGAATTTTTGGGCCATTTTGGTAATTTTGGGCCATTTCATTTTTTGGCCATTTCCATGTTTGGGCCATTTTGATGGGCCATTTCCGTTGGAATTTTGGGTCATTTTTGGTTAGGGCCATTTCATGAAATTTTGCCTTTATTTGGACCATTTTGGTGGGAATCTTTGGGCCATTTTATTTTGGGCATTTTGGGGCCATTTCCAGGAAATTTTGGCCATTTTGGTGGGAATTTTGCTTTCCATGGAAACTTTGGCATTTCGTTGGAATTTTGGGTATTTCATGGAAACTTTGGGAACTTTTGGGCCTTTTGGTGGAACTTTTGGGCCATTTCGTGGAAATTTTGGGCCATTTTGGTGGAAATTTTGGGCCATTTTGGTGGGAATTTTTGGGCCATTTCCATGGAAACTTTGGGCCATTTCCGTTGGAATTTTTGGGTCATTTGTTGGCAACTTTGGGCCATTTCCATGGGAATTTTGGGCCATTTTGTTGGCAACTTTGGGCCATTTCCATGGGAATTTTGGGCCATTTTGTTGGCAACTTTGGGCCATTTCCATGGAAATTTTGGGCCGTTTTGGTGGGAATTTTTGGGCCGTTTCCATGGGAATTTTGGGCTGTTTTGGTGGGAACTTTGGACCATTTTGGTGGGAATTTTTGGGCCATTTCCGTGGAAATTTTGGGCCATTTTGGTGGGAATCTTTGGGCCATTTCCATGGAAACTTTGGGCCATTTTGGTGGGAATTTTTGGGCTGTTTTGGTGGTAATTTTTAGGCCATTTCCATGCGGATTTTGAGCCATTTTGTTGGCAATTTTGGCCCATTTTGGTGGGAATTTTTTCCGCCGTTTTGCTGGGAATTTTGGGCCGTTTCTGCGTCTTTGGAGTGACCCAACCGTAAAACCAATAAATCCGATTTTTTGCGGCGCCCAGCAAGAGGGACATCGAGCTGCTGCTGAAGCTGGTGGCCAACCTGAACATGCTGCTCAAGGACGAGAACGTCAACGTGGTCAAAAAGGCCATCCTGACCATGACCCAGCTCTACAAGGTGGCCCTGCAGGTGAGGCCACCTGGGGGGGACACCTGGGGACACCACGGGGGGCTCAGATGGGGCCACAATGCAAAAAACGCGAGTTCCTACTCAAAACCAGAGAGAAAAAATCGCATTTTTGGTTAAATGGGGGGTTTTGGAAAGGGGGATGCTGAGCAAATTAATGTTTATTAATTAATTGCTTATTGGTAATACTGATGTTAAATATTATAATTTTATTATGTGTGCTTAATAAGTATTAAATTGAATTATTTATTTGTGCATTATTATTTAGTTACGTGGCATTATGGATTTATATTATAAATTAAAAATAGTTATTTAGTATACTACAGTTACGAGTATATTAAGTTTCTTAACATGCTAAAAATTGTGTATTGAGTGTTAGTGCCGTAATTGCAGAAAAAAATTGCTGTAATATTTCATAAAATTTACCATAAATACACATAAAATTTGCCTTAATATTCAATACCAATTACTATAATTACACATAAAAATGGCATTAATATTTGATACCAATTACCATAATTACACTTTAAAAATTCTGTCATATCCAACACAATTATTGTAATTACCTGTAAAAATCACCTTACAATTTCCATGACAATAGTTGATACCAATTACTGTAGTTACAGATAAAAATTGGTTTAATATTTGATACCAATTACCTTAAGTGCACATAAAACTGACCTTAATATTTGATACCAATTACCGTAATTAAACCTAAAACTGGCCCTAATATTATACCAATTACCGTAATTATTAATCATCCAAAGTTTAAAACTGAGCCCTACCATATTCACATATATGGCTTTTCCAATTACCATAATTCCATGTAAGTTATTAAAATCTAATATACCAATACCGTAATTCATGTAAGAATCATCCTAACAGTTGATACCAATTACTGTAATTATAGATATAAATTGCTTTAATATTTGGTGCCAATTACCCTAATTGCACATATAAATGGCAGTAATATTTGATACCAATTACCATAATTACCCATAAAAGTGGCCTTAATATTGGGTGCCAATTACCGTAATTAAACCTAAAACTGGCCTTAATAGTCAGTACCAATTACCGTAATTCATGTAAGAATCATCCTAACAGTTGATACCAATTACTGTAATTATAGTTATAAATTGCTTTAATATTTGGGTGCCAATTACCCTAATTGCACATAAAAATGGCCGTAATATTTGATACCAATTACCATAATTACCCATAAAAATCATCTTACGATATTGCGTGCCAATTACCATAATTAAACCTAAAACTGCCCATAAAAGTCCAATTACAATTTCCATGATAGTAATCTAAGTTGATACCAATTAGTGTAATTATAGATAAAATTGCTTTAATATTTGATCCCAATTACCATAATTACACATAAAAATCTTTAATACCCAATACCAATTACCGTAATTACCCATAAAAACCCCATTAAAATTTTCATGATAGTAGTTGATACCAATTACCCTAATTGCACATAAAAATGGCCTTAATATGCAGTACCAATTACCATAATTACACATAAAAATCACCTTTAATTCCCCAACGCAATTACCGTAATTACCCATAAAAATCCCACATTAACATTTCCATGATAGTAGTTGATACCAATTACTGTAATTACAGATAAAAATTGCTTTAATATTTGATCCCAATTACCATAATTACACATAAAAAAATCTTTAATACCCAACGCAATTACCGTAATTACCCATAAAAGTTTCCTTACAATTTCCATGACGCGATAACCGTAATTACCCGCAAAAAATAGGTGGGGTTTTTTTTTTGTTTGGTTGGTTTTTTTTCCCAATTTCCCCGTTTTTTGTGGGGTTGTTTTTTTTTTTGGGGGGGCATCCCGTCAGTGGATGGTGAAGTCCAAGGTGATCAGCGAGCTGCAGGAGGCCTGCTGGGAGATGATGTCCTCCATGGCCAGCGACATCATCCTGCTGCTGGACTCGGACAACGACGGCGTCCGCACGCACGCCATCAAGTTCGTGGAGGGGCTGATCGTGACGCTGTCGCCGCGCACGGCCGACTCGGACGTGCCCAAGCGTCACGAGAACGACGTCAGCCTGGAGCGCATCCCGCGCGACCACCCCGTCATCAAGTACAGTGAGTCTGGAGGGGGTTTGGGGTTTGGGATTGGGGTTTGGGGTTTGGGATCACCCTGTCATCAAGTACAGTGAGTCTGAGGGGGGTTGGGGTTTGGGGTTTGGGTTTGGGGTTTGGGATTGGGGTCACCCCATCTAGTGGTTTGAAGGGGGTTTGGGGTTTGGGGTCACCCTGTCATCAAGTACAGTGAGTCTGGAGTGGGGTTTGGGTTTGGGGTTTCCCCATCATCAAGTACAGTGAGTCTGAGGGGGGTTTGGGGTTTGGGTACCCCGTTGAAGTCAGTGAGTTGAGGGGTTTGGGGTTTGGGGTGTTCCATCATAGTGAGTTTGGGGTTTGGGGTTTGGGGTCACCCCGTCATCAAGTACAGTGAGTCTGGAGGGGGTTTGGGTTTGGGGATTGGGGTTTGGGGTTTGGGTTTGGGGTTTGGGGTTTGGGGTCACCCCGTCATCAAGTACAGTGAGTCTGAGGGGGGTTTGGGATTGGGGTTTTGGGGTTTGGGGTTTGGGATCACCCCGTCATCAAGTACAGTGAGTCTGAGGGGGTTTGGGGTTTGGGATTGGGTTTTGGGATTGGCATTGGGGTTTGGGGTCACCCCGTCATCAAGTACAGTGAGTCTGGAGTGGGTTTGGGGTTTGGGGTTTGGGGTTGGGGTTTGGGGTTTGGGATTGGGATTGGGATCACCCCGTCATCAAGTACAGTGAGTCTGAGGGGTGGGGTTTGGGATTGGGGTTTGGGATTGGGGTTTGGGGTTTGGGGTTTGGGATCACCCCGTCATCAAGTACAGTGAGTCTGAGGGGGTTGGGGGTTTGGGATTGGGGTTTGGGGTTTGGGTTTGGGATTGGGGTTTGGGGTTTGGGGGTTTGGGGTCACCCTGTCATCAAGTACAGTGAGTCTGAGTGGGTTTGGGGTTTGGGGTTTGGGGTTTGGGGTTAGGAGGTTTGGGATTTGGGATTTGTGATTAGGATAGTGACCCCCATGATGGAGTTTGGGTTTGGGGTTTGGGATTGGGGTTTGGGATTGGCATTGGGGTTTGGGGTCACCCCGTCATCAAGTACAGTGGGTCTGGAGTAGGGTTTGGGGTTTGGGGTTTGGGGTTTGGGTTTGGGGTTTGGGATCACCCTGTCATCAAGTACAGTGAGTCTGGTGACTCCCCATGGTTTGGGGTTTGGGGTTTTGGGTTTGGGGTTTGGGATCACCCTGTCATCAAGTACAGTGAGTCTGAGGGGGGTTTGGGGTTTGGGATTGGGATCACCCCGTCATCAAGTACAGTGAGTCTGGAGTGGGGTTTGGGTTTGGGATTGGGGTTTGGGGTTTGGGGTTTGGGATCACCCCGTCATCAAGTGAGTCTGGAGCAGGGTTTGGGGTTTGGGGTTTGGGGGTTTGGGGTTTGGGGTCACCCCGTCATCAAGTACAGTGAGTCTGAGGGGGTTTGGGTTTTGGGGATTGGGGTTTGGGGTTTGGGTTTGGGGTTTCGGGTCCCCCGTTGTCCCTTTGTGTCAGTCTGGAGTGGGGTTTGGGATTGTCGTTTGGGGTTTGGGGTTTTGGGGTCCCCCCGTCATCACAGTACAGTGAGTCTGAGGGCGGTTTGGGATTGGGGTTTGGGGTTGGGGTTTGGGGTCAGGAATGGGATTTGGGATTGGGATTGGGACCACCCCATCATCGAGTACTTGGTGTCCTTGGGTTTTGGGATCCGGATGGGATTGTCATCAGGTTATGGGCAAGGTCGCCCCATCATCAAGTGAGGGGGATTTGGGGTGGGGTGACCCCACTGACCCCTTGAGTTGGTGACCCCAGTGACGCCCCATGGGTCGGTGACCCTGGTGACCTCCCCATGGCTTGGTGACCTTGGTGACCTCCTTGTGGGTCAGTGACCTTGGTGACCTCCCGATGGCTTGGTGACCTCACTGATCCCTGGCGTGGGTGACCCCAGTGACCTTCTCTTTGGGTCCGTTGACCCCTGCTGTCCCCTGGCGTCGGTGTCCCCGGTGTCCCCCTGGTGTCCCCAGGCGTGCTGTTGGTGTCCCCGGAGGGCAAGCGGTGCCCCTGGAGCGCTGCTCAACGTTCATGGTGGTCACCCAGGCCATCCTCCAGCATCACCAGTGGCCGCAGCTGCCCCAGGGCCCTAACGCCCTGGCCCCTCGCCACGCCAGCGGCCCATGTTCATGGCCGAGGTCATCCAGGCCTACGGGACCCTCCATGGTAACGTCCCCAGTGTCCCCTGGTGTCCCTTTGTGTCCCTTTGGTGTCCCTGTTGTCCCCTGGTGTCCCCTGGTGTCCCCTGGTGTCCCCTTGGTGTCCCCTGGTGTCCCCTTGGTGTCCCCCTGGTGTCCCTTGGTGTCCCCTTGTGTCCCTTGGTGTCCCCTGGTCACCTCATATTCATGGCCAAGGTCATCCAGGCCTATGAGACCCTCCATGGTAACGTCCCCAGGTGTCCCCAGCTGTCCCCAGGTGTCCCCAACCTGTCCCCTGTCCCCGCAGCCAACCTGCCGCCCACGCTGACCAAGTCCCAGCTGTCCCCAGCTGTCCCCAGGTGTCCCCAGCTGTCCCCAGCTGTCCCCAGGTGTCCCTAACCTGTCCCCTGTCCCCATAGCCAACCTGCCGCCCACGCTGACCAAGTCCCAGCTGTCCCCAGCTGTCCCCAGCTGTCCCCAGGTGTCCCCAGCTGTCCCCAGGTGTCCCCAGGTGTCCCCAACCTGTCCCCTGTCCCCGTAGCCAACCTGCCGCCCACGCTGGCCAAGTCCCAGGTGAGCAGCGTGCGGAAGAACCTGAAGCTGCACCTGCTGAGCGTGCTGCGCCACCCGTCCCCAGGTGTCCCCACCGCCCCTCCCCCCTGCTGGTGGACCTGGGCACGCTGGCCAAGTCCCAGGTGAGCATGCCCAGCCGCGGAAGCCAACCTGAAGCCGCACCTGCTGAGCGGCGGCGCCACCGCCCTCAAGAGATTCCAGACCGGTGAGTGGCAGCAGTGTCACCTTCTCATGGTGGTGCCAGGTGTGGTGGGTTCAGGGTGGGTGGTGGTGGCCGTCAGAAATGGCATTGGGATGAGCCCAACGCTGCCCTCAAGAAGATGAAGATCGGTGAGTGACAGCAGTGTCACCTTCTCGTGGTGGTGGTGGCCATGAGGGGTGGGTGGTGGTGGCCATGGTGGCCATCAGGGGGTTCTGGAAATGGCCCCAGGACGAGCCCGACGCCGTCCTCAAGAAGATGAAGATCGGTGAGTGACAGCAGTGTCACCTTCTCATGGTGGTGTCGGGTGTGGTGGGTTCAGGGTGGGTGGTGGTGGCCATGGTGGCCATCAGGGTTCGGGGTGGGTGGTGGTGGCCATCAGGGTTCAGGGTGGGTGGTGGTGGCCGTCAGAAATGGCATCGGGATGAGCCCAACGCTGCCTTCAAGAAGATGAAGATCGGTGAGTGACAGCAGTGTCACCTTCTCGTGGTGGTGGTGGCCATGAGGGGTGGGTGGTGGTGGCCATGGTGGCCATCAAGGTTCAGGGTGGGTGGTGGTGGCCATGGTGGCCATCAGGGTTCAGGGTGGGTGCTGGTGGCCATGGTGCCCATCAAGGTTCAGGGTGGGTGGTGGTGGCCATGGTGGCCATCAGGGCTCAGGGTGGGTGCTGGTGGCCATGGTGGCCATCAGGGCTCAGGGTGGGTGCTGGTGGCCATGGTGGCCATCAGGGGGTTGTGGAGATGGCCCCAGGACAACCCTGATGCCACCCTCAAACTCTGGTGGCATTGGCATTGTCACCTCCCCTGTGGTGGCATCATTGTCACCTCTCCCACGGTGGTGGTGGTGGTTCCTGGTGGCCTCATGGGGACACCGGGGACAGGTGGTGACATTGAACCCCCCCAGCTCCCCCTGAGAACCTCCCAGTCCCACCTGCTGACACCTGAGGACAGGTGGCATTAAATGTCCCTCAGGTCCTCCAGGAGGCCACCACCAATGACCCTCCGGTGTCCCCAACACCTGCTGGTGGCCCCTTGGGGACACTCAGGGCGCCTCCCGTGTCCCCTCAGAGCCGCCCCTGGGCGAGGATGACGAGGACAAAGACCTGGAGGCGCCGGCGGTGGCCGTGGCCAAAGTGGCCGGAGCGGTCACTGTCCCCTCGGACACCGACATCACGGCCGAGTTCCTGCAGCCGCTGCTGACCCCTGAGAACGTGGCCAACCTGGTCAGGAGGGGACATCGGCCTTGGGGACACTTTGGGGGGGTGTCACCTGTCCTGCTGACCCCCGAGAACGTGGCCAACCTGGTCAGGAGGGGACATCGGCCTTGGGGACACTTTGGGGGGGTGTCACCTGTCCTGCTGACCCCCAGGAATGTCCCCAGCCTGGTCAGGGAGGGGACATCGGCCTTGGGGACGCTTTGGGGGGGCTCTGAGGGGTGTTGAGGACACTCTGGTGGACCTGAGGTGGTTTTGGGTTCCCTGAAGTGTTTTTGGGTCCCTGAGGTGGTTTTAGGGTTCTCCAAGGTGCTTCTGGGCTCCTGGAGGTGGTTTTGGATTCCCTGAGCTGGTTTTGGGTTCCCTGAGGTGATTTTGGGTTCTCTGAGGCAGTTCTGGAGTCCCTGAGCTGTTTTCGGGTTCCCTGAGGTGTTTTTGGGTTCCCTGAGATGATTTCAGGGTCCCTGAGCTGTTTTTGGGTTCCCTGAGGTGTTTTTAGGTTCCCTGGGATGTTTTTGGGTTCCCTGAGGCGATTTCGGGCTCCCTGAGATGATTTCAGGGTCCCTGAGCTGTTTTTTGGTTCCCTGAGGTATTCTGGGTGTTTTGGGTTCCCTGAGGTGATTTTGGGTTCCCTGAGATGATTTCAGGGTCCCTGAGCTGTTTTTTGGTTCCCTGAGGCAATTCTGGAGTCCCTGAGCTGTTTTTGGGTTCCCTGAGGTGATTTTGGGTTCCCTGAGATGATTTCAGGGTCCCTGAGGTGTTTTTGGGTTCCTTGAGCTGTTTTTGGGTTCCCTGAGGTGATTTTGGGTTCTCTGAGGCAATTCTGGAGTCCCTGAGGTGTTTTTGGGTTCCCTGAGATGATTTCAGGGTCCCTGAGCTGTTTTTGGGTTCCTTGAGGTGTTTTTGGGTTCCCTGAGATGTTTTTGGGTTCCCTGAGGCAATTCTGGAGTCCCTGAGCTGTTTTTGGGTTCCCTGAGGCAATTCTGGAGTCCCTGAGCTGTTTTTGGGTTCCCTGAGGTGATTTTGGGTTCTCTGAGGCAATTCTGGAGTCCCTGAGGTGTTTTTGGGTTCCCTGAGATGATTTCAGGGTCCCTGAGCTGTTTTTGGGTTCCTTGAGGTGTTTTTGGGTTCCCTGAGCTGTTTTTGGGTTCCCTGAGGCAATTCTGGAGTCCCTGAGGTGTTTTTGGGTTCCCTGAGATGATTTCAGGGTCCCTGAGGTGTTTTTGGGTTCCCTGAGGCAATTCTGGAGTCCCTGAGCTGGTTTTTGGTTCCCTGAGGCAATTCTGGAGTCCCTGAGCTGTTTTTGGGTTCCCTGAGGCGATTTCGGGCTCCCTGAGCTGTTTTCGGGGTCGCGTCTCCCCGCAGGTGCTGATCAGCATGGTGTACCTGCCCGAGGCCATGCCCGCCTCCTTCCAGGCCACCTACACGCCCGTGGAGTCGGCCGGCACCGAGGCGCAGATCAAGCACCTGGCCCGGCTCATGGCCACCCAGATGACCGCAGCCGGCCTGGGGCCAGGTCAGGGGACACCCCCGGCCCCAGAAATCGGGGTGGATTTGGGAGAAATCGGGATCGGGGTGGAATTTGCAGAGGTTGGGTGTGGTCGGGTGGGTTTTGGGGTTCTCCTGTTCGGGGGAATTTGGGGGTTTGGCTCCGAGGAAGGGCAAAAATTGGGGTGGGGTGAGGATTTGGGAGGTGTTGGGTGGAATCCGAGGTTGGAACGTGGATTTGGGAAGATTTGGGTGGAATTCACCCGGGTTGGAGAAGTCTCCTTGGGGTTCACCTGTCCCTCATGAGTTTGTGAGTGGCCAAAGCGTTGTCCTGGTGGCCACCCACAATCCCTGGACCCCTACCCCGTTCCCACCCGATTTTGACCATTCCACCCTGTTCTGACCATTCCCACCCCATCCTGACCATTCCCACCCCATCCTGACCATTCCCACCCCATCCTGACCAATCCCACCCCATTCTGACCATCCCCACCTCAATTTGACCGCTTCCATGCCTTTGAAATGGTGACACCAGATTGGGTTGGTGCCACCAACCCATTTTGACTGTTCCCATCCCATTCTGACCATCCCCACCCCATTTTGACCATCCCCATCCCAATTTGACCACCTCCATGCCTTTGGAATGGGGACGTCAGATTAGGATGGGGACACCAGATTGGGTTGGTGCCACCAACCCCATTTTGACCATTCCCACCCCGTTCTCACCATCCCCACCCCATTCTCACCATCCCCATCCCAATTTGGACCGTTCTCACCCCATCCCCACCCCATTCTCACCATCCGCACCCCATTTTCACCATCCCCACCCCAATTTGACCGTTCTTACCCCATCCCACCCCATTTTCACCATTCCCCCATCCCCACCCCAATTTCACCATCCCCACCCCATTCTCACCATCCCCACCCCATTTGACCCCCACCCCATCCCCACCCCAATTTCACCATTCCCACCCCAATTTCACCATTCCCACCCCATCCCCACCCCACTTTCCACCCCATCCCCACCCCAATTTCACCATCCCCACCCCATTTTGACCATCCTCACACCATCCCTACCCCATCCCCACCCCATTTTCACCATCCCCCCCACCTCCCCCCCCCATTTCACCATCCCCACCCCATTCTCACCATCCCGACCCCAGCCTTCAGGATCCCAGCAGGTCCCAGCCCGGGCGCTCCTACCATCCCCGCCACCCCATTGTCACCATTCGCCCCCATTTTCACCATCCCCACCCCAATTTTCACCATGCTCACAGCATTCCCCCCATCCGCGACCCCCCAGCCATCCCCGGCCCCCTATCATGCCCCCACCCCATTTTCACCATCCCCGCCCCGCACCAGCTTCCCCCGTGGGCTGTGCGTGGGGCCCTGGTGGGGTTTGGGGTTGGTTACCGTTGGAATGTGGGGTGGGACCGTGGAGGGGTTTGGGGTGGGGTCCCACTGGAATGCAGGGTGGGATCTCTGTGGGGTTTGGGGTCGGATCATGGTGGGGTTTGGGGTGGCCTGGTGAGGTTTGGGGTGGGGTTGTGGAGCGGGGGGTCTCTGTGGGGTTTGGGGTGATCTGGTGGTTTGGGGGTGGTCCTGGTGTGGGGCTCTGTGGGGTGGGGTGGTCCTGGGAGGTGGGGGTGGGGTCCCACTGGAGCGGGGTGGTCTCTGTGGGGTTTGGGGTTGGTCATGGTGGGGTTTGGGGTTGGATTATGAAGGAGGTTTGGGGTGGGACCCTGGTGAGGTTTGGGGGTGGGGTCCCAGTGGAATGCGGGGTGGGATCTCTGTGGGGTTTGGGGTCGGATCATGGTGGGGTTTGGGGTGGGATCCTGGTGAGGTTTGGGGTGGGGTCCCACTGGAACGTGGGGTGGGATCTCTGTGGGGTTTGGGGTTGGATCATGGTGGGGTTTGGGGTTGGTTACCATTGGAATGTGGGGTGGGATCTCTGTGGGGTTTGGGGTTGGATCATGGTGGGGTTTGGGGTTGGATTATGAAGAGGTTTGGGGTGGGATCCTGGTGAGGTTTGGGGTGGGGTCCCAGTGGAATGTGGGGTGGGATCTCTGTGCGGTTTGGGGGTCTGGTGGTGGTTGGGGTTTTTGGTGGGTGGGATCCTGGTGAGGTTTGGGGTGGGGTCCCACTGGAACGTGGGGTGGGATCTCTGTGGGGTTTGGGGTTGGATCATGGTGGGGTTTGGGGTTGGTTACCATTGGTATTGGGGTGGGATCTCTGTGGGGTTTGGGGTTGGATCATGGTGGGGTTTGGTGTTGGATTATGAAGGGGTTTGGGGTGGGATCCTGGTGGGATTTGGGTGGGGTCATGGAAGGGTTTGGATTGAGATCATGAAGGGGTTTTGGGGTGGGGTCCCACTGGAATGCGGGGTGGGATCCTGGCGGGGTTTGGATCATGGCAGGGTTTTAGTTGGGATCACAGAGGGGTTTGGGGTGGGATCCTGGCGGGGTTTGGATCATGGCAGGGTTTTGGTTGGGATCACAGAGGGGTTTGAGGTGGGAGCGGGGTTTGGATCATGGCAGGGTTTTGGTTGGGATCACAGAGGGGTTTGGGGTGGGATCCTGGCGGGGTTTGGGGTGGGATCGTACTGGGGTTTGGGGTGGGGTGTCAGAGGAGTTCGGGATGGGGTCAATGCTGCTCAACGTGTGGGGTTTGGGTGGATCCTACTGCTATTCCCAATGATCCCAATCCCGATGATCCTGTTCCTAATGATCCCGTTCCCATGGATGACCCCATTCCCCTGGATGACCCCGGATGATCCCAATGACCCCATTCCCCTGGATGACCTCGATGATCCCAATGACCCCATTCCCCTGGATGACCCCAATGACCCCATTGCCCTGGATGACCCCACTGACCCTGATGATCCCACTGACCCCATTCCCCTGGATGACCCCACTGACCCCATTCCCCTGGATGACCCCACTGACCCCATTCCCCTGGATGACCCCACTGACCCCATTCCCCTGGATGACCCCGATGATCCCAATGACCCCGTTCCCCTGGATGACCCCACTGACCCCATTCCCCTGGATGACCCCGCTGACCCCGCTGACCCCGCTGTCCCCGTTCCCCGGGCAGGCTGGCGGGCGCCGGGGGCCGTAAGAAGGTGTTCCGCCTCAGCGACGTGGTGAAGCCGCTCAGCGAGGTGCAGGTGGAGAAGCTGAAGCTCGGCGCCGTGCGCCGCATCCTGCACTCCGAGAGGGCCGTGGCGGCCAGCGGGGCCGCGAAGGTACGCGCCGCGCACCTGGGCACACCTGGGATACACCTGGGCACAGCTGGGCACACCTGGGATACACCTGGGCACACCTGGGCACACCTGGGATATACCTGGGCACAGCTGGGCACACCTGGGATACACCTGGGCACACCTGGGCACACCTGGGCACACCTGGGATATACCTGGGCACAGCTGGGCACACCTGGGATACACCTGGGCACAGCTGGGATACACTGGTGCACCTGGGATATACCTGGGATACACCTGGGATATACCTGGGCACAGCTGGGCACACCTGGGCACAGCTGGGATATACCTGGGCACACCTGGGCACAGCTGGGATAACCCTGGGATAACCCTGGGCACAGCTGGGATACAGCTGGGTGCACCTGGGATGCAGTTGGGCACAGCTGGGCACACCTGGGCACAGCTGGGATACAGCTGAGTGCGCCTGGGCACACCTGGGATATACCTGGGCACACCTGGGCACACCTGGCATAACCCTGGGATGCACCTGGGCACACCTGGGATACAGCTGGGCACACGCTGGGACGCAGTTGGGCACAGCTGGGCACACCTGGCATAACCCTGGGATGCACCTGGGCACACCTGGGATATACCTGGGCACAGCTGGGCACACCTGGGATACACCTGGGCACACCTGGGATATACCTGGGCACAGCTGGGCACACCTGGGATATACCTGGGCACAGCTGGGCACACCTGGGATATACCTGGGCACAGCTGGGATATACCTGGGATATACCTGGGCACACCTGGGATATACCTGGGCATACCTGGGCACAGCTGGGATAACCCTGGGATATACCTGGGCACAGCTGGGTGCACCTGGGATGCAGTTGGGCACACCTGGGCACACCTGGGCACAGCTGGGATACAGCTGAGTGCGCCTGGGCACACCTGGGATATACCTGGGCACACCTGGGCACACCTGGCATAACCCTGGGATGCACCTGGGCACACCTGGGATACAGCTGGGCACACCTGGGACGCAGTTGGGCGCAGCTGGGCACACCTGGCATAACCCTGGGATGCCCCCAGAATTCCCCTGGAAATACCCCCAGGGAACCCTTGAGTGACCATGGAATGACCATAGAGTGACCATAGAGTGACCATTGGCTAATCCCTGAGCGACCCTTGATTAACCATTGATTAACCATTGAATGACCCTTTCAAATGGCCATGGAATGACCACTGAGTGACCACTGGGTGCCCCCACAGGCCTGAGTGAAGATCCTGGCCTCGCTGGTGACACAGTTCGAGTAGCCCTTGACTAATGCCTTGAGTGACCATTGAATGACCCCTTTAAATGACCATTAAATGGCCATGGAATGACCACTGAATGACCACTTGGTGTCCCCACAGGCCTGAGTGAAGGTCCTGGCCTCGTAATTCCAGTAACCCTTGAGAGACCCTTGACTAATTCCTTGAGAGACCCTTCAGTGACCATTCAAATGACCATTGACTGACCATGGAATGACCACTGAGTGACCACTGAGTGACCCCCCCCCAGGCCCATGTGAAGATCCTGGCCTCGCTGGTGACACATTTCAGTGACCGTTGACTAATCCCTTGATCAACCATTGAATGACCCTTTCAAATGACCATGGAGTGACCATGGAGTGACCACTGAGTGCCTCCACAGGCCCGTGTGAAGATCCTGGCCTCGCTGGTGACACATTTCAGTGACCGTTGACTAATCCCTTGATCAGCCATTGAATGACCCTTTCAAATGACCATGGAGTGACCACTGAGTGCCTCCACAGGCCCGTGTGAAGATCCTGGCCTCGCTGGTGACACATTTCAGTGACCATTGACTAATCCCTGATCAGCCATTGAATGACCCTTCAAATCCATGGTGACCACTGAGTGCCTCCACAGGCCCGTGTGAAGATCCTGGCCTCGCTGGTGACCCAGTTTGAGATTCCCATCAAGGGCGAGATGCTCTCCTTCATCCTGGACGACGTGCGGGGCCGCCTGGACCTGGCCTTCGCCTGGCTCTTCCACGAGTACAACGCGTACCTGGAGCGCGGCGGCGGCGGCCTGGAGCGCTCTACGACGAGTGCCTGATCGGGCTGCTGGCCGGGCTGCAGGAGAAACCCGACCAGAAGGACGGGTACGGACACCAGGGTGGGACACCGGGGATGGAGACACCACGGTTGGGTTGGGGACATCAGGGTTGAATTGGTGTCACCAAGGTTGGGTTGATGTCATTTGGATTGGGTTGGAGCCACCAGATTGGATTGGTGTCACCGGAGTTGGGTTGGGGACACCAGGGATGGGTTGGGGACATCAGGGTTGAGTTGGTGTCACCAAGGTTGGGTTGATGTCATTTGGATTGGGTTGGAGCCACCAGATTGGATTGGTGTCACCGGAGTTGGGTTGGGGACACCAGGGTTGGGTTGGGGACACCAGGGATGGGTTGGGGACATCAGGGTTGAGTTGGTGTCACCAAGGTTGGGTTGATGTCATTTGGATTGGGATGGAGCCACCGGATTGGGTTGGTGTCACCGAAGTTGGGTTGGGGACACCAGGGTTGGGTTGGGGACACCAGGGATGGGTTGGGGACATCAGGGTTGAGTTGGTGTCACCAAGGTTGGGTTGATGTCATTTGGATTGGGTTGGAGCCACCAGATTGGATTGGTGTCACCGAAGTTGGGTTGGGGACACCAGAGATGGGTTGGGGACACCACGGTTGGGTTGGGGACATCAGGGTTGAGTTGGTGTCACCAAGGTTGGGTTGATGTCATTTGGATTGGGTTGGAGCCACCAGATTGGATTGGTGTCACCGGAGTTGGGTTGGGGACACCAGGGTTGGGTTGGGGACACCAGGGATGGGTTGGGGACATCAGGGTTGAGTTGGTGTCACCAAGGTTGGGTTGATGTCATTTGGATTGGGATGGAGCCACTGGATTGGGTTGGTGTCACCGAAGTTGGGTTGGGGACACCAGGGTTGGGTTGGGGACACCAGGGATGGGTTGGGGACATCAGGGTTGAGTTGGTGTCACCAAGGTTGGGTTGATGTCATTTGGATTGGGATGGAGCCACTGGATTGGGTTGGTGTCACCGAAGTTGGGTTGGGGACACCAGGGTTGGGTTGGGGACACCAGGGATGGGCTGGGGACATCAGGGTTGGGTTGGTGTCACCAAGGTTGGGTTGATGTCATTTGGATTGGGTTGGAGCCACGGATTGGGTTGGGGACACCAGGGTTGGGTTGGGGACACCAGGGATGGGTTGGGGACATCAGGGTTGAGTTGGTGTCACCAAGTTGGGTTGATGTCATTTGGATTGGGATGGAGCCACTTTTCGTGATTGGGTTGGGGACACCAGGGTTGGGTTGGGGACACCAGGGATGGGTTGGGGACATCAGGGTTGAATTGGTGTCACCAAGGTTGGGTTATGTCATTTGGTTGGGTTGGAGCCCACGGATTGGGTTGGTGTCACGGGGTTGGGTTGGGGACACCAGGGTTGGGTTGGGGACACCAGGGATGGGTTGGGGACATCAGGGTTGAATTGGTGTCACCGAAGGAGGGGTTGGGTTGATGTCATTTGGATTGGGTTGGAGCCACTGGATTGGGTTGGTGTCACCGGAGTTGGGTTGGGGACACCAGGGTTGGGTTGGGGACACCAGGGATGGGTTGGGGACACCAAGGTTGGGTTGGGGACACCAGATTGGGATGGGGACACCAAATTGGGCTGCTGTCACCTAGATTGGGTTGGCGCCATTGGGATGGAGCCACCGGATTGGGTTGGTGTCACTGAAGTTGGGTTGGAGATACCAGGGTTGGGTTGGGGACACTGGGGTTGGGTTGGGGACACTGGGGTTGGATTGGTGCCATTGGGATGGGGACACCAGGGTTGGGGATACCAGGGTTGGGTTGGGGACACCAAGGTTGGGTTGGGGACACCGGGGTTGGGTTGGTGTCATTGGGATGGGGACACCAGGGTTGGGGATGCCAGGATTGGGTTGGGGTCACCTAGGTTGGGTTGGTACTATTGGGATTGGGTTGGGGACACCAAGGTTGGGTTGGGGACACCAGATTGGGATGGGGACACCAAATTGGGCTGCTGTCACCTAGATTGGGTTGGTGCCATTGGGCTGGGGACACCAGGGTTGGGCTGGGGACACCAGGGTTGGGTTGGTGCCATTGGAATGGGGATAGGGATGGGGACACCAGATTGGGATGGGGACACCAGATTGGGATGGGGACACACCAGAGTTGGATTGGTGCCGTTGGGTTGGGGACACCAAGGTTGGGTTGGGGACACCAGAGTTGGATTGGTGCCGTTGGGTTGGGGACACCGGCACTGTCCCTGTCCCCAGGATCTTCACCAAGCTGGTGCTGGAGGCGCCGCTGATCACCGAGAGCGCCCTGGAGGTGATCCGCAAGTACTGCGAGGACGAGGTGGGGACACCTGGGGGACATCGGGGGGGACACCTGGGGACACCAGGGGGACATCGGGAGGGACACACGGAGGTGGCACACAAAGGTGACACAGCCAGGGTGGGTGGGGAGGTGACACCTGCAGGTGACACATAGAGATGACCCCAGGTGGGGAGGTGGAGGTGACAAGGGGGAGGTGACGCCTGGAGATGGTACCTGGAGGTGACACCAGGTGGGGAGATAACACCTGGAGATGACACACTGAGGTGACACAAGGAGACGTGGAGATGAGACGGGGGAGGTGACACCTGGAGATGACACCTGGAGATGGCACCTGGAGATGACACATAGAGATGACCCCAGGTGGGGAGGTGAAGGTGACAAGGGGGAGGTGACGCCTGGAGATGGCGCCTGGAGGTGACACCAGGTGGGGAGATAACACCTGGAGATGACACACTGAGGTGACACAAGGAGACGTGGAGATGACACAGGGGAGGTGACAACTGGAGATGACACATAGAGGTGACACCAGGTGGGGAGGTGGAGGTGACACCTGGAGATGACACCTGGAGATGGCACCTGGAGGTGACACATAGAGATGACCCCAGGTGGGGAGGTGGAGGTGACAAGGGGGAGGTGACGCTGGAGATGGCACCTGGAGGTGACACCAGGTGGGGAGATAACACCAGGAGATGACACACCGAGGTGACACAAGGAGACGTGGAGATGACACAGGGGAGGTGACACCTGGGGACACACGTAGGCGCCACGGGGCAGGTGCCTCCCAGAGGTGCCACCCAGAGGTGCCACCTGTGTCCCCTCAGAGCCGCACCTACCTGGGCATGTCCACCCTGAGGGACCTGATCTTCAAACGGCCAGCGCGCAAGTTCCAGTACCTGCACGTGCTGCTGGACCTCAGCTCCCACGAGAAGGACAAGGTGGGGACACCTGGGGACACCTGGGGGGGTTTTGGGGGGGATTTTGAGGGGGTTTTGGGAAGGTTTGGGGGGATTTTGGGGAGATTTTAGAGAGGTTTGCTGGGATTAGATAGAGGTGCCCCAGGTGATGGAGGTGCCCCAGGTGGCACACAGAGGTGACACCCAGGCGATGCAGGTGGCACAGGTGACACACAGGTGGCAGAGGTGCCCCAGGTGACACACAGAGGTGCCCAAATGGCACACAGGTGACACAGGTGGCACAGGTGACACACTACAGGTGTTCATCACAGTGCGAGTGCCCAGGTGGCACACAGGTGTCCCAGTACACAGGTGGCACACAGGTGAGACAGGTGACACAGGTGACACACACATGCACACAGGCGGTCCCAGTTCATCAAGGTGGCACAGGTGACACACACAGGTGGCACACAGAGTGTCCCAGGTGGCAGCAGGTGGCAGTCATCAAGTGTACGAAAGGAGCAGGTGGCACACACAGTGTCCCAGGTGGCACAGGTGGCACACAGGTGCCGCAGCAAGCGTGGCAGTTCATCAAGTGCATGTACGAGAAGGAGCAGGTGGCACACAGAGTGTCCCAGGTGACACAGGTGGCACACAGGTGACACAGGTGGCACAGGTGACACACACAGGTGGCACACAGCGTGTCCCAGGTGGCCCAGGTGGCACAGGTGGCACACACAGGTGGCACACAGGTGACACAGGTGTCGCACAGGTGCGGCAGCAGGCACTGCAGTTCATCAAGCGCATGTACGAGAAGGAGCAGGTGGCACACAGGTGTGCCCAGGTGGCACACAGAGTGTCCCAGGTGACACAGGTGGCACACACAGGTGTGCCCAGGTGACACAGGTGGCACACAGGTGACACAGGTGTCGCACAGGTGCGGCAGCAGGCGCTGCAGTTCATCAAGCGCATGTACGAGAAGGAGCAGGTGGCACACAGGAGAAGTTCGCCCTCAATTACCTGCAGCTCCTGGTGCACCCCAACCCCCCCTCCGTGCTCTTCGGGGCCGACAAGGACACAGGTGAGGGCCCCGAACCCCAAATGTTCCGTGGGAATCCCGAAATGTTCCGCGGGGGATCTGTGGGGATGGGAAATGTTCCTCGGGAAATCCCAGATGTTCCACGGAAATGCCAGATGTTTGATGGGGAACGTCAAAGGGAAATCCCAAATGTTTTATGGGAAACGTCAAACGGAAATCCCAAATGTTTGATGGGGAACGTCAAAGGGAAATCCCAAATGTTTTATGGGAAATGTCAAACGTTCCATGGAAAATCCCAAATGTTTTATGGGAAATGTCAAACGGAAATCCCAAAGGTTTTATGGGAAATGTCAAACGGAAATCCCAAATGTTTTATGGGAACATCAAACGGAAATCCCAAATGTTTTATGGGGAACGTCAAAGGGAAATCCCAAATGTTTTATGGGAAACGTCAAACGTTCCATGGAAAATCCCAAATGTTTTATGGGGAACGTCAAACGGAAATCCCAAATGTTTTATGGGAAATGTCAAACGGAAATCCCAAATGTTTTATGGGGAACGTCAAAGGAAATCCCAAATGTTTTATGGGGAACGTCAAAGGGAAATCCGAAATGTTTTATGGGAAACGTCAAACGTTCCATGGAAAATCCCAAATGTTTTATGGGAAACGTAAAACGGAAATCCCAAATGTTTTATGGGAAATATCAAACGGAAATCCCAGATGTTTTATGGGAAACGTCAAACGGAAATCCCAAATGTTTTATGGGAAACGTCAAAGGGAAATCCGAAATGTTTTATGGGAAACGTCAAACGTTCCATGGAAAATCCCAAATGTTTTATGGGAAACGTAAAACGGAACTCCCAAATGTTTTATGGGAAATGTCAAACGGAAATCCCAGATGTTTTATGGGAAACGTAAAACGGAAATCCCAAATGTTTTATGGGAAATGTCAAAGGGAAATCCCAAATGTTTTATGGGAAACGTCAAGCGGAAATCCCAAATGTTTTATGGGAAACGTCAAACGGAAAATCCCAAATGTTTTATGGGGAACGTCAAACGGAAATCCCAAATGTTTTATGGGGAATGTTAAATGGAAATCCCAAATGTTTTATGGGAAACGTCAAGCGGAAATCCCAAATGTTTTATGGGAAACGTCAAACGGAAATCCCAAATGTTTTATGGGGAACGTCAAACGGAAATCCCAAATGTTTTATGGGGAATGTTAAATGGAAATCCCAAATGTTTTATGGGGAAGGTTAAATGGAAATCCCAAATGTTTTATGGGAAATGTCAAACGTTCCATGGAAAATCCCAAATGTTTTATGGGAAACGTCAAACGGAAATCCCAAATGTTTTATGGGAAATGTCAAACAGAAATCCCAAATGTTTTATGGGAAATGTCAAACAGAAATCCCAAATGTTTTATGGGGAACGTCAAACGGAAATCCCAAATGTTTTATGGGAAATGTCTAACGTTTAATGGAAATCCCAAATGTTTTATGGGAAATGTCAAACATCAAACGTTAAATGGAAATCCCAGATGTTTTACGGGGAACGTCAAACGTTAAATGGAAATCCCAAATGTTTTATGGGAAATCCTAAATATTTTATGGGAAACATCGAATGTTCCATGGAAATCCCAAATGTTTCACGGGAAATCCTGCGTCCCCCAGAGGTGACACCATTAATTGGGTCCTTATCACCCCGTTTTTGCTCACTGTAACCCCATTTTTGGTCATTATCACCCCGTTTTTGCTCATTGTAACCCCATTTTTGGTCATTATTGCACCATTTTTGCTCACTGTAACCCCATTTTTGGTCATTATCACCCCATTTTTGCTCACTGTAACCCCATTTTTTGTCACTCTCACCCCGTTTTTGTGTCCCCAGAGGTGGCGGCACCATGGACCGAGGAGACCATCAAGCAGTGCCTGTACCTGTACCTGGCCCGTTTTGGGTCATTAATCCCATTTTTGCTCACTATAATCCCATTTTTGCTCACTATAATCCCATAATCCCATTTTTGCTCACTATAATCCCATTTTTTCTCACTATAACCCCGTTTTTGTCACTCTCACCCCATTTTTGTGTCCCCAGAGGTGGCAGCACCATGGACCAAGGAGACCATCAAGCAGTGCCTGTACATGTACCTAGCCCGTTTTGGGTCATTAATCCCATTTTTGCTCACTATAATCCCATTTTTGCTCCCTGTAATCCCATAATCCCATTTTTGCTCACTATAATCCCATTTTTTCTCATTATAACCCCATTTTTACTCATTCTCACCCCATTTTTGTGTCCCCAGAGGTGGCAGCACCATGGACGGAGGAGACCATCAAGCAGTGCCTGTACCTGTACCTGGCCCGTTTTGGGTCATTAATCCCATTTTTGCTCACTATAATCCCATTTTTTCTCATTATAACCCCGTTTTTGCTCATTCTCACCCCATTTTTGTGTCCCCAGAGGTGGCGGCGCCCTGGACCGAGGAGACCATCAAGCAGTGCCTGTACCTGTACCTGGCCCTGCTGCCCCACAACCACAAGCTGATCCACGAGCTCGCCTCCGTCTACACCGAGGCCATCGCCGACATCAAGCGCACGGTGCTGCGCGTCATCGAGCAGCCGGTGAGGGGACACTGGGGACATCTGGGGACATTGGGGACATCCATTGGCACCGTGGGAAATCGCCTTTCCTGCCCCCGTTATCAATTCATGGTATCAGTTAGTTGGGTGTCACCATCATGGAGGTGATGGAGCAGCCGGCGAGGGGACATTTGGGGACATTTGGGGACACTGGGGACATCTCGGGATGTTGGGGACATTGGGGACATTGGGGACATCTCGGGATGTTGGGGACCTTGGGGACATTGGGGACATCTCGGGATGTTGGGGACATTGGGGACATCCATTGGCACCGTGGGAAATCGCCTTTCCTGCCCCCGTTATCAATTCATGGTATCAGTTAGTTGGGTGTCACCATCATGGAGGTGATGGAGCAGCCAGTGAGGGGACATTTGGGGACATTTGGGGACATTTGGGGACATCTCGGGATGTTGGGGACATTGGGGACATCCATTGGCACCGTGGGAAATCGCCTTTCCTGCCCCCGTTATCAGTTCATGGCATCAGTTAGTTGGGTGTCACCATCATGGAGGTGATGGAGCAGCTGGTGAGGGGACACTGGGGACATTTGGGGACATTTGGGGACATTGGGGACATCTTGGGATGTTGAGGACCTTGGGGACATCATGGGGGCATCCATGGGCACTGTTGGAAATCACCTTTCCTGTTCCTGTTATCAATTAATGGGATCAGTTAATTGGGGCAGTTGGGTGTCACCATCGTGGAGGTCATCGAGCAACCAGTGAGGGGACATTTGGGGACATTTGGGGGCATCTCGGGATGTTGGGGCCATCTGGGGACATTGGGGACATCTCGGGATGTTGGGGACATCTGGGGACATTGGGGACATCCATTGGCACCGTGGGAAATCGCCTTTCCTGCCCCCGTTATCAGTTCATGGCATCAGTTAGTTGGGTGTCACCATCATGGAGGTGATGGAGCAGCCGGCGAGGACATTTGGGGACATTTGGGGACATTGGGGACATCTCGGGATCTTGGGG
Organism: Camarhynchus parvulus; assembly: GCF_901933205.1. Classification (NCBI taxonomy): domain Eukaryota; kingdom Metazoa; phylum Chordata; class Aves; order Passeriformes; family Thraupidae; genus Camarhynchus; species Camarhynchus parvulus. Next base: position 169,856 of record NW_022148292.1, read on the forward strand.
ACCTTGGGGACATCATGGGGGCGTCCATGGGCACTGTTGGAAATCACCTTTCCTGTTCCTGTTATCAATTAATGGGATCAGTTAATTGGGGCAGTTGGGTGTCACCATCGTGGAGGTCATCGAGCAACCAGTGAGGGGACACTGGGGACAAAATTTGGCTTTAAAACCCCAATTTCAGTGACAAAATTTGGCTTTACAAAACCCAATTTCAGTGACAAAATTTGGCTTTAAAACCCCAACTTCAGTGACAAAATTTGGCTTTAAAAAACCCAATTTCAGTGACAAAATTTGGCTTTAAAAAACCCAATTTCAGTGACAAAATTTGGCTTTAAAACCCCAATTTCAGTGACAAAATTTGGCTTTAAAAAACTCAATTTCATTGACAAAATTTGGCTTTAAAACCCCAATTTCAGTGACAAAATTTGGCTTTAAAAACCCCAATTTCAGTGACAAAATTTGGCTTTAAAAAACCCAATTTCAGTGACAAAATTTGGCTTTAAAACCCCAATTTCGGTGACAAAATTTGGCTTTAAAACCCCAATTTCGGTGACAAAATTTGGCTTTAAAACCCCAATTTCGGTGACAAAATTTGGCTTTAAAAAACTCAATTTCATTGTCAAAATTTGGCTTTAAAAACCCAATTTCGGCGACAAAATTTGGCTTTAAAACCCCAATTTCAGTGACAAAATTTGGCTTTAAAACCCCAATTTCGGTGACAAAATTTGGCTTTAAAAAAACCTGATTTTTGTGACCGAAATTTGTGATTTTTTTGGGGGCAGATCCGCGGGATGGGGATGAACTCCCCGGAGCTGCTGCTGCTGGTGGAGAATTGCCCCAAGGGCGCCGAGACCCTGGTGACGCGCTGCCTGCACAGCCTGACGGACAAAGGTGGGCTGGGGACACCTGGGGACACCTGGGGACACCCTGGGGTGGCAGCAGCGGTGACAGCGCTGTCCCCTCCCCGCAGTGCCACCCTCGCCCGAGCTGGTCAAGCGCGTCAGGGATCTCTACCACAAGCGGCTGCCGGACGTCCGGTTCCTCATCCCCGTCCTCAACGGGCTGGAGAAGGTGGGGGTGGCCTTTGTCCCCTCCCCCGGTGTCACCTGGGTGTCACCTGGGTGTCGCCCGGGCTGACGGGGCCGGTTTTGGTGCAGAAAGAGGTGATTCAGGCGCTGCCCAAACTCATCAAACTCAACCCCATCGTGGTCAAGGAGGTCTTCAACCGCCTGCTGGGGACACAGCACGGTGAGGGGACAGTTGGGGACAGTCTGGGGACAGCTTGGGGACAGTTGGGGACAGTCTGGGGACAGTTTGGGGACATGGGACAGCCTTGGGGACAGCCTGGGGTGAGACACGGGACAGAGGCCAGGCCTGCTGGGGACGCAGCACGGTGAGGGGACAGCTTGGGGACAGTTGGGGACAGTCTGGGGACAGTTTGGGGACAGTCTGGGGACAGTTTTGGGGCAGCCTGGGGACAGTTTGGGGACATGGGACAGTCTGGGGACAGTTGGGGACAGTCTGGGGACAGTTTGGGGACATGGGACAGCCTTGGGGACAGCCTGGGGTGAGACACGGGACAGAGGCCAGGCCTGCTGGGGACACAGCATGGTGAGGGGACAGCCTGGGGACAGCCTGGGGACAGCTTGGGGACAGTCTGGGGACAGTTTGGGGACAGTTTGGGGACATGGGACAGCCCTGGGGACAGCCTGGGGACAGCTTGGGGACAGCCCTAGGGAGAGGGGACAGGCCTGCTGGGGATGCAGCATGGTGAGGGGACAGCTTGGGGACACTTTGGGGACAGCTTGGGGACATGGGACAGCTGGGGTGGGACGCAGCACGGTGAGGGGACAGCTTGGGGACAGTTTGGGGGCATGGGACAGCCTTGGGGACAGCTGGGGTGGGACAGGGGACAGGCCCAGGGATAGCTGGGGTGGGACACAGCACAGTGAGGGGACAGTTTGGGGACACGGGACAGCTGAGGTTGGACAGCCTGGGATGGGACACAGCCCCTGTCCCCTGTCCCTGTCACCCCCGCGTCCCCACAGGTGACGGCGCCTCGGCCGTGTCCCCCCTGAACCCCGGGGAGCTCCTGATCGCCCTGCACAACATCGACTCCTCCAAGTGTGACATGAAATCCATCATCAAAGGTGGGCACGGGGGACAGAGGGGACACGGGGGGGGACACGGGGACACAGAGGGACAGAGGGACACACGGGGACCCCTGCACGACATCGACTCCTCCAAGTGTGACATGAAATCCATCATCAAACGTGGGCACAGGGACAGGAGGGGACACGGGGGGGGACACGGGGACACCCAGGGGGTGACAGGGACACGGGGACACCCAAAGGGACACGGGGACACCCAGGGGGTGACAGGGACACAGAGGGACACACGGGGACACGGGGACACCCAGGGGGTGACAGGGACACGAACCCAAAGGGCACGGGACACCAGGGGGTGACAGGGACACAGAGGGACACACGGGGACACGGGGACACCCAGGGGGTGACAGGGACACGGGGACACCCAAAGGGACACGGGGACACCCAGGGGGTGACAGGGACACAGAGGGACACACGGGGACCCCTGCACGACATCGACTCCTCCAAGTGTGACATGGAATCCATCATCAAACGTGGGCACGGGGGACACTCAGGGGGACACGGGGACACTCAGGGGGACACGGGGACATCCACAGGGTGACGGGGACGTGGGACCCCTGTCCATGGACTCCAGTCCCTCCCAGTGCCCGTTTAATGCCCTCCCAGTACCTCCCACTTCACCCCAGTGCCCTCCCAGCACCTCCCAGTATCTCCCAGTATCTCCCAGTGCCCTTTTAATGCCCTTCCCAGTATCTCCCAGCCCCTCCCAGCCCCTCCCACTGCTCTCCCAGTCCCTCCCAATTCATTCCCAGTCCCTCCCAGTCCCCCCCATTCCCTCCCACTCCCCTCCCAGTGCCCTCCCAGTGCCCTTTTAATGTTCTCCAGCCCCTCCCAGTCCCTCCCAGTGCCCCCCAATTCATTCCCAGTCCCTCCCAATTCATTCCCAGTCCCTCCCAATTCATTCCCAGTTTGTCCCAGTCCCTCCCAGTTCATTCCCAGTCCCTCCCAGTCCCTCCCAATTCATTCCCAGTTCATTCCCAGTCCCTCCCAGTCCCTCCCAGTCCCTCCCAATTCATTCCCAGTCCCTCCCAGTTCATTCCCAGCCCCTCCCAGTCCCTCCCAATTCATTCCCAGTCCCTCCCAGTCCCTCCCAATTCGTTCCCAGTCCCTCCCAGTCCCTCCCAGTGCCCCCCCAATCCCCTCTAAGTCCCTCCCAGTTCATTCCCAGTCCATCCCAGCCCCTCCCAGTCCCTCCCAATTCATTCCCAGCCCCTCCCAGTCCCTCCCAGTCCCTTCCAGTCCCTCCCAGTTTATCCCAATCCCCTCCCAGTCCCTCCCAGTCCCTCCCAATTCGTTCCCAGCCCCTCCCAGTGCCCCCCCAATCCCCTCCCACTCCCTCCCAGTCCCTCCCAGTCCCTCCCAGTCCCTCCCAGCATGCCCCGTGTCCCCGCAGCCACCAACCTGTGCTTTGCCGAGCGCAACGTTTACACCTCGGAGGTGCTGGCGGTGGTGATGCAGCAGCTGATGGAGCAGAGCCCGCTGCCCATGCTGCTGATGCGCACGGTGATCCAGGCCCTGACCATGTACCCCCGCCTGGGGGGCTTCGTCATGAACATCCTGTCCAGGCTCATCATGAAACAGGTCTGGGGACCCCAAAATCCCCTGAAATTACCCCAGAAATCCCGCAAAAATCACCCCAAAACTGGCCCCGAAATCCCCGATGCGCACGGTGATCCAGGCCCTGACCTTGTACCCAGTCATGAACATCCTGTCCAAGCTCATCATGAAACAGGTCTGGGGACCCCAAAATCCCCTGAAATTACCCCAAAAATCCCGCAAAAATCACCCCAAAAATTCCCCTGAAATTGCCCCAAAAATCCCTCTGAAATTGCCACAAAATTCCTACAAAAATCCGTTGAAATTACCCCAAAATTCACCCCAAAATCCCTCATGCTTACGATGATCCAGACTTCGTCATGAACATCCTGTCCAGGCTCATCATGAAACAGGTCTGGGGACCCCAAAATCCCCTGAAATTACCCCAAAAATCCCGCAAAAATCACCCCAAAACCCTGTTGCCCCAAAAATCCCTCTGAAATTGCCACAAAATTCCTACAAATCGTTCAGTCCCCGAACATTCACCCCAAAATCCTGAACATCCTGTCCAGGCTCTCATGAACATCTGTCTGGGGCCCACGTGAAACCTCTGGAAACCCCAAAATTCCTACAAAAATTACCCCAAAAATTCCAGTGAAATTACCTCAAAATTCACCCCAAAATCCCTCATGCTTATGATGATCCAGACTTCCGTCATGAACATCCTGTCCAGGCTCATCATGAAACAGGTCTGGGACCCCAAAATCCCCTGAAATTACCCCAAAATTCCTGCAAAAATTACCCCAAAAATTCCAGTGAAATTACCCCAAAATTCCTGAAAAAATTACCCCAAAAATTCCCCGCCAAATCCCCTCAAAATTTACCCCCAAAGGATCCCTCATGCCCTGACCATGATCCCGCTTGGTCATGGGCATCCTGTCCAGGCTCATCATGAAACAGGTCTGGGGACCCCAAAAATCCCTGAAATTACCCCAAAAATCCCGCAAAAATCACCCCAAAAATTCCCCTGAAATTGCCCCAAAAATCCCTCTGAAATTCACCCCAAAATTGCCTACAAAACTCCGCCAAATTACCCCAAAATTCATCCCAAAAACCCCTGACCATGGTATCCACCGTCATGAACATCCTGTCCAGCCTCATCATGAAACAGGTCTGGGGACCCCAAAATCCCCTGAAGTACCCCAAAATTCCTGCAAAAGTTACCCCAAAGGACTCCCAGAAATTGCCCCAAAATTCCTACAAGAGTTACCCCAAGATTCCCTGGTGTGTCCTCAAAATTTACCCCAAAATCCCTGTGTCTTAGGTGATCCAGACTTCGTGACATCCTGTCCAGGCTCATCGTGAAACAGGTCTGGGGACCCCAAAATCCCCTGAGATTACCCCAAAACTCCTGCAGCAGTCACCCCCCGGTGACTCCCAGGTGTGTCGCGGGCGTCTCAGGTGTAACCCCCAGGTGTCTCAGGTGTGTCTCAGGTGTGCTGCAGATGACACTGCTCACACTCAGGTGTGTCCCAGGTGACCCCAGGTGTGTCCCAGGTGTCTCAGGTGTAACCCCCAGGTATCTCAGGTGTGTCTCAGGTGTGCTGCAGATGACACTGCTCACACTCAGGTGTGTCCCAGGTGACACTGCTCACACTCAGGTGTGACTCAGGTGACCCCAGGTGTGTCTCTGCAGGTGTGGAAGTACCCCAAGGTGTGGGAAGGGTTCATCAAGTGCTGCCAGCGCACCAAGCCCCAGGGGGGTCCCAGGTGACCCCCAGGTGACCCCCAGGTGACAGTGCTCGCTCTCAGGTGACACTGCTGACCCCCAGGTATGTCTCCACAGGTGTGGAAGTACCCCAAGGTGTGGGAGGGGTTCATCAAGTGCTGCCAGCGCACCAAGCCCCAGTCCTTCCAGGTGGTTCTGCAGCTGCCCCCGCCCCAGCTCGCCGCCGTCTTCGAGAAATGCCCGGAGCTGCGGGAGCCCCTGCTGAGCCACGTGCGCGCCCTCACCCCGCACCAGGTGACACACCTGGGGACAGGTGACACACCTGGGCATGGGGGACACACCCTGGGATCAGGGACAGCCCCCGGGGATGGGGGTGACAAATGCCCGGAGCCCCTGCTGAGCCACGTGCGCGCCCTCACCCCGCACCAGGTGACACACCTGGGGACAGGTGACACCACCTGGGGACAGGTGACACCACCTGGGCATGGGGGTGACACACCCTGGGCATGGGGGTGACACACCCTGGGATCAGGGACAGCCCCCGGGGATGGGGGTGACAAATGCCCGAGCCCCTGCTGAGCCACGTGCACGCCCTCACCTTGCACCAGGTGACACACCTGGGGACAGGTGACACCACCTGGGGACAGGTGACACTCGCAGGGACAGGTGACAACCTCGGGGACAGGTGTCACTCCCAGGGATGTCACACCCCTGGGGACAGGTGGCACCCCTGGGGACAGGTGGCACCCCTGGGGACAGGTGGCACCCCCAGGGATGTCACACCTGTCCCCCCCCGTGTGTGTCCCCCCTCGGTGACAGCAAGCGCACATCCCCCTGTCCACCATGGCCATCCTGGAGGCCACCACGCGCCACGAGCCCGAGGGGACACCTGGAGAGGTGGGGACACCTGGAGAGGTGGGGACAGGGACAGGGGACACCTGGAGAGGTGGGGACGGGGACACCTGGAGGGGACATGGGGACACCTGGAGAGGTGGGGACACCTGGAGAGGTGGGGACAGGGACAGGGGACACCTGGAGAGGTGGGGACGGGGACACCTGGAGGGGACACGGGGACACCTGGAGAGGTGGGGAGAGGGACAGGGGACATGGTGACACCTGCCCAGGTGAGCACAGGGACGGGGGAGGGGACATGGGGACACCTGCCCAGGTGGACACAGAGGGACATGGTGACACCTGCCCAGGTGGGCATAGAGGGACAGAGGGGACATGGTGACACCTGCCCAGGTGGGCACAGGTGGGCACAGAGGGACATGGTGGGAGGACATGGGCACACCTGCCCAGGTGGGCACAGAGGGGACATGGGGAGGGGACATGGGGACACCTGCCCAGGTGAGCACAGGGACGGGGAGGGGACATGGGGACACCTGCCCAGGTGGGCAGAGAGGGACAGAGGGGACATGGGGACACCTGCCCAGGTGGGCACAGGTGGGCACAGAGGGACATGGTGGGAGGACATGGGCACACCTGCCCAGGTGGGCACAGAGGGGACATGGGGAGGGGACATGGGGACACCTGCCCAGGTGGGCAGAGGGAACATGGGGACACCTGCCCAGGTGGGCACACCTGCCCAGGTGCCCCTGGAGGTGCCACCCCGCCCTGCCCTGTCCCCAGGAGAAGCCCCCCAAGCGCCCCCCGAGCTCCGAGGAGGATCCCAAGGCCAAGGGGGGGGTCCCGGCCCCCGGGGGGGGTCCCGGGGGCTGCTCGGGGTCCCCTCCCCCCCCCCTCGAGGGAGCCCCCCCGGAGCTGGAGCCCCCCCCCATCTTCATCAGCGCGGCCGAGGATGAGGAGAGCTCGGGGGGGGGAGGGGACGCGTCCCCCCCGGACCCCGCCCTGGACCCCCCCAAGGTGAGGGGGGGGCGGCCCCTCCCCCACCCCGAGCCGGACCCCCGTTTGGGGGAGGGGGAGGGGCACCAAACCCCATTCTGGGGAGGGGGAGGGGCATTTTGGGGAGGGGGAGGGGTATTTGGGACCCCCATTTTGGGGAGGGGGAGGGGCTCCAAACCCCGTTTTGGGGAGGGGGAGGGGCATTTCTGACTCCCATTTTGGGGGAGGGGGAGGGGCATTTCTGACTCCCATTTTGGGGGAGGGGGAGGGGCATTTCCAACCTTAATTTGGGGAGGGGGAGGAGCAATTTCTGACCCCCTCTTTTGGGGGAGGGGGAGGGGCATTTTGGGGAGGGGGAGGGGCATTTCCAGCCCCCATTTTGGGGCAGGGGGAGGGGCATTTGGGACCCCCGTTTTGGGGCAGGGGGAGGTTCGTTTCTAACCCCTCCCCCCTCTCTTTTCTCAGGACCACCCTGCGGGCACGGAGCCCCCCCTGCCCCTCCCCCTCCCCGGCGAGGCCCCGCCCCCCAGCCCCCCCTCGTCGGAGCCGCCCCCCCCCGGCACCCAGAGCCCCCCCCCGGGGGGGGTCCCCGAGGGTCCCTGCGAGGGCTGAGGGGGGGCGGGGAGACCCCCGAGACCCTCCCCCGGCTGTGGGGGCGGGGCTCAATAAAGTCGTGGGTAGAGCTTGGGGGTCCTGGGTGGTTTTTGGGGGGATTTCGGTGGTTTTTGGGGGTCCTGGGTGGTTTTGGGGGTCCTGGGTGGTTTTGGGGGATTTTGGTGGTTTTGGGGTTGTGGTTTTGGGGGGTGTGGCCTCGTGGTTGGTGGGGCAGGATGGGGTTTTTCCCCAAAAGGGGTGGGGTTTGTGTATGCAGATTAGGGGGCAGGGCTAGTGTGGGTGTGTTTTGGGTGGGCGTGGCTTGGGCTGTGTCTGACTTTGGGGTGGGGTTTATGTCAACTGGGGGCGTGGTCTCCATGGTTTGGGGCGTGGTTTCTGCCACTCATGGGTGGGTCTCATTTGGAGGGTGTGGTCTCATTTTGGGGGTGTGGCTTTCATGATTTGGGGTGGGATCTGTGTCGAGCGTGGGTTCGGTTTGGAGGCGTGGTCTTTGTCATGGGTGTGGTCTCTTCGGGGGCGTGGTTTCCATTTTGGGGGCGTGGTTTCCAATTTTAGGGGAGCAGTTACCCCCACTCAGATGTGATTTCATTTGGGGGCGTGGTCTCCTTTGGGGGCGTGGTTTCCACCACTTACAGATGTGGTCTCTTTTGGGGGCGTGGTCTCTGTGTCTTGGGGCACGGTTTCCAATTTTGGGGGCGTGGTTTCCACCACTCAGGTGGGAGTACCTTTCGGGGGCGTGGTCTCTGTCTTGAGGCGTGGCCTCCGTGATTTGGGGCGTGGTTTCCCGTTCGGCTGTCCTCGGCTAGGGGCGTGGCTTCCGTATTTGGGGGCGTGGCCACCACTCAGAGGCGTGCCTATCCCTTAGATGGACCCTCCCTCCCCTCTCAATGGGCGTGGTCCCACCCTCTTCGCGCCTTGATTGGTCAGTCCCACCTCCATGGGCGTGGCTTCCCCCTCTCCTGTGGGCGTGGCCTCGCTGACTCAGCGCCGCCATGGCGGCGGCCGCTCCCGCCCGCTCCTGAGGCGGCTTCCGGCGGCCATGGCGGCGGCGGCGGCGGCGGCGGCGGGCCCGGGCCCGGCCGAGCCTCCCGCGGCCGCTCCGGAGCTCAAGAGCCGCTTCCGCACCCGCGAGGGCTCCTACCGCCTGCTGGGCCCCGCCGCCGCCGCCGCCTCCTCCGCCTCAGCCCCGGCCGGGCCTGCCCCGCCGGGCCCCGGGGCGCTGCCGCCGGTTCGGCTCTCGGTGGTGAGGCTGGCCCGGAGCCGGAGCCCTCCCGGGGGAGCCGCAGAACGGAGCCGCGTGTGCTGCAACCTCGGCAGGGAGCTGCATTTCTACGGAGGGGCCGGCAGCGGGGGACGCGGCAGCCGGAGGGTAACGGAGATAACGGGGGAGAAACGGGAGGAGAACCGGGGGAGAGAAACGGGGGAATAACGGGGGAGAGAAACGGGGCAATAACGGGAGAGAACCGGGGGAATAACGGAGGGGAGAACCGGGGAATAACGGGGGAGAGACACGGGAGAAAAACGGGGGAATAACGGGGGAGAGAAGCGGGGGAATAACGGGGGAGAGAACCGTGGGAGAACCGGGGAATAACGGGGGAGAGAACTGGGGAAATAACGGGGAGAGAAACGGGGGAATAACGGGGGGAGTGGGGGGCAAAGGTGACCCCAGGGACAGTGCCAGTGCCACCCCACCGGTGCCAGTGCCACAGCATCGGTGACAGTGCCAATGCCGGTGACAGTGCCAGTGAGCCCAGGACCCCGCGGACAGCCCCGTGGGTGACCCAGGGTGGGCGCAGAGTCCTTGAGGAGCGCCGGGGTGACATCCCCTGGCAGTGACAGTGACAGTGACAGTGACAGTGCCACCCTGCCGGTGACAGTGACAATGACAGTGACAGTGCCACCCTGCCGGTGACAGTGACAGTGCCACCCTGCTGGTGACAGTGACAGTGACAGTGACAGTGCCACCCTGCCGGTGAAAGTGCCAGTGCCACCCTGCTGGTGACAGTGACAGTGACAGTGACAGTGCCACCCTGCCGGTGACAGTGACAGCGCCAGTGACCGGGACAGTGACAGTGCCACCCTGCCGGTGCCAGTGACAGTGCCACATGACAGTGACAGTGCCACCCTGCCGGTGACAGTGCCAGTGCCACCCTGCTGGTGACAGTGACAGTGACAGTGACAGTGCCACCCTGCCGGTGCCAGTGACAGTGCCAATGACAGTGACAGTGACAGTGCCACCCTGCCGGTGACAGTGCCAGTGCCACCCTGCCGGTGACAGTGACAGTGCCACCCTGCCGGTGACAGTGACAGTGAGCCAGGACCCCGCGGACAGCCGTGGGTGACCAGGTGGGAGTGCCGAGGGTAATCCCGGTGCAGTCAGTGCAATGCAGTGCACCCTGCGGGACAGTGACAGTGCCACCCTGCTGGTGACAGTGACAATGACAGTGACAGTGACAGTGCCAGTGCCACCCTGCCGATGACAGTGCCAGTGCCACCCTGCTGGTGACAGTGACAATGCCACCCTGCTGGTGACAGTGCCAGTGCCACCCTGCTGGTGACAGTGACAGTGCCACCCTGCCGGTGACAGTGCCAGTGCCACCCTGCTGGTGACAGTGACAGTGACAGTGCCACCCTGCCGGTGACAGTGACAGTGCCACCCAGTGACAGTGCCACCCTGCGGTGACAGTGACAGTGACAGTGCCACCCTGCCAGTGACAGTGACAGTGCCCCCCCGGTGACAGTGCCACCCCTGCTGGTGACAGTGACAGTGCCAATGACCGGGACAGTGACAGTGCCACCCTGCTGGTGACAGTGACAGTGACGTGACAGTGCCACCCTGCCGGTGACAGTGCCAGTGCCACCCTGCTGGTGACAGTGACAGTGCCAATGACCGGGACAGTGACAGTGCCACCCTGCTGGTGACAGTGACAGTGCCAGTGACAGTGACAGTGCCACCCTGCCGGTGACAGTGACAGTGACAGTGCCACCCTGCCAGTGACAGTGACAGTGCCACCCTGCCGGTGACAGTGACAATGCCACCCTGCCGGTGACAGTGACAGCGCCAGTGACCGGGACAGTGACAGTGCCACCCTGCCGGGGCGACAGTGCCAATGACAGTGACAGTGCCAGTGCCACCCTGCTGGTGACAGTGAGTGCCACCCTGCCGGTGCCAGTGCCACCGTCCCCGTGTCCCCACAGGCGCTGGACCTGCAGCGTCCCATCGACAAGCGCGTGTACAAGGGCACGCAGCCCACGTGCCACGACTTCAACCAGTTCACGGCGGGCGCCGAGACCCTGGCGCTGCTCGTGGGCTTCTCGGCAGGGCAGGTGCAGTACCTGGACCTGGCCAAGAAGGACAGCGCCGGGCGGCTCTTCAACGAGGAGGTGAGGGGACACCGGGGACACCAGGAAACCTTGGGAGCTCGGTGGGACTGCCAGGGACACCATAGGGCCACCAGGAACCCCATGGGACCACCAGGAACGCCTTGGGATCCTCCCAAGGCCATGAGGAACCCCTTGAGATCCTCCATGGAACCACCAGGAACCCCTTGATATCACCCATGGGACCACCAGAACCTCCCCAGTGCCACCAGGAACCCCTTGGGACCACCAGGAACACCTTGGGATCCTCCCAAGGCCACCAGGAACCCCTTGAGATCCTCCATGGGACCACCAGGAACCCCTTGGGGGCACTGTGGGACCAGCAGGGCCACCATAGAGCCACCAGGAACCCCTTGGGATCACCCACGGGACCACCAGGACCTCCCCAGGGCCACCAGGAACCCCATGGGACCACCAGGAACCCCTTGGGATCACCCATGGGACCACCAGAATCTCCCCAGGGCCACCAGGAACCCCTTGGGATCCTTCATGGGGACCAGCAGAACCTCCATAGGGCCACCAGGACCACCAGGAACCCCTCGAGATCCCCTATGGAACCCCCAGAACCTCCCCAGGACCACCATAGGGCCACCAGGAACCTCTTGGTTTCCCCTGTGGGACCACCAGAACCTCCATAGGGCCACCAGGAACCCCCTCAGGATCCCCCCATGGGACCACCAGAACTTCCCCAAGACCACCAGGACCTCCCCAGGGCCACCACAACCCCATGGGACCACCCCCTCGAGATCCCCTATGGAACCCCCAGAACTTCCCCAGAACCTCCATAGGGACCAGAACCCCTTGGGATGCCATGGGAAGTCAACCACCAGACCTCCCCACCACAACCCCTTCAAGACGCTCCCCCACCACTCTTTTTTTAAATTTTATTTTATTTTATTTTTAACCCTTCACCTCCCGACCCCTCCGCAGCGCCTGATCGACAAATCCAAGGTGACCTTGGTCAAGTGGCTGCCGGACACCGAGCGCCTGTTCCTGGCGTCCCACGCCAGCGGCCACCTGTACCTGTACGACTCGGAGCAGCCCTGCGGGGCCACCAGCCCTCAGTACACGCTGGTGACGCAAGGAGAAGGCTTCAGGGTCTTCTCCTGCAAGAGCAAGACGCCGAGGAACCCCCTGCTGAAGTGGGCCGTGGGCTCGGGGCCGCTCAACGAGTTCGCCTTCTCGCCGGACGGGCGCTCGCTGGCCTGCGTCAGCCAGGACGGCGTGCTCAGGGTCTTCCACTTCTCCTCCATGCTGCTCCAGGGCATGATGAGGAGCTACTCCGGGGGGCTCCTGTGCGTCTGCTGGAGCCCCGACGGTCGCTACGTGGTCACCGGTGGAGAAGATGACCTGGTCACCGTGTGGTCGTTCGCCGAGGGCCGCGTGGTGGCCCGAGGGCACGGCCACAAGTCGTGGGTGAACGCGGTGGCTTTTGACCCTTTCACGCCTCCGCCGCCGCCTCCTCCCGACGGACAAGGGGACGGACACGGCGACAGCCCCGAGGAGCCCCCGAGTGTCACCTACCGCTTCGGTTCTGCCGGCCAGGACACGCAGTTCTGCCTGTGGGACCTGACCGAGGACGTGCTGGAGCTGCGGCCGCCCCTTCCCCGCTCCCGCCCCGCCGCCGCTGCCGGGCAGGAGCCGCCCCCGGGGCCGCCTCCGCCTTCCGTGCCGGGGCTGCCGCGCTCGCTGTCCCGCTCCAACAGCCTCCCCCAGCCCGGCGGCGGTCCCCAGATGTCGCCGCGGGTCCCCCCGGTGCTGAGCGTTGGGCGTTTCGCCACTCTGACCCTGCGGGACCCCCGAGGGGTCGCCGAGAAGGAGCACAAACGTTACCACAGCCTGGGCAACATCAGCCGGGGAGGGGGCGGCAACGCCGAGAAACCCCCTGCCCAAAGTGCGGGGGGGTCGCGGGGAGGGTCTCTGGACACGGCCAAGGTGCTGGGCACGGCGCTGTGCCCGCGGCTGCACGAGGTGCCCCTGCTGGAGCCGCTCGTGTGCAAGAAGATCGCCCAGGAGAGGCTGACGGTGCTGCTCTTCCTGGAGGATTGTATCGTGACAGCGTGCCAGGAGGGGCTCATCTGCACCTGGGCGCGGCCCGGGGTCTCGGTGAGTGCGGGGAGGGGTCTCCGGGGGGATTTGGGGTGGTTTAGGGGGGATTTGGGGTGATTTACGGGGGTTCAGAGGGGATTTGGGGTGATTTACGGGGGTCTCCGAGGGGATTTGGGGTTGTTTAGGGGGATTTGGGGTGATTTACGGGGGTTCAGAGGGGATTTGGGGTTGTTTAGGGGGGATTTGGGGTGATTTACGGGGGTCTCCGAGGGGATTTGGGGTGGTTTAGGGGGATTTGGGGTGATTTACGGGGGTTCAGAGGGGATTTGGGGTTGTTTAGGGGGGTTTGGGGGTGATTTACGGGGGTCTCCGAGGGGATTTGGGGGTGGTTTAGGGGGGGTTTGGGGGTGGGATTTTGGGGGTTGTTTAGGGGGATTTGGGGTGATTTACGGGGGTCTCCGAGGGGATTTGGGGTTGGTTTAGGGGGATTTGGGGTGATTTACGGGGGTTCAGAGGGGATTTGGGGGTTGTTTAGGGGGATTTGGGGTGATTTACGGGGGTTCTGAGGGTTTGGGGTTGTTTAGGGGGATTTGGGGGGTGGTTTAGGGGTGTTTGGGGTGATTTGGGGTGATTTGCGGGGGTCTCCGAGGGGATTTGGGGTGGTTTAGGGGGATTTGGGGTGGTTTAGGGGACATTTGGGCTGCCAGGAGCTCCAGGTGTGTATGGTGACAGCTGCCAGGAGGGGCTCATCTGCACCTGGGCGCGGCCCGGGGTCTCTGTGAGTGTGGGGAGGGGTCTCCGGGGGGATTTGGGGGGTCCGGGAGGGGATTTGGGGTGGTTTAGGGGGGATTTAGGTGTCCCAGCCATATCACGACAGTCTGTCGCGACAGGCTCGTCCGTCCCCGGGGTCCTCGTGAGCCTGGGGGTGTCTGAGATGGGATTTGGGGTGTCCAGGTTGAGTTTTTGGGGAGAAATCCCGGATTGTAGGGACGGGGCGGAGCCTTGGGGGGTCGGGGGAATCCCCCCGGGTGTCCCCGCGGTGACGTCACAGGGCGTGGCGTGTGTCCCCTCCCCCTGCGGTGACAGCGCTGTCCCCTCCCTCCCCCTGCAGGGCCTGTCCTCGCAGAACGGCGGCTCCCCGAGTGGCACCGTGGTGTAGCTGTCACCTGTGTCACCTGTGTCACCTCCCGGGTCACCTGTGTCACCTGTGCCACCCGCCAGGACACCTGTGCTACCTGTGCCACCCTCCAGGACACACCTGTGTCACCTGTGTCACCTCCCGGGTCACCTGTGTCACCTGTGCCACCCGCCAGGACACCTGTGCTACCTGTGCCACCCTCCAGGACACACCTGTGTCACCTGTGTCACCTCCCGGGTCACCCGCGTCACCTGTGCCACCCGCCAGGACACACCTGTGTCACCCGTGCCACCCTCCGGGACACACCCGTGCCACCCGCCAGGACACACCTGTGTCACCTGTGCCACCCTCCGGGACACACCCGTGCCACCCGCCAGGACACACCTGTGTCACCCGTGCCACCCTCCGGGACACACCTGTGCCACCCGCCAGGACACACCTGTGTCACCTGTGCCACCCGCCAGGCCACCTGTGTCACCTGTGTCACCTCCCGGGTCACCCGCGTCACCTGTGCTACCCGCCAGGACACACCCGTGCCACCCTCCAGGACACACCTGTGTCACCTGCGGTGCCACCCTCCGGGACACACCTGTGCTACCTGTGCCACCCGCCAGGACACACCTGTGTCACCTGCGGTGCCACCCCCGTACTACTGAGCCCCCGCGGTGTCACGCTGCTGTCCCCCCGCCCCAGGTACACTGTCCCCTCCCGTGCCTTTGTCACTTTATTGTCCCCGCGGGGCCACCGCGTCCCCTCCCCCCTTATTTATACTAAAGAGACTTTTTGGCACCCGGGTGGCACCGAGGGGACAGCGCGGGGACAGCGGAGTGCCGCTGGGTGGCACTTGGGGACACGGTGGGGACACGCTGGGTGGCACTTGGGGACACGGATGAATTGGGGACAGGCTGGGTGGCACTTGGGGACAGTCTGGGGACACGGGGGTGGCACAGGATACAGGGGTGGCACTTGGGGACATGGGGACAGTTGGGGACATGTGGGTGGCACAGAGGGGACAGTTTGGGGACACAGGGGGGTGGCACAGAGGGGACAGTTTGGGGACATGTGGGTGGCACAGAGGGGACAGTTTGGGGACACAGGGGGGTGGCACAGAGGGGACAGTTTGGGGATGGGGGTGGCACTTGGGGACACAAGGACAATTTGGGGACACGGGGGTGGCACAGAGGGGACAATTTGGGGACAGGGGGTGGCACAGAGGGGACAGTTTGGGGACACGGTGGTGGCACAGAGGGGACAATTTGGGGACAGGAGGGTGGCACTTGGGGACACAAGGACAATTTGAGGACGGGGTGGTGGCACAGAGGGGACAATTTGGGGATGGGGGTGGCACAGAGGGAACAATTTGGGGACACGGCGGTGGCACTGAGGGGACAGTTTGGGGACAGGGGGGTGGCACTGAGGGGACAATTTGGGGACAGGAGGGTGGCACTTGGGGACACAAGGACAATTTGAGGACGGGGGTGGCACAGAGGGGACAATTTGGGGATGGGGGTGGCACAGAGGGGACAATTTGGGGACACGGCGGTGGCACTGAGGGGACAGTTTGGGGACACGGTGGTGGCACAGAGGGGACAATTTGGGGACAGGGGGGTGGCACTGAGGGGACAGTTTGGGGACAGGGAGTGGCACTTGGGGACACAAGGACAGTTTGGGGACACGGGGGGGGCACTGAGGGGACAGTTTGGGGACACGGCGATGGCATAGGGGGACAAATGGGGACACGGCGGTGGCACTTGGGGACACAAGGACAGTTTGGGGACACGGGGGTGACACAGAGGGGACAGTTTGGGGACAGGGGGTGGCACAGAGGGGACAATTTGGGGATGGGGGTGGCACAGAGGGGACAGTTTGGGGACAGGGGGTGGCACAGAGGGGACAGTTTGGGGACAGGAGGGTGGCACTTGGGGACACAAGGACAGTTTGGGGACACGGGGGTGGCACAGAGGGGACAGTTTGGGGACAGGGGGGTGGCACAGAGGGGACAGTTTGGGGACAGGAGGGTGGCACTTGGGGACACAAGGACAGTTTGGGGACACGGGGGTGGCACAGAGGGGACAGTTTGGGGACAGGGCGGTGGCACAGAGGGGACAGTTTGGGGACAGGGGGGTGGCACAGAGGGGACAGTTTGGGGACAGGGGGTGGCACTTGGGGACACAAGGACAGTTTGGGGACACGAGGGTGGCACAGAGGGGACAATTTGGGGACAGGGGTGGCACTGAGGGGACAGTTTGGGGACAGGGGTGGCACTTTGGGGACACAAGGACAATTTGAGGACGGGGGTGGCACAGAGGGGACAATTTGGGGACACGGGGGGTGGCACTGAGGGGACAGTTTGGGGACGGGGGTGGCACAGAGGGGACAGTTTGGGGACACGGCGGTGGCACAGAGGGACAGTTTGGGGACAGGGGGTGGCACAGAGGGGACAGTTTGGGGACAGGAGGGTGGCACTTGGGACACAAGGACAGTTTGGGGACACGGGGGTGGCACAGAGGGGACAGTTTGGGGACACGGCGGTGGCACAGAGGGGACAGTTTGGGGACAGGGGGGGCGCAGAGGGAGCAGTTTGGGGACAGGGGGTGGCACTTGGGGACACAAGGACAGTTTGGGGACACGAGGGTGGCACAGAGGGGACAATTTGGGGACAGGGGGTGGCACTGAGGGGACAGTTTGGGGACAGGGGGTGGCACTTGGGGACACAAGGACAATTTGAGGACGGGGGGGTGGCACAGAGGGGACAATTTGGGGACACGGGGGTGGCACTGAGGGGACAGTTTGGGGACACGGGGTGGCACAGAGGGGACAGTTTGGGGACACGGCGGTGGCACAGAGGCGACAGTTTGGGGACAGGGGTGGCACAGAGGGGACAGTTTGGGGACAGGGGGTGGCACAGAGGGGACAGTTTGGGGACAGGGGGTGGCACTTGGGGACACAAGGACAGTTTGGGGACACGGCGGTGGCAGAAACAAACGCAACTTTATTCTCATCCCTTCCCCCCCGGGGGTCGTCACAAACGGGGGGGTCAATTTGGGGAGGGGGCGCCCCCCGGGGGTGGGGGGGGCATAAATAAGGGGGGGGGTCCGCAGTGCAAAGTCCCTACAAATAAATTACTAATGGGGGGGCGGGGGGAGACCCCCACCCTTTTTGGGGGTCGGAGGGAGACCCCCACCCTTTTTTTTGGGGGGGGGTCGCGTCCCGCTGCCCCTCGGGGAGGGTCATGGGGGCACCGGGGAGACCCCGCCCCAAATTATTGGGGGTGGGGGGGGGAACACACACGCGTGGGACCCCCAAGGGGGGTGGAGAGGCTTTTTGGGGGGGTCTTGGATTTGGGGACCCCCCCTCAGTGCCCGGTGCGATTTTGGGGGGTGGGGAGGGTCCCGTGATTTTTGGGGGTTCTCAGATTTGGGGACCCCACCCAAGTGCCTGGTGGGATTTTTTTGGGGGGGGGTCTCGGATGTAGGGACCCCCCCAAGTGCCCGGTGCGATTTTTGGGGAGGGGTCTCTGTACAGGGTCACCCCCACCGTGGGAAAGGGGGAGTCAAGTGCAACAAAGGGGAGGAGGGGACACTCTGGGGACACTCTGGGGACACCTCGGGGACACCTCGGGGACACCTCGGGGACACCTCTGGGGACACTTTGGGGACGCCTCGGGGACACTCTGGGGACACCTCGGGGACACTCTGGGGACACTTTGGGGACACCTCGGGGACACTTTGGGGACACCTCTGGGGACACCTCGGGGACACTTTGGGGACACTCTGGGGACACCTCGGGGACACCTCGGGGACACCTCGGGGACACTCTGGGGACACCTCGGGGACACTTTGGGGACACCTCGGGGACATCTCGGGGACACCTCGGGGACACTCTGGGGACACCTCGGGGACACCTCGGGGACACTTTGGGGACATCTCGGGGACACTCTGGGGACACCTCGGGGACACCTTGGGGACACCTCGGGGACACTTTGGGGACACCTCTGGGGACACCTCTGGGGACACCTCGGGGACACTCTGGGGACACTTTGGGGACGCCTCGGGGACACTTTGGGGACATCTCGGGGACACTCTGGGGACACTTTGGGGACACCTCGGGGACACTTTGGGGACATCTCGGGGACACTTTGGGGACGCCTCGGGGACGCCTCGGGGACAGCCCCGAATGAGGGGGGGGTCCCGGGGGGCGCGGGCGGGGGGCGCAGGCCGGCGGCGCAGAGCAGCAAACAGTCCTTGGTGGCACCGGGGTGTGGCACCTGGGGACAGCGACACGGTCAGGCCGCAGCGCGGGTGGCGCTGTCACCATTGTCGCACCATTGTCGCACCATTGTCACCCCCCCACGCCGTGCCACCCTCCCCTTCCCCCCCCCACCCCGCGTTGTTGGGGACATGGGGACACGGGGGTGGCACTGTCCCCAAGGGTGACGCTGGTGGCAGTGCCCAGGGTGGCCCGGCCGCGCTTGTCCCCTCTCCGGGGTTGGTGGCTCTGGGGACACGGCCGGGGTGGCAGTGGCAGGGGGTGGCGGTGACACGGGTGGCGGTGACAGTGGCAGTGGCAGGGCATGGCCAGGGTGGTGACAGGGGGTGACAGGGGTGGCAGTGGCAGTGGGGACAAGTGACAGGGGCTGGCAGTGGCAGTGGCAGTGGCAGGGCATGGCCAGGGTGGTGACAGGGGGTGACAGGGGTGGCAGTGGCAGGGGGTGGCAGTGGCAGTGACAGGGGGTGGCAGTGGCAGGGGTGACAAGGGTGGCAGTGGCAGTGGGGACAAGTGACAGGGGGTGGCAGTGACGGGGGTGACAGTGGCAGTGACCGGGGTGGCAGTGTCAGTGGCAGTGGGTGACAATGGCAGTGACCGGGGGTGGCAGTGGCAGGGCGTGGCCAGGAAGGTGGCAGGGAGTGGCAGTGGGTGACAGTGGGGGATAGTGGCAGTGCCAGGGGATGGCAGGGATGGCACAGGTGACACAGGTGACACAGTGACAGTGACAGCCCCACGTACCCGGGCCCAGAGCAGCAGGTGCCGGGACAGGGTGACAATGTGTGACAATGGGTGACAGTGGCAGTGGCAGGGGATGGCAGGGATGGCAGTGGGTGACAATGGGTGACAGGGGGTGACAGTGGGTGACAGTGGCAGTGCCAGGGGGTGGCAGGGATGGCAGGGGGTGACAGTGGGTGACAGTGGCAGTGCCAGGGGATGGCAGGGATGGCACAGGTGGCACAGGTGACACAGTGACAGTGACAGCCTCACGTATCCAGGCCCAGAGCAGCAGGTGCCGGGACAGGGTGACAATGGGTGACAATGGGTGACAGTGGCAGTGGCAGGGGATGGCAGTGGCAGTGGCAGGGGATGGCAGGGATGGCAGTGGGTGACAATGGGTGACAGAGGGTGACAGTGGGTGACAGTGGCAGTGGCAGGGGATGGCAGGGATGGCAGGGATGGCACAGGTGACACAGTGACAGTGACAGCCCCACGTACCCGGGCCCAGAGCAGCAGGTGCCGGGACAGGGTGACAATGGGTGACAATGTGAAGTGGAGTGGGGGTGGAGGGATGGCAGTGGGTGACAATGGGTGACAGTGGTGCAGGGGGTGACAGTGGTAGTGGAGGGATGGAGGGTGAACAGTGAACGTCACAGTGACAGGAACCCACTGCCGCCCAGAGCAGAGTGAAGGGGAAGGTGACAGTGGAGTGAGGGAGGGTGGAGGGGTGACAAGTGACACGTGCACAGTGACAGTGCCCCAGTCGAGAGCAGGTGCCGGGACAGGTGACAATGGTGACAATGTGACAGGCAGTGGAGGGGTGCAGGGTGAGTGGGTGAAATGGTGAAGGGTGACAGTGGAGTAGGGGATGGAGGGTGGAGTGGGTGAAATGTGAAGTGTGTGACAATGGTGACAGTGAGGGTGAGGTGACAGTGCACAGTGACAGTGCCCGTACCGGGCCCAGAGCAGCAGGTGCCGGGACAGGGTGACAGTGTGTGACAATGGGTGACAGTGGGTGACAGTGGCAGTGGCAGGGGATGGCAGTGCCAGGGGATGGCAGGGATGGCACAGGTGGCACAGGTGGCACAGGTGACACAGTGACAGTGACAGCCCCACGTACCCGGGCCCAGAGCAGCAGGTGCCGGGACAGGGGCAGCCCCAGGGGGGAGCGGAAAAGCCGGGGGGGCTGCGGAGAGAGCACAGAGCGTCAGCCCCCCCAAAATCACCCCAAAACCCCCAAAAAAAAAACCCCAAAAAACCCCAAAACCAAAAAAACCCCAAAACCCCCCAAAATCACCCCAAAAAACCCCCCTTACCTCCGCGGGGGGGGCCGCGATGGGGGGGGGCTGCCCCGCGCCTCCTGAAAGGGAAATTTGGGGAGGGGGGGGTTTGGTCAAGGTTGGACCCCCCCCCCCAAAAAGATATTGGGGCCCCCCCTTTTGGGGGGTGTGTCTCGGATTTGGGGGGTCCGGTGGGATTTTAGGGGGGTGTCTCAGATTTCGGGGGGTTTCTTCCCCCCAGCCCCAAATTTGGGGAGGGGGTGATGTCCTGCCCCCCAATGGAGGTTTTGGGGTTCAGACGAGGGGAACAGGGTCCTGCCCCCCCCCCAAAAAAAACCCCAAAATATTCTGGGGAGGGGCCGAGGGGGGACCCGAGGAATTTGGGGGGGGGGCTCTGGAGGGTGTTGGGGACACCCGGGGGGGTTGGGGACATTCCCGGCGGTGTCCCCAAGGATTTTGGGGGGGGTCACTGGTATTTTTGGGGGAGGGGTCACTGGGATTTTGGGGACATTTCCGGGGGGGTCACTGGGATTTTTTGGGGGGGTCACTGGGATTTTTTGGGGGGGTCACTGGGATTTTTTGGGGGGGTCACTGGGATTTTTTGGGGGTCACTGGGATTTTGCTCGGGGGGTCACTGGGATTTTTGGGGGTCACTGGGATTTTTTGGGGGGGTCACTAGGATTTTTTGGGGGGGGGTCACTGGGATTTTTTTGGGGGGGTCCTTGCCTTGCGGCGCGGGGGGGCCGGGCCCGGGGGGGTCGCTCTGCAGCCGCCGCAGTTTCGCTTCCAGTTCCAGGTTGCGGCTCTCGGCCTCCTGCAGGCGCCTGGAGGGAGGCGACACTTGGGGACACCGCGGGGACCCCCCCTGGGGACCCCCCTCGGTCCCCGATGGCCGCGGGGTCACTGTCCCCACCGGTGGCACTGGTGTCACCTCCCCGGTGGTGATTGTCACCCTGATGTCACCCTCGGTGTCACCTCCCGGTCCCCAGTGCCACCCACGCCCACAGGCCCGGGGTCACTCCGCTGTCACCATCCTGTCCCGTTGTCCCCTCGGTGTCCCCGCTGTCCCCTCCTTGTCCCGCTGTCCCCACACTGTCCCCGTTCTCCCCGCGGTGTCCCCGTTGTCCCCTCCCGGTCCCGCTGTCCCCCCTGTCCCCCCGGTGTCCCCGTTGTCCCCTCGGTGTCCCCGCTGTCCCTGCTGTCCCTTCCCGGTCCCGCTGTCCCCGTTGTTCCCTCGGTGTCTCCGCTGTCCCCTCCTGGTCCCGCTGTCCCCCCTGTCCCCCCGGTGTCCCGTTCTCCCCGCGGTGTCCCCGCTGTCCCTGCTGTCCCTTCCCGGTCCCGCTGTCCCCGCAGTGTCCCTGCTGTCCCCCCGGTGTCCCCTCAGTGTCCCCGGTGTCCCCCCGGTGTCCTCGTTGTCCCCGCGGTGTCCCCGTTCTCCCCGCGGTGTCTCCGCTGTCCCCGGTGTCCCCCTTGTCCCCCCGGTGTCTCCGCTGTCCCCTCCCGGTCCCGCTGTCCCCATCCTGTCCCGCTGTCCCCCCTGTCCCGCCGGTGTCCCCTCAGTGTCCCCGGTGTCCCCGTTGTCTCCTCGGTGTCTCTGCTGTCCCCTCCCGGTCCCGTTGTCCCCCCGGTGTCCCCTCCCGTACCGGGCCAGCCCCTGCCCCGCCGCCCGCAGCTTCCCGAGCTCCCGCTCCAGCTCCTCCCGCCCGCGCCGCTCCTTGGCCAGCGCCTCCCGCAGCTCCGGCACCGACACCGGCACCGGCTCCGGCACCGGCACCGACACCGGCACCGCCGGCGCCGCCGGGACCGCGACCGGGACCGCCGACACCGACACCGGGACCGACACCGGCACCGCCGCCGGGACCGCGACCGGGGCCGCCACCGCCACCTGCGGGAACCGCGTCTGGCTGGGGACCCCGGGATTGCCGGGACCTCCCGAACCGGGATCCCCCGAACCGGGACCCCCCGAACCGGGACCCCGGGATTGCCGGGACCTCCCGAGCGGGATCCCCGAACCGGGACCCCCCGAACCGGGACCCCGGGATTGCCGGGACCTCCCGAACCGGGATCCCCCGAACCGGGACCCCCCGAACCGGGACCCCCGGGATTCGGGACCCCACCCCGGGCCCCCTTTCCCCCCCCTCCGTCGACACCGAAATTCCCGGGATTCCCGAAATTCCGGGGCTCCCGCCCCTTCCCCAGCACCCCCCGCCCCCTCCCCGAGTTCCGGGACTCCGCCCCCCGCCCCAAATCCCCCTCCCCGCGTACCGGCGGTGCCCGGGGGGGCTCCGTGCCCGGGGGGGGCGTCCTCGGGGGGGCCCCCTTGGCCGGGGGGGGTCCCTGGGGTGGGGGCGCCGCTTTTTGGGGGGGGGCGGCGGCCGTGGGGGGGGGAGACCCTTGTGGGGCAGGGACCCCTTTTTGGGGGGGGGGCGGCGCCGCCGGGGCGGGCCCCGCGGGTTGGGGAGGGGGAGGGGCTTTGGGTGGGGGATGGGATTGCTGGGGGGGGGCGCCCTTGGGGGTTGGGGGGGGCGCTTTTTGGGGAGGGGGCGTTCCCGAGGGCGGGGGGGGCCCTTTTTGGGGTGGGGGTCCCGTGAGTTCAGAGGTCCCCGTGGGCGGGGGGGGTCCTTTTTGGGGGGGCCCCTCCGTCGGGGGTCCCGTGGGCGGGGGGGGCTCTTTTTGAGGGGGGGGTCCCGGGGGGGTGGGGGGGTCCGGAGGGCGAGAGCGCCCCCGGGGGTGGGGGCGTCCCCTTGCGCGGGGGGGTCCCTATGGCCAAGGGGGTCCCGGTGCCCGGGGGGGTCCCCGACTCGGGGGGTGTCCCCCACTCCCCCTCCAGCTCCATGGCCGTGTCCTGGTCCCACTCCTCATCCTCATCCTCCTCTTCCTCTTCTTCCTCATCCCTAAAAACGGGGCGGGGGGGGCACAGGGGGGTCACCTGGAGACCCTCCCCCCCCACTCACAGTCCCCCCCTTTTCCACTGTACCCCCCCCCCCCCCATTCCTGCCCGGATCCCCCCCCAGACCCCCCCGGTCCCTCTGACCCCCCAGACCCCCCCGGGCCCCCCCGGGCGCCCCCAGGCTCACTCGTGCTCGGCGCGCGCGTACGAGTACCCCACGAACGGCAGGTGCAGCCCCAGCTCGGGGGGGTCCCCGGGCTCCCCCAGCAGCTCCTGCGGGGGGGGGGAAACGGTCAATCTATCCCGGGTTAGTCCCGGGTTTATCCTGAATCTATCCCGGGTTAATCCCGGGTTTATCCTGAATCTATCGCGGGTTAATCCTGGATTTATCCTGAATCTATCGCGGGTTAATCCTGGATTTATCTTGGGTTTATCGCGGGTTTATCCTGGATCTATCCCGGATTTATCCTGGATCTATCCCGGGTTTAATCATGGATCTATCCCAGATTTATCTCGGATGTATGCTGGGTTTATCCCAGATCTATCCTGGGTTTATCCCAGGTTCATCTTGGATCTATCCTGGGTTTATCCCAGGTTTATCCTGAATCTATCCCGGGTTTATTCCGGGTTTATCCCAGCTCTATCCCTGGTCTATCACTGGTTTATCCCAGATCTATTCCTGGTCTATCCCGGGTCTGTCCCGGGTTTAACCCCGGGTTTAACCCCTCACTCACCGGCTGGCTCAGGCAATCTATCCCGGGTCTGTCCTGGGTTTAACCCCTCACTCACCGGCTGGCTCAGGCAATCTATCCCGGGTCTGTTCCGGGTTTATCCCGGGTCTATCCCGGGTCTGTCCCGGGTTTAACCCCTCACTCACCGGCTGGCTCAGGCAATCTATCCCGGGTCTATCCCGGGTCTGTCCCGGGTTTAACCCGGCTTTAACCCCTCACTCACCGGCTGGCTCAGGCAATCTTCTGGGATCTATTCGTTTTCCCGTCTGTCCGGTTTAACCCCCACCCCGGCTGGCTCAGGCAATCTATCTGGGATCTATTCCGGGTTTATCCCGGGTCTGTCCCGGGTTTAACCCCTCACTCACCGGCTGGCTCAGGCAATCTATCCGGGTCTATTCGGGTTTATCCCGCTTTAACCCCTCACTCACCGGGCTCAGGCATTATCGGGTTATCGCGTTATCCCGGTTTAACCCGGGTTTAACCCTCACTCACCGGCTGGCTCAGGCAATCTATCCGGGTCTATTCGGGTTTATCCGGCTTTAACCCCTCACTCACCGGCTGGCTCAGGCATCTATTCGGGTTTTCCGGTTTCCGGTTTAACCGGTTTAACCCCTCACTCACCGGCTGGCTCAGGCAATCTATCCCGGGTCTGTCCCGGGTTTAACCCCGGGTTTAACCCCTCACTCACCGGCTGGCTCAGGCAATCGTCCAGCACGTCGAAGTTGGACGTGTCGGTGGCGCCGGCGGCGCTGGGGGCGAAGGGGGCGGGGCAGCGGCGGAGCGCGCGCCAGCGCGTGCCCGCGAACAGCGCCCAGTGCGCGCCCCGTGGCCCAGGCGCGGCGCCCAGCGCGGCCCACGAGCCCCGCATAGCCGCCGGGACGCCCGGGGCCGCGGTGTCGTCGCCATCGCCGCCATCATCATCGTCATCGGTGTCCGGCAGGTGCAGGTGGTCCTGGGGGGAGAATGGAGCCCGAGCAGTGCCCACCAGTATGGTCCCAGTGCCCACCAGTATGGTCCCAGTATGGCCCCAGTATGGCCCCAGTATGGCCCCAGTATAGCCCCAGTGCCCACCAGTGTGGTCCCAGTGCCCACCAATATGGTCCCAGTGCCCCCCAGTATGGCCCCAGTATGGCCCCAGTATGGTTCCAGTATGGCCCCAGTATGGCCCCAGTATGGTTCCAGTATGGTCATAGTGCCCACCAGTGTGGTCCCAGTATGGTCCCACTGCTGACCAGTATGGCCCCAGTATGGCCCCAGTATGGTCCCAGTGCCCACCAGTATGGCCCCAGTATGACCCCAGTATGGTCCCAGTGCCCACCAGTGTGGTTCCAGTATGGCCCCAGTATGACCCCAGTATGGCCCCAGTATGGTCCCAGTATGGTCCCAGTGCCCACCAGTGTGGCCCCAGTATGGTTCCAGTATGGTCCCAGTGCTGACCAGTATGGCCCCAGTATGGTCCCAGTATGGTTCCAGTATGGTCCCAGTGCCCCCCAGTATGGTCCCAGTATCACCCCAGTGCTGACCAGTATGGTCCCAGTGCCTCCCAGTGCCCTCCCAGTATCATCCCAGTGCCACCCAGTACTCCCCAATGTCTCCCAGTGCCCCCCAGTGCTCCCCAGTGCTCCCCAGTGCCCCCCAGTGCCACCCAGTCCATCCCAGTCTCTCCCAGTGCTCCCCAGTGCCCCCCAGTCCATCCCAGTGCTCCCCAGTGCCCCCCAGTCCATCCCAGTGCCCCCAAGTCCATCCCAGCGCGCACCTGGAAGTGCAGGATCTTGGCGTAGGTCTCGAGCACGGTGTCGGCGAAGAACGGGGGTCTCCCGTAGAACATCTCGTAGGCCAGGACCCCCAGCGCCCACCAGTCGCACTCGGGGCCGTAGGAGCGCGAGGGGTCCTCGACGGCCAGGAGCATCTCGGGGGACAGGTAATCGGGGGTGCCCACGGCCACCGCCGAGCGCACCTGGGGACACGGGGACATCATTGGGGACATGGGGACATCATTGGGACATTGGGGACATCATTGGGGACATTGGGGACAAGGGGACATCACTGGGGACATTGGGGACAGGTAATCGGGGGTGCCCACGGCCACTGCCGAGCACACCTGGGGACAGGGAATATTGGGGACTGGGGCCATGGCCACATGCGTGCACACCTGGGGACACGGGGACATCATTGGGGACATTGGGGGTGTTGGGGACATTGGGGACATTCAGGACATTGGGGGGATTGGGGATATTTGGGACATTGGGGGGGATTGGGGACAGTTGGGGCATTGGGGACAGTGGGGACAGCAGACACACATTGGGGACATTTGGGGACATTGGGGACATGGCGCTGGGACCAGGGGAATTCTCCAGGTGCTCGTAGGGTTGAGCTCTGTGTCCCCCCTGGTGTCCCCCCCGGTGTCCCCCCGGTGTCCCCTCCACGTCCCCCCGTGTCCCCCCGGTGTCACTCACGGTGCCGTCGGGCCCCAGGCGCAGGCAGGACCCGAAGTCCCCAAGCCGGATGTGTCCCCAGCGGTCCAGCAGGATGTTGTCGGGTTTGATGTCCCTGTGGGGGGGGTGGCCTTTGTCACCTCCCCCCGCCATGGTCCCCAGACCCCCCCCACCCGTCTCCAAGAGCCCCCCAGTCCCCTCCACGTCCCTCCTGTTGTCCTGGGTGTCCCCTGTCCCCCCATGTCCCTCAACGTCCTTGCCGTGTCCCCACATCCCCCCAATGTCCCCAGTGTCCCCAGTGTCCCCAATGCCCCCACTGTCCCCAATGTCCCCAATGCCCCCAATGCCCCCAATGTCCCCAGTGTCCCCAGTGTCCCCAATGTCCCCACTGTCCCCTCAATGTCCCCAATCCCCCCAATGCCCCCAATGTCCCCAATGTCCCCATGTCCCCTCGATGTCCCAATATCCCCAATATCCCCAATGTCCCCAGTGTCCCCAATGCCCCCAATGTCCCCATGTCCCCTCGATGTCCCCAATATCCCCAATGTCCCCAATGTCCCCAATGTCCCCAGTGTCCCCAGTGTCCCCAATGTCCCCAGTGTCCCCAATGTCCCCAATGTCCCCAATGTCCCCAATGTCCCCAGTGTCCCCAATGTCCCCAATGTCCCCAATGTCCCCAATGTCCCCAATATCCCCAATGTCCCCAGTGTCCCCAATGTCCCCATGCCCCCAATGTCCCCAGTGTCCCCAATGCCCCCAATGTCCCCAATGCCCCCAATGTCCCCAGTGTCCCCAATGCCCCCAATGTCCCCATGTCCCCCCAATGTCCCAATGTCCCCAATGTCCCCAGTGTCCCCAATGTCCCCAATGTCCCCAGTGTCCCCATGTCCCCTCGCTGCCCCCATGTCCCACCGGTGCACGTAGCCCAGGCGGTGCACGGAGTCGTTGGCCATCACCAGCTCGGCCAGGTAGAACCGGGCCATGGCCAGCGGCAGCCGGTCCCCAAACTTGCTCAGCAGGGTCAGGAGGTCACCGCCGATGTAGTACTCCATCACCAGGTACTGCGGGGACATTGGGGTCACACGGGGACACGGGGACAATGGGGACAATGTAGTACTCCATCACCAGGTACTGCGGGGACATTGGGGACACGGGGACACGGGGACAATGGGGACAATGTAGTACTCCATCACCAGGTACTGCGGGGACACGGGGACATTGGGGACGACTACTGGGGACATTGTGGACATGGGGACACTGGGGACAATGTAGTACTCCATCACCAGGCACTGCGGGGACATTGGGACATTGTGGTCACGGGGACACGGGGACACTGGGGACATGGGGACAGCACGGGGACACTGGGGACACTGGGGACAATGTAGTACTCCATCACCAGGTACTGCGGGGACACGGGGACATTGGGGACATTGGGGACACGGGGACACTGGGGACATTGTGGACATGGGGACACTGGGGACAATGTAGTACTCCATCACCAGGCACTGCGGGGACATTGGGGACACGGGGACAGCACAGGGACATTGTGGACATGGGGACACTGGGGACAATGTAGTACTCCATCACCAGGTACTGCGGGGATTGGGGGGGGGGGGGGGGTGGTGGGTGTGTGTTGACATGGGACACTGGGGACATTGGGGACATGGGGACACTGGGACAGCACAGGGACATTGGGGACATGGGACAGCTTGGGGACATGGGACAGCTTGGGGACACAGAGACAATGTAGTACTCCATCGCGAGGCACTGCAGGGACACTGGGGACATTGGGGACAGCACAGGGACATTGGGGACATTGGGGACAATGTAGTACGCCATCACCAGGTACTATGGGCACAGGGGGACACTGGGGACACGGGGATGGCACAGGGACACAGGACAGCCTGGGGACATGGGAACACGGAGGTGACACAGGGGCCACAAAGGTGACACGGGTGACACGGAGGTGATATGGAGGTGGCACAGGTGACACAAGGGACACGGAGGTGACACAGGTGACACGAAAGTGACACACAGGTGACACACAGGTGACACGGGTGTCCCCTGACCAGGCACTGCGGGTCCTGGAAGGCGAAGTGCAGCCGTGTGATCCAGCGCCGGTCCCCGCGGGCCAGCACGTCCCGCTCCTCGCGGAAACACGACACCTGGGGACAGCGACAGGGACAGCGCTGGCACCTGGCGACAGCCACACCTGGCGACAGCGACAGGGACAGCGGCACCGCTGGCACCTGCGCACGCGCGAAGGGCGGCGCCACGCCCACAGCGCCCCTGTCACCGCTGTCCCCAAGGTGTCCCCTCATCCGCGGTGACATCCCCCGCCTCACGTCCCCGAGTGTCCACAACTGTCCCCAAGCGTCCCCGCACATCCCCGGCGTGTCCCCAGCTGTCCCTGCGTGTCCCCAACTGTCCCCAAGTGTTCTTGAGTGTCCCCAACTGTCCCTGTCTCCAAGTGTCCCCTGCACGTCCCCCAACAATTGTCCCCAACTGTCCACAGGTGTCCCTCCAGTGTCCCTGTGTGTCCCCAGGTGTTCCCCAGTGTCCCCATGTGTCACCACACATCCCCTGGGTGTCCCCCAGTGTCCCCGCGTGTCCTCAACAACTGTCCCCATGTGTCCCCAAGTATCCCCTGCATGTCCCTGCATGTCCCCTGCATGTCCCCGCACATCCCCTTAGTGTCCCCAAGTGTCCCAAGTGTCCCCACACATCTCCCGACTGTCCCCAAGTGTCCACCGCGTGTCCCCAAGTGTCCCCAACAACTATCCCCACGTGCTCCTGCATGTCTCCCGCATGTCCCCAGCTGTCCGCTGTGTGTCCCCTGCACGACCCCCAGGTGTCCCCAGTGTCCCCAGGTGTCCCCAGTGTCCCCAGTGTCCCCAGGTGTCCCCAGCTGTCCCCTGTGTCCCCAGGTGTCCCCAGCTGTCCGCTGTGTGTCCCCTGCACGACCCCCAAGTGTCCCCAGGTGTCCCCAGTGTCCCCAGGGGTCCCCAGGTGTCCCCAATGTCCCCAGGTGTCCCCAGGTGTCCCCAAGTGTCCCCAGGTGTCCCCAGGTGTCCCCAGTGTCCCCAGGTGTCCCCAGGTGTCCCCACCTCTCCGCTGTGTGCCCCAGCATGTCCCCCATGTGTCCCATGATCTTCATGTCCCAGTGTCCCCAGGTCTCCCCAGTCCTCCCACCGCCACCTGGCGCGGCGATGGCCCACTGGTTCACGATCTTCATGGCACCCCCGATGTCCCCGGTCTCCCCTCATCCTCCCCCACTGCCCCCCGGTGTCCCCGGTGTCCCCCAGTGTCCCCGGTGTCCCCGTGCCCCGTGCCCCCCCGGTGTCCCGTGTCCCCTCAGTGTCCCCGCTGTCCCCCGCTGTCCCCCGGTGTCCCCAATGTCCCCTCGGTGTCCCCCGGTGTCCCCAGTGTCCCCCGGTGTCCCCGATGTCCCCGGTGTCCCCTCAGTGTCCCTGCTGTCCCCCGGTGTCCCCGGTGTCCCCGGACCTCGCTGAACGCGCCCCTCCCGATCACTTTGAGGCTCTCGGTGCCACCCCCGTGTCCCCCCGGTGTCCCCCCAGTGTCCCCCGGTGTCCCCGGTGTCCCCTCAGTGTCCCCGATGTCCCCTCAGTGTCCCCGCTGTCCCCCGGTGTCCCCGCTGTCCCCCGGTGTCCCCTGCTGTCCCCCCCAGTGTCCCCGATGTCCCCCCGGTGTCCCCGTTCCCGGTGTCCCCGGTGTCCCCGGACCTCAGAACCGACCCTCCCATCACTTTGAGGATCTCGGTGCCACCCCGTGTCCCCCGGTGTCCCCGGTGTCCCCCATTCCCCGATGTCCCCGGTGTCCCCGTGTCCCCTCAGTGTCCCCGATGTCCCCCGGTGTCCCCGATGTCCCCGGTGTCCCCTCAGTGTCCCCGATGTCCCCCGGTGTCCCCGGTGTCCCCTCGGTGTCCCTGCTGTCCCCCGGTGTCCCCGGTGTCCCCCCGGTGTCCCCGATGTCCCCGGTGTCCCCCGGTGTCCCCTCGTGTCCCTGCTTCCCCGGTGTCCCGCCCCGTTCCCCGGACCTCGCTGAACGCGCCCCTCCCGATCACTTTGAGGATCTCGAAGTCTCCGCGCTGCAGCTGCAGCTCCTGGACCTGCGCGGCCGCCGGCTCGGCTGGGGGGGAACGGAACCGGGACCGGGTCAGGGGGGAACGGAACCGGGTCAGGGGGAACGGAACCAGGACCGGGACCGGGTCAGAGGGGGGAACGGAACCGGGACCGGGTCAGGAACGGAACCGGAACCGGGTCAGGGGGGAACGGAACCAGAACCGGGACCGGGTCAGGGAACGGAACCGGGACCGGGACCGACCGGGTCAGGGGAACCAGGACCGGGTCGGGGGAACGGAACCGGAACCGGGTCAGGGGGGAACGGAACCGGGACCGGGTCAGGGGGGGAACGGAACCGGGTCAGGGGGAACGGAACCGGGACCGGGTCGGGGAACGGAACCGGGACCGGGTCAGGGAACGGAACCGGAACCGGGTCGGGGGAACGGAACCGGGACCGGGTCAGGGGGGAACGGAACTGGGACCGGGTCAGGGGAACGGAACCGGGACCGGGACCGGGTCAGAGGGGGGAACGGAACCGGGACCGGGTCAGGGAACGGAACCGGAACCGGGTCAGGGGGAACGGAACCGGAACCGGGACCGGGTCAGGGAACGGAACCGGGACCGGGACCGGGTCAGGGGGAACCAGGACCGGGTCGGGGGGAACGGAACCGGGACCGGGTCAGAGGGGGGAACGGAACCGGAACCGGGTCAGAGGGGGGAACGGAACCGGGACCGGGTCGGGGGGGGAACGGAACCGGGACCGGGTCAGGGGGAACTGGGACAGGACCGGGTCAGGGGGAACCGGTCAGGGGGAGCGATTATGGGAGGGGTCTCGAGGAGATTGGGGGGGGCTTCTGTTTTGGAGGGAGAATCCCAGGGAATTTGGGGGGCTCAGAGGGAGAATCCCAGGGAATATTATTTTGCGGGGGTCGGAGGGAAAATCCCAGGGAATATTTTTTGGTGGGGGGGGCTCAGAGAGGGAATCCCAGGGAATATTTTTTTGGGGGGGGGAGCTCGGAGGGAAAATCCCAGGGAATATTTTTTTGGGGGCTCGGAGGGAAAATCCCAGGGAATATTTTTTTGGGGGCTGGGAGGGAAAATCCCAGCGAATTTTTTTCGGGGGCGGGAAGTGCAGCGGGGCTTGGGCAGGGAGGGTTCCGGGGGTGGGGTTGGGTTGGGTTGGGTTGGGGGGGGGTTTGTGACACCCCGGGTGCCGCGGGGGGGGGGCGGCCGCGCACCCGCAGCCCATTTATGGCCGCGCAGCGATCGCCGCCCGCGGGGGAACCGGGCCCGCCGTGCCCAGAAAAGGAGCGGCGCCGCCGGGGCCCCCCGCCCACCGGGCCCCCCCATCCCCCCCCCGGGCCACGGCGGCCGAGCCCCCCCCCCACCCCGAGACCCCGACATCGGGACCCCCCCACTGCCCCAAAATGACCCCGACATCGGGACCCCCCCACTGCCCCCCACCCCGAGACCCCGACATCGGGACCCCCCCACTGCCCCCCCCACCCTGAGACCCCGACATCGGGACCCCCCCACTGCCCCCCCCAAAATGACCCCCGACATCGGGACCCCCCCACTGCCCCCCCCAAAATGACCCCGACATCGGGACCCCCCCACTGCCCCCCCCGCCCCAAAATGACCCCGAGGTCCGGTGGGGGCTCCGCAGGTGTCGCCCCCCGCCTTCCACCTGCCGGTACCGACCGGACCCGGACCCGCTCCCCGGCCCGGTGCCGGTTCAGAGAACTCCCCCATCCCGAACCGCCCCCCCACCGGGATCCCCCGTGCCCCTCCCCCACCGCGTGCAGGACCCCCCCGGTACCGGCCCGCCCGGTCCGGACCCCGCCCCGAACCGGAGTCCCGGGCCCTGCCGGCCCGAACCGTTCCGGTGCCCCCCGCCCGTGACAGCCCCGGGCCCGATCCCCCGTTCTGGATCCCCGCGGTCCCGAGCCCGGTTCCGAACGCCCCGAGTCAGTTCCGAACCCCCGAGCCCGGACGCCCCCGGTTCCGGACACCGCCGGTCCCGGACCCCCAATCCCGAACTTCCTGGTCCCGGAATTCCCAGTCCCGGTCGTGGTCCCCGGTCCCGGAACCCCCAATCCCGAACCCCCCCGGTACCGGACCCCCTGTTCTCGGTTCCGGACCCCCCCAGTGCGAGTCCCCGGTCCCGGTGCCCCCCCAGCCCGGACCCCCCAAATCCGAGTCCCAGTCCCGGTCCCACACCCGGAACCGCCCTCCTGTTCCCGGTCCCGTCCCGGTGCCCCCCAACCCGAACCCCCCCAGTCCGACCCCCCTGTTCCCGGTCCCGAACTCCCCCAGCCCGATCCCCGTTCCGGTCCCGGTCCCGGTGCCCCCCAGCCCGATCCGACCCCCCCGTTCCGGTCCCGTTCTGGTCCCGGTCCCGGTGCCCCCCAGCCTGGACCCCCTAATCTGAGCCCCTCATCCCGGTCCCGGCGCCCCCAGTCCCGGACCCTGCTCCGGTCCCGGTCCCGGTGCCCCCAGTCCGACCCCCCTCTCAGTCCCGGTCCCGGTGCCCCCCCGGTCCCGAACCCCCCAGTCCCACTCCCCGTTCCCGGTCCCGAACCCCCCCAATCCGCGCCCCCGTTCCCGGTCCCGACCCCCCACCCCCGATCGGACCCCCGTTCCAGTCTCGGTGCCCCCGTTCCCGGTCCCGAACCCCCCAATCCGCGCCCCCGTTCCGTTCCCGGTCCCGGTGCCCCCCAGCCCGACCGGACCCCCCCGTCCCGGTGCCGGTGCCGGTGCCGGTGCCCCGTTACCCCAGCTCAGAAAGTCCCGGACGTGTCTGTCGCTGTCGCTGTCGCTGTCGCCGCCGCTGTCGCCGCCGTTGCCGGCGGTGTCCCCGGTGTCCCGGGGGGGGTCCCGGTGCTGGAGGCGGTGCCGCAGCCCCCCCGCCAGCCCCAGCAGCAGGTCCAGGAGGGTCTCGAGCCCCAGCGCCCCCCGGCCCAGCGCCAGCGCCCGCAGCCGCTCCCGCCGCCCCGGGGGGCCGCCATCGCCCGGCCCGCACCGGGGAGGCTCCGCCGCCGCCCGGGCACCGGGGCCGGGCGCGCCCGGGCGCCTCCCCCCGGCCCGGTACCCGCCCCCCGGCACCGGGGGGAACGGGGGGAGGCACCTGCGGGGCTGGGGGGTGAGGGGGGGTGGGGACAGCGGGACCGGAACCGGGACCGGGACCCCCAGACCGGGACCCCCAGACCGGGTCCGGAACACCGACCGGGACCGGGACCGGGACAACCAGACGGGGACCGGGACCCCCAGACCGGGACCGGGACACCCAGACCGGGACACCCAGACTGGGACCGGGACCCCGGGACCGGGACACCCAGACCGGGACCGGGACCGGGACCGGGACCCCCAGACCAGAACCGGGACACCCAGACCGGGACCCCCAGACTGGGACCGGGACCGGGACCGGGACCGGGACCCCCAGACCGGGACCCCCAGACCGGAACCGGGACCCCCAGACCGGGTCCGGAACACCCAGACCGGGTCCGGAACACCCAGACCGGGACCGGGACCCCCAGACCGGAACCGGGACCCCCGGCACCACTATCCCGTTACTGGCACCGCTGAGCTGAGCACGGCATCCCCCCCGTTACCGACCCCCAGAGCCCCTCAGGACCCCCCCAGTCCTGGGAATTCACCCCCAAATCTTCACAGACCCCCCCCCCGAAATTCTCAGACCCCCCCCCTAAAATCCCGAGACCCCCAAAATCCCCCCAGACCCCCCAAAATCCCCCAAAATCCCCTCAGATCCCCCCCAAAATCAACCCCAAAAAATTCCCCCCAGACCCCCCCAAATCCCCAAAAATATCCCCTCAGACCCCGCCAAAAATCCCCCTAGACCCCCCCAAATCCCCCCAAATCCCCTCAGATCCCCCCAAAATCCCCCCAGACCCCCCCAAATCCCCCCAAATCCCCTCAGACCTCCCCCAAAATCCCCCAGACCCCCCAAAATCCCCCCAGCCCCCCAAATCCCCCCAAATCAGACCCAGAACTCCCAAGTGAGGTCGGGGAGTTTTTATTTGGGGAGGGGGGTGCAGTTTGGGGGGGTCCAAGGAGGTTTTGGGGAGTCCTGGAGCGTCCGAGGAGGTTTTTTGGGGGGGTCTTGGAGTGTCCAGAGGGATTTTTGGGGTGTCCCGGAAGGTTCTGGAAGGTCCTGGGGGTCCCCTCACGAGTACATGGTGAGCTGGAGCCACTGTTGGGGGGACACCCGGTCAGGATTTGGGGGGTTTTGGGGGTCTCTGAAGGGTTTGGGGTCACCCCTGGGGGATTTTGGGGGTCTCTGAAGGGTTTGGGGTCCCCCCAGGGGGATTTTGGGGGTCCCAGGAGGTTTTGGGATCCCCAGAAGGATTTTGGGGATCCCAGGAGGTTTTGGGGTCACCCTTGGGGATTTTGGGGGTCCCTGGGGGATTTTGGGGGTCTCTGCAGTGACTCAAACCCAGCAGGGCCATTTTGGGGTCTCCCTCCTTTAAACCCCCCAAAATCCTTCTGGGGACCCCCCAAAAACGAACAGGGGGACCCCAAATCCCCCCCCGGGACCCCAGACCCACCTCCTGCAGGCTGACCCGGATCTGCCCCGACCCGTCCCGGTCCAGGGACTTGAAGGCACCTGGGGGGGACCCCAAAATCAGGGGGGGACCCCAAAAATCGGGGGAGACCCCAAAAATCGGGGGGGACCCCAAATTCAGGGGGAGACCAAATTCAGGGGGAGACCCCAAATCCAGGAGTCCTCCCCCTGGGGAACCCCGATAAACCCCCGAGATTTTGGGGTCTCCTCCCAATTTTGGGGTTCTACATCGATTTTTGGGGTCCCTGCCCCAATTTTTTGGGATTTCCCTCCCCCCCCTCCAATTTTGGGATTTTCCCTCCCCAAAATTTTGGGATTTCTTCCCCCCCAGATTTTAGGATTTCTCCTCCTGGTTTTGGGATTTCCCCCCAAATTTTGGGATTTCCCCCCAGATTTTGGGATTTCCCTTCAACTTTTAGGATTTCCCCCCTGATTTTCAGATTTCACCCCCCCCCCAGATTTTGGGATTTCCTCATCAAATTTTTAGGATTTCCTCCCAAATTTTGCAATTTTTCCCCCACAATTTGGGGATTTCCCACCTCATTTTAGGATTTCCCCCAGTTTTAGGATTCTGCCCCGGGTTTCAGGATTTCCCCTCCTGATTTTGGGATTTCCCACCGAATTTTGGGATTTCCCCAAATTTTGGGATTTCCCCCCAGATTTTGGGATTTCCCCCCAAATTTTGGGATTTCCCTTCAACTTTCAGGATTTCCCCTCCTGATTTTGGGATTTCCCCCCGAATTTTGGGATTTCCCCCCAGATTTTGGGATTTCCCCCCGAATTTTAGGATTCACTTCCAGATTTTAGGATTTACCCCTCGAAATTTCAGGATTCACCCCCAGATTTTTAGATTCCCCCCCCTGTTTTGGGATTCCCCGCCAGATTTTAGGATTTCCTCCCCGAATTTTGCAATTTCCTCCCAGATTTTTGGATTTTTGCCCTGAAATTCTGGGATTTCCTGCCCGGATTTTGGGATTTTCCCCCCAAATTTCAGCAATTCCCCTCCCAGATTTTAGGATTTCCTCCCCAAATTTTGCAATTTCCTCCCGGATTTTTGGATTTTTGCCCTGAATTTCTGGGATTCCCCGGATTTTTGGATTTTCCCCCCCAAATTTCAGCAATTCCCCCTCCCAGATTTTTAGGATTTCCTCCCCAAATTTTGCAATTTCCTCCCGGACTTTTTGCCCTGAAATTCTGGGATTTCCTCCCCGGATTTTGGGATTTTCCCCCCAAATTTCAACAATTCCCTCCCCAATTTTAGGATTTCCTCTGTGAATTTTGCAATTTCCTCCCGGATTTTTGGATTTTTGCCCTGAAATTCTGGGATTCCTCCTCCTGATTTTAGGATTTCCTCCCCAAATTTCAGCAATTCTCCCCCCAGATTTTAGGATTTCCTCCGTGAATTTTACAATTTCCTCCCGGATTTTTGCCCTGAAATTCTGGGATTTCCTCCCCGGATTTTCCGATTCCCCCCCAAATTTCAGCATTTCCCCCTCCTGATTTTAGGATTTCCTCCCCAAATTTCAGCAATTCTCCCCCCAGATTTTAGGATTTCCTCCCCGAATTTTGCGATTTCCTCCCAGATTTTTGGATTTTTGCCCTGAATTTCTGGGATTTCCCCCGGATTTTTGGATTTTCCCCCCAAATTTCAGCAATTCCCCTCCCAGATTTTAGGATTTCCTCCGTGAATTTTGCAATTTCCTCCCGGATTTTTGGATTTTTGCCCTGAAATCCTGGGATTTCCTCCCCGGATTTTGGGATTTGCCCCCAGATTTTGCAATTCTCCCCCCCGGATTTTTGGATTTTCCCCCCGAATTTTGGGTTTCCCCCCCAGATTTCGGGGTCCCCTTCGAACATGGCCGAAACGTCGGCAGGCTCCGCATGAGTTGTCGAAGTCCAGGTTCCCCCCCTCGTCCCCGTAACGACGCCCCAAAACCGCCCAGAGGGGGGGGGGCAGCCGGAACCCTGGGGGGGGGGGCACACATGACCTTTGACCCCCCAAAATCCCTTCAAACCCCCCCAAAAAATCGGACAATTCCCCCCCAAATATTCAAATATTCTCATTTTAACCCCCCCCAAAAAATCCCCCCAAAACCCCCAAATATCCCAAAAAAATCCCACCAAAAAAAACCCCAAAATCCCCCCCAAAAATCCCCCAAATTCTCCAAATATCCCAAAATATCCCCCCCCAAAATCCCTCCAAAAATCCCCCAAAATGCCTCAAAAACTCCCCCCAAAAATCCACCCCAAAACCCCCCCAAAAATCCCCAAATATCCCAAAAATATCCCAAAAAAAATCCCACCAAAAAAACCCCATAATCCCCCCAAAAAATCCCCCAAATTCTCCAAATATCCCAAAATATCCCCCCCAAAAATCCACCCCAAAACCCCCCAAAAATCCCCAAATATCCCACCAAAATAAAACCCAAAATCCCCCCAATTCTCCAAATATCCCAAAATATCCCCCCCAAATTCCCATAAAACCCCTTAAAATCCCCAAAAAATTCCCTCAAAGCTCCCCAAACCCCAAAGCCCCAAAAACCCCCAAAAATCCCCAAAAAATCCCCCAAAATCCCAAAAAGCCCCAAAAACCTCCCCCCAAAAATCCACCCCAAAACCCCCCAAAAAATCCCCAAATATCCCAAAAAAATCCCACCCAAAAAACCCAAAATCCCCCAAATTCTCCAAATATCCCAAAATATCCCCCCCAAATTCCCATAAAACCCCTTAAAATCCTCCCCAAAAATTCCCTCAAAGCTCCCCAAAACCCCAAAAAAAGCCCCAAAAACTCCCCCCAAAAAATCCCAAAAAATCCCCCCCGAATTCCCATAAAACCCCTTAAAATCACCCCCAAAAATTCCCTTAAAGCTCCCAAAAACCCCAAAAAAAGCCCCAAAAACTCCCCCCAAAAAATCCCCCAAAAATCCCCCAAAATCCCAAAAATCCCCAAAAATCCACCCAAAAACCCCCCAAAAAATCACAAAAAAACCCCCAAAAAAACCCCAAAAAATCACAAAAACCCCAAAAATCCCCAAAAATCCCCAAAAAAAACCCCAAAAAAACCCCAAAAAATCACAAAAAAACCCCCAAAAATCCCCCAAAAATCCCCAAAAAATCCCCAAAAAATCCAAAAAAATCCCCAAAACCCCAAAACTCTCCAAACCCCAAGAAAATGCCCCAAAACCCCGAACCTGCAGCCTCGAAGGCGCCGGGCAGCTCCTGGGGCCCGATGGTCCCCGAGCGATCGGTGTCGAATTGTTTGTACACACACTTGGGGGGGGGGAACACAATTTTGGGGCGGTTTTGGGATTTTTGAGGGGATTTTTTTGAGGTCCCGCACCCTCAAATCCCCCCTGAGCCCCTCCCCAAAATCTGGGGACCCTCCCAACCCCAAAAATCCCCCCCATCCCCTTTAAGGGACTTTAAAATCCAAATTTTGGGAGTGCCCACCCTCCCAATTAACCCCCCCCCAAAAATATTTTGGGGTTCCCAAACCTCCCCCCCCACCCCAACATTTTGGGGGTCCCTATACCCACCCCCCCCCCAATCAAGTTTTTTAGGGGGTACTGGAATTTAAGAGGGGAAATTTTGGGGTCCCACCCCCAAATTTTGGGTTCCTCCCCTCGATTTTGGGGTGTCCCTGATTTTGGGCTCCCACATGGATTTTGGGGTGATCCCATTTTCGGGGGGGGTGTCCCCCTAATTTGGGGCCTCCCCCAGTTCTGAGTAACCCTCAATTTTGGGGTGCCCATCCCAATTTTGGGCTTCCCTTCCCGATTTTTAGGGTGCCACACCCCCAAATTTTGGCTTCTCCTCAATTTTGGGGCTCATTGGGATCCCCCCCAAGTTTCCCTCCATTTCAGGCTCCCCTTTCACCCTGAGCACCCCAATTTTGGGATCTTTAACCTCCCACCCTATATTTTTTTGGGGTCCCCCCCCCCGATTTTTGGGACCCCCCCTTCCCAAAAATAAAATTTTGGGGTTCTCACCTGCCACTTCTTGATGTTGTTCCAGAGGTACTTGAACTCCTCAAACCCCAACTTCCCGGTGGTGTCGCTCTGGGGGGGCTCGTCAAGGACATTTTGGGGGGCGTTGGGGACCCCCCCATTTCCCTACACCCCAAAACCCCTGAAGGATCCCCCCGAAATCTCCCAAAATCGCCCCAAAATTTCGGGGTACGTCCATGACGGCCACCATGCTCCGGCACGTGTCCAGCCCGAATCCGTCCGTCTTCAGGTCGGGATCTGGGGGGGGGCACGGGGGGTTTTGGGGGGGGTCCCGGGGGATTTTGGGGGGGTCCCCAAGCTCTGGAGCCCCCCAGAGACCCCTCGGGAGTGTGGGGGACCCCAAAATGCCCGCGCGGGACCCCGATTTTGAGGGGCACTCACGGCGCGTGACGACCCTGTTGAGGATGTTCATGAGCTCGGTGGGGCTCACCTCCATGTCCTGGGGGGAACGGTGGGGTCAGGGGCACCCCAAATCCTGGGGAACCCCAAATCCTGACCCCAAACGTTGGAGAACCCCCAAAGTCATGGGGGACCCCCAAATCCTGACCCCAAATCCTGGGAACCCCAAATCCTGACCCCAAAGCCTGGGGGAACCCCCTGACCCCAAAGTCTGGGGAACCCCAAATCCTGACCC
The DNA here is from genome assembly GCF_901933205.1 of Camarhynchus parvulus. NCBI lineage: Eukaryota > Metazoa > Chordata > Aves > Passeriformes > Thraupidae > Camarhynchus > Camarhynchus parvulus. The sequence goes on from NW_022148292.1 coordinate 209,941, forward strand.
CAAATCCTGGGGAACCCCAAATCCTGACCCCAAATCCTGACCCCCAAATCCTGGGGGACCCCCAAAGTCTGGGGAACCCCAAATCCTGGGGGAACCCCAAATCCTGACCCCAAACCTTGGAAAACCCCCAAAGTCTGGGGAAACCCCCAAATCCTGACCCCAAATCCTGGGGGAACCCCAAATCCTGACCCCAAATCCTTGGGGAACCCCCAAATCCTGACCCCAAATCCTGGGGAACCCCCAAAGTCTGGGGAACCCCAAATCCTGACCCCAAATCCTGGGGAACCCCAAATCCTGACCCCCAAATCCTTGGGAACCCCCAAATCCTGACCCCAAATCCTGGGGGAACCCCCAAAGTCTGGGGGAACCCCAAATCCTGACCCCAAACCTGGGGAACCCCCAAATTGGGGAACCCCCAAAGTCTGGGGGACCCCAAATCCTGACCCCAAATCCTGGGGAACCCCAAATCCTGGGGGCCCCAAACCCCACCTGGGAAGCCCCAAATCCTGGGGGAACCCCAAATCCTGACCCCAAAACTTGGAGAACCCCAAAATTCTGGGGAGGTTCAAGGCCTGACCCGGGTGGATCCCAGTGGATCCCAGTGTATCCCAGTATGTCCCAGTGGATCCCGGTTGGTTCCAGGGGTCCGGGTGGGTCCCAGTGCCCCCAGTGGATCCCGATGGATCCTGGCAGAGCCCAATGGATCCCAACAGATCCCGATGGATCCCAGAGGACCCTGGTGGTCCCAGTGGATCCCCGTGGACCCCAGCAGACCCCAGTGGATCCCAGTGCCCCCCAGTGGATCCCGACAATCCCCGTAGACCCCAAGAGATTCCAGTAGATCCCGGTGGGGCCCAGTAGATCCCAGTGTCCCCAGCAGATCCCAGAGCCCAGCGGAGACCCCAGTGGATCCCAGTAGATCTCAGTGCCCCCAGTAGATCCCAGTGGGTCCCAGCGTCCCCCAACTGATCAGAAATCAGTGATATATCCCGGTGATCCACGGTATTGGTGGTTGATCGGGAAACGTGTGTGCCACTCGAGAGTCAGTCGTGTTCCACCAAGTCAGCCGGGTCCCGTGCCCGGTCCGCGGTGGCCCATGTCCCGGTGCCCCCAACAGACCCCAGCACAGAACCCAGTGAGTGAGGGATCCCGTGTCCCGGTGCGTCAGTCAGGGCTCAGTTCCCGGTCCCCATTGGGGTTCCCCATGCCGTTCTTGAGCGCCGTGGATCCCGTTGATCCCGGCAGATCCCGGCGGATCCCGGCGGATCCCGCGCCCCTCACCTCCCCGGCCAGCTGGGTGAAGAGGCGCCGGAACTGCCGAACCTCCTCGCTCTCGTTGGCATCGACCGTGGAGATGTGGGCGCGGGGGGGCTGGAACGGGGCACGGGGGGGGTCAGGGACCCCAAAAATGGCGGGGAAAGGGGACCCCAAATCCGGGACCCCAAATCCGGGGGGGTGATGAAGGGGACCTCCGGGAGGGCCCCAAATGGGCCAAGGACCCCAAATCGAGGGGCGCAACAGGGGCCCCAAATCCGGGAGCCCAAATCCGGGGGGGTGATGAAGGGGAACCCCAAATGCGGGGGTCAGGGACCCCAAATCTGGGGGCTTCAGGGGACCCCAAATCCAAGACCCCAAATCTGGGGGTCAGGGGACCCCAAATCCATGGGGAGGAGGGACAAGGAACCCCAAATCCCCAGGGGTCAGGGGAGCCCAAATCCGGGACCCCAAATCTGGTGGGTCAGGAAATGCCAAATATTGGCGGGGGGGGGACAATGACAGGGGACCCCAAATCTGTGGGGGGAGTCAGGGACCCCAAATCCGGGACCCCAAATCCGGGGTGGGTCAGGACACCCCGAAATCCGGGCAGGGGGCACGGGGGGGGTGTCAGGGGCCACCCCCGAGGGTCCCCAAGGAGGGGGAGGGGCGTCAGGTGTCACTCACGGGGGGCTCAGGGTTGTAGTGGGCGGCGGCTTCGCTGCGGGAGGGGACACAGGGGTCACCCCAAAGTGTCACCCCCACCCCAAAGTGTCACCCCAAAGTGTCACCCCAAAGTGTCACCCCCTCCCCAAAGTGTCACCCCCACCCCAAAGTGTCACCTCCCCACCCCAAAGTGTCACCCCAAAGTGTCACCTCCCTCCCCAAAGTGTCACCCCCACCCCAAAGTGTCACCCCCCTCCCCAAAGTGTCACCCCAAAGTGTCACCTCCCCACCCCAAAGTGTCACCCCAAAGTGTCACCCCAAAGTGTCACCCCCCTCCCCAAAGTGTCACCCCAAAGTGTCACCCCAAAGTGTCACCCCCTCCCCAAAGTGTCACCCCCACCCCAAAGTGTCAACCCCACCCCAAAGTGTCACCCCAAAGTGTCACCCCCTCCCCAAAGTGTCACCTCCCTCCCCAAAGTGTCAACTCCTGCCCCAGTGTCCCCAATGTCCCCATTGTGCCCCCAATGTCCCCCCAGTGTCCCCAATGTCCCCAAAGCCCCCAATGTCCCTGAAGTCCCCAAATCTCTCAATGTCCCCAACGTCCCCAACCCCCCACAATGTCCCCAACTCCCCCAATGTCCCCAATGTCCCCAAACCCCCCAACCCGCGCAGATGTCCCCAGTGTCCCCTCCTCACCCAATGGTGCTGACGACGCCCCCCAGGAACCCCAGCCCCAATGTCCCCAATGTCCCCAGTGTCCCCAATGTCCCCAGTGTCCCCAATGTTCCCAATGTCCCCAATGTCCCCAAATGTCCCCATTGTCCCCAATTCCCCCAATGTCCCCATTGTCCCCAGTGTCCCCAAATGCCCCCAATGTCCCCAATGTCCCCAGTGTCCCCAATGTTCCCAATGTCCCCAACGCCTGCAATGTCCCCAAATGTCCCCATTGTCCCCAATGTTCTCAATGTCCCCATTGTCCCCCAATTCCCCAATGTCCCCAGTGTCCCCAAATGTCCCCAATGTCCCCAAATGTCCCCAATGTCCCCAACCCCCCCCAGTGACCCCAATGTCCCCAATCCCCACAGCATCCCCAGTGTCCCCAAATGTCCCCACGTCCCCAATGTCCCCAACCCTCATAATGTCCCCAATGTCCCCAAATCCCCCAACTCCCCCAGTGTCCCCAAATGTCCCCAAATGTCCCCAGTGTCCCCAAATGTCCCCACGTCCCCAGTGTCCCCAACCCCCCTGAATGTCCCCAATACCCCCAAGTGTCCCCAACCCCCCCAGTGTCCCCAATGTCCCCTCCTCACCTGATGGCGCTGATGACGCCCCCCAGGACCCCCATGGCCCCCGGCGCCGCCGCCCCCTCCCCCGCTCAGGGGCCCCCCCAGGACGGAGCCGATGCCCCCCGGGAGGGCCCCCCCCCCCCCCCCCACCGCCCCCGCCCCCCAGCAGCCCCTTCACCAGGAACATGGCCCCAAACTGGGAGCACTGGGAGCACTGGGAGGGAACTGGGAGCTACTGGGAGTTACTGGGAGTTACTGGGAAAGCGCTGGAGGGAACTGGGGGGCAACTGGGGGGAACTGGGAGGCACTGGGAGCTACTGGGGGGAACTGGGAGCTACTGGGAGTTACTGGGAGCTACTGGGAGGGAACTGGGAGGGAACTGGGGGGAACTGGGAGGCACTGGGAGCTGCTGGGGGGGATACTGGGGGCTACTGGGAGCAACAGGGAGGGAACTGGGAGCTACTGGGAAAGTGCTGGAGGGAACTGGGGGGGAACTGGGAGGAAACTGGGGGGCACTGGGAGCTACTGGGGGGCACTGGGGGGAACTGGGAGGGCTCCGGGGCGGCACTGGGAGCGGCACTGGGAGCACTGGGAGCACTGGGAGCGGCTGCAAGAGAAGGCGACAGCCCCGTTAGGTGACACCGGGGGGGTTCCGGGGACCCCCAAACCCCCCCGGGACCCCCCCCGGGCTCCGGTCCCGGTTCGGCGCCGATTTCCGGGACTGGGCGGGGCCGCGCTGAGTCACGGTCCGGGCGGGGGGAGGGGAGCACCGGGGGGGTCCCGGGGGGTCTGGGGGGGCTGGGGGGTCTGGGGGTCCGGGGGGTCCGGGGGTTCGGTACCTGCGGGAGCGGCGCCGGCCCGGAGCGAGTTCGGAACCGGAACGGGGAAAGGGGCGGGGCCGCGGCGGGGGGCGGGAACCGCCCGGGGGCGTGGCTTGGGTGGGGGACACGCCCTGGGCGCGGCCAACTTCGGGGGCGTGGCTTAGAACAGCTAACATAACCCACAGTGGGCGTGGTCATTGAGGGGCGTGGCTTAAAGATGTTATAGACAACATAGCGGGCGTGGTCAAACGTGGGGGTGTGGCCAATGCGTTGAGTGACAGCAACACCCGCCCGTAGCTTCCAACAGAGTGGGCGTGGCCAACCTAGTGAGTGACAGGCGGGTCCCCCTCGTAGGGGGCGTGGTTATGCAGATTAGCGAGACTATTGAACGAGCGCTGGGCGTGACGTCATCGCCGCGCGCCGGGACAAGATGGCGGCGCTGGGGGAATTTTTGGGGTCCCCTCCCTCCTGCCAGCCCCTCCCCCACCCCACTTTTGGGGTCCCCTCCCCATTTTTGGCCTCCCCGCCCCCCGTTTGTTGCTCCCTTCCCCCTTTGCCCCCCAAATTTGGGGTCCCCTCCCCCATTTTTAGGTTCCGTCCAGTCCCTCCCCAAAAATCACATTTTTTTCCCCCTCCCCAATCTTTTTGTTTTTGCTCCAAAAATCCCTTTTTCCCCATCTACCCCGTTATTTTCCCCTTTTCATCCATTTCCCCCCATTTTTCCAGTTTTTCTCAATTTCCCCCTTTCTCCCCACTTATCCCCTATTTTCCCCATTATTTTCGGACTTTTCCCCATCCCCCGCCCCGTCATTCCCAGTTTTTCACAATTTTCCCATTTTCCCCCCATTTTCCCCGTTCCCTCCCCTTTTCCTACATTATTTCCCCCCATTTTCCTCATTTTTCCCGATTTCCCCACCATTCTTTCCCCATTTCCCTCCCTTTTTATCCCATTTCCCCCCAAATTTTCTCTATTTCCCCCATTTATTCCCATTTCCCCTTTTCACCTCGTTTATTTCCCCATTTTTCCCGTTTTCCCCATTTTCCTCCATTTCCCCCCCCCATTTCCCCCATTATTTTCGTCTTTTTGTCATTTTCCCCCCATTGCCCCCCAATTTTCCCATTTCCCCCCATTTTCCCACATTTATTACCGCAATTTTTCCCCAATTTCCCCCCATTATTTTCACCTATTTTCCCCCAATTTTGCCCATTTATTCCAAATTTTTCCCCATTTATTCCCCAATAATTCCCCATTTTCCCCCCATTTATTCCCCAATAATTCCCCATTTATTCCCCCACTTATTCCCCAATAATGCCCCATTTTCCCCCCATTTATTCCCCATTTTCCCCCCATTTATTCCCCCATTTTCCCCCCATTTATTCCCCAATAATTCCCCATTTCCCCCTCATTTATTCCCCCATTTATTTCCATTTATTCCCCATTTTCCCCCCATTTATTTCCCCATTTATTTCCATTTATTCCCCCATTTTCCCCCCATTTATTCCCCAATAATTCCTCATTTATTCCCCCACTTATTCCCCAATAATTCCCCATTTATTTCCATTTTCCCCCCATTTTCCCCCATTTATTCCCCAATTATTCCCCAATAATTCCCCATTTCCCCCCATTTATTCCCCATTTTCCCCCATTTTTCCCCATTTATTCCCCAATAATTCCCCATTTCTTCCCTCCATTTATTCCCCATTTTCCCCCCATTTTTCCCCCATTTATTCCCCAATAATTCCCAATTTTCCCCCCATTTCCCCCCATTTATTCCCCCATTTATTCCCCAATAATTCCCCATTTATTCCCCCATTTATTCCCCAATAATTCCCAATTTTTCCCCCATTTCTTCCCCATTTCTTCCCCATTTTTTCCCAATTTTTCCCGTTTTTCCCCCATTTTTCCGGTACAAAGGATTTTATTGGTGGCAGAAGCGGCTCTGGGGGGGCCCATGCGGCAGCGGGGGGGGGACATTTGGGGACATTTTGGGGACAATTTGGGGACATTTTTGGGGACATTTTGGGGACATTAAAGCCACTGACACGAGCACGGGGTGGGGGAGGGGCGTTATTGCTACTGCGGGGAGGGGCGGCCAGGAGGGACCCCCTGGGACCCCTCCCCCACTTCGGGGCCTTTTTTTTGGGGTGGGGTCGGGAGAGGGAACGGAAAAAAAAAACAACCCCAAAAAATACAAAAAAAAAACCCCAAAAAATCGAGATTTTGGGACAACGCCCCAAAAGAATTGCCATCCATTCCCGACATTAATTAAATTAATTCATTCATTCCGGAGGGGACAGCCCCAAAAATTGGGGGGGAGGATTTCCCCAAAAAATATTTTTTGGGGAGTGGGCGTGGCATCGATTCCTCCACCTCCCTCCCTCCCCCCCCCAAAAAAAAAAAAATCGAGAAATTCCTAAAATTGCCCCCAAAATTGGGATTTGGGAGCTCCAAACGTGGCCTCAAACCCCCCCCCCTTAATTAATTAATTAGTTAATTAATCGATTCCAGAGTGAGCACCCCAAAATTTGGGGTGGGGGGGGGGTGGTCGCTTATCCCCATTGCTCTAATTGGCAGATTTGGCCCCAAAATTCAAATTTGGGGGGGGGTCTGGCCCATCCCCCATCGCTGTTATCGGCAGATTTGGGCCAAAAATCGGAATTTTGGGGGTCTGGCTCCTCCCCCATCGCTGTTATCAGCAAATTTGGGCCAAAAATCGGAATTTTGGGGGTCTCACCCCTCCCCCATCGCTGTTATCAGTGAACACCCCCAAATTTGGGGTCTCACCCCTCCCCCATCGCTGTGATCAGCAAATTTGGGCCAAAATCGGAATTTTGGGGGTCTCACCCCTCCCCCATCGCTGATTTGGGCCCGAATTTGGGGTTTTGGGGTCTGGGGGGTGTGTGTCTGGCCCCTCCCCCACCGCTGTTCTCAGCAAATTTGGCCCCAAAATCGGGGGGAGGGGCCACACCCCAAGCCCCCCCCCGCCCCAGTGCGGAAAGTTCCAGAAGGAACAGCGCGGGAGGAGGGGAAGGGGACAGGAGGGGACAAGGGGGGGATGGGGGATGGGGGATGGGGGGGGGTCACACGACGTCTCCCCGCGTGGGGGAGGGGCAGCAAGGCACTGGGTGGGGGAGGGGCGGCGGGGTGGGGGGGGGACGGGGTGGGGGGTGGGGTTAGGATTGCATCTCGGCCCGGAGCATCCACGGGAACCAGCAGCAGAACAGTAACCTGGGGACATGGGGACACCGTGGGGACACCGTGGGGACACGGTGGGGACAGGGACATGGGGACAGCCCCCCGGGGACAGCCCTTGGGGACAGGGACACCCCCATGGGGACAGGGACAGGGACATGGGGACAGCCCTTGGGGACATGGGGACAGCCCTTGGGGACAGGGACATGGGGACAGCCCTTGGGGACAGGGACACCCCCCTGGGGACAGGGACATGGGGACAGCCCTTGGGGACATCCCCCAGGGACAGCCCTTGGGGACAGGGACACCCCCATGAGGACAGGGACATGGGGACAGCCCTTGGGGACATGGGGACAGCCCTTGGGGACATCCCCCAGGGACACCCCCCTGGGGACAGGGACAGCCTCTGGGGACAGCGACAGGGACAACCCACCCAGGGACAGGGACATGGGGACATCCCCTGGGGACAGGGACATGGGGACAGGGACACCCCCATGGGGACAGGGACGTGGGGACAGCCCTTGGGGACAGGGACACCCCCATGGGGACAGGGACATGGGGACAGCCCTTGGGGACATGGGGACAGCCCTTGGGGACATCCTCCAGGGACAGCCCTTGGGGACAGGGACACCCCCATGAGGACAAGGACACCCACCCAGGGACAGGGACATGGGGACAGCCCTTGGGGACATGGGACATGGGGACAGGGACACCCCCATGGGGACAGGGACATGGGGACAGCCCTTGGGGACAGGGACAGCCTCTGGGGACAGCGACAGGGACAGGGACAGGGACAACCCACCCAGGGACAGGGACATGGGGACACCCCCATGGGGACAGGGACATGACCTGGGGACAGGGACAGCCCATGGGGACAGGGACAGGGACATGGGAACATCCCCTGGGGACAGGGACATGGTGACAGCCCATGGGGACAGGGCCACCCCCCAGTGACAGCGTGGGGACAGGGACATCCCCCATGGGGTCAGGGCCACCCCCAGTGACAGCGTGGGGACAGGGCCACCGCGCGGTGTCCCCCGTCCCTGTGGCTGTCCCCACCTGGAGAAGGAGCTCTCGGATGTGATGTCCTTGGGGGTCCGCACGGCCGGGAAGCGCTTGGGCTGTGACACTGCGGGGACACCGCGGGGGACACGGGGACATGGGGATGGACACAGGGACACAGGGACATGGGGGACACGGGGGACATAGGGATGGACACAGACATGGGGACATGGGGACATGGGGACATGGGGATGGACACAGGGACACAGGGACATGGGGACATGAGGACATGGGGGGGGACATGGGGACATGGGGACATGGGGGACATGGGGACATGGGGATGGGGACACATAGGGATGGACACAGGGACATGGGGACATGAGGGACATGGGGACATGGGGGACATGGGGATGGACACAGGGACACGGGGACACGGGGACATGGGGAACATGGGGACATGGGGGACATGGGGCAGGGACATGGGGACATGGGGACATGGGGATGGACACAGGGACACAGGGACACAGGGACATGGGGACATGGGGGACATGGGGGAACATGGGGACATGGGGATGGACACAGGGACATGGGGACATGGGGGACATGGGGATGGACACAGGGACACAGGGACACGGGGACATGGGGACATGGCGACATGGGGATGGACACAGGGACACAGGGACATGGGGACATGGGGGACATGGGGGAACATGGGGACATGGGGATGGACACAGGGACATGGGGACATGGGGACATGGGGATGGACACAGGGCACGGAATGGGGACATGGGGACATGGGGGTGGACACAGGGACACAGGGACATGGGGACATGGGGGACATGGGGGAACATGGGGGACATGGGGATGGACACAGGGACATGGGGACATGGGGGACATGGGGACATGGGGGACATGGGGGAACATGGGGGAACATGGGGGAACATGGGGGGGACATGGGGATGGACATGGGGACATGGGGACATGGGGGACATGGGGATGGACACAGGGACATGGGGACATGGTGGGGACATGGGGACGGACATGGGGACATGGCAACATGGGGGACATGGGGGACATGGGAATGGACACAGGGACATGGGGACATGGGGACATGGGGGACACGGGGACATGGGGGACATGGGGAACATGGGGACGACATGGGGACATAGGGATGGACACAGCTGGGGACATGGGGGACATGGGGGACATGGGGATGGACACAGGGACATGGGGACATGGTGGGGACATGGGGACGGACATGGGGACATGGCAACATGGGGGACACAGGGGACATGGGGGACAATGGGGACATGGTGGGGACATGAGGACATGGGGGGGGGACACAGGGATGACACAGAAAGGACACAGGAACACGAGGACATGGGGATGACACAGGGGGGACACGGGGACATGGAGGGGACACAGAGGGACAAGAGGAGGACACGGTCACATCACTTTCAACAGCCAATCAGCAGCGCCAACCCTGCCCCGCCCACCTGTCAATCACTGTCATGCCCTGCCCCGCCCTCCTGTCAATCACTGCCCCACCCTGCCCTGCCCACCCATCATTGTCACACCCACCTGTCAATCACTGTCCTGCCACACCCACCTGTCAATCACTGCCCCGCCCCCTGTCACTCACTGCCAAGCCCCGCCCCTCACCTGTGACGGGCTGTGCCTTCTTTTCGTTGGTGCCATCCCCGGGCTCCTCCTTGGGACCCCCGACCCTGGGGGACACGGGGACAGGGGGTCACACAGTGACCCCTCGGTGTCACCTGTGACCCCTCTGCGACCTTCCCGTGACGTCCCTTGACCCCACTGGCCCATCCCAGTGTCCCTCCATGGCCCCCTGTCCCCATTACATCCCCATCTCCCCCATGTCCCCACGTCCCTCATGTCCCCGTGTTCCCCCCGTCCCTGTGACCCCCGCCATGTCCCCCCCTGTCCCCCCATGTCCCCCCGTCCCCCCCATGTCCCTGTGTCCCCACATATCCCGGTGTCCCCCTGTCCCCCCCATAACCCTGTGTCCCCCCCATGTCCCCCCATGTCCTCCCCTTGTGCCCTTCCTTCCTCCCCCCCATGTCCCTGTGTCCCCACATATCCCGGTGTCCCCCTGTCCCCCCCATAACCCTGTGTCCCCCCCATGTCCCCCCCCCTGTGTCCCGCCCCCCCCGTGTCCCCTGTTCCCCCTGCCCCCCCCCCATGTCCCTGTGTCCCTGTACCCCCATATCCCGGTGTCCCTGTCCCCACCACGCCCCCCTGTCCCCCCCGTGTCTCCCCCGGGTACCTCTGGACGCGGGAGGGGGGCGCGAAGACGCCGTGTTTGGGGGGGCAGGTGAAGTAGCGCACCCCGAAAACGGAGCCGTCGTGTTTGCCCCCGGCCGAGTCCAGCTCCACCCCGAACCAGTACCCTGGGGACACCACGGGGACATCGGGGACATTGGGGACACTTGGGGGCATTGGGGACATTGGGGACACTGGGGACACTTGGGGACATTGGGGACATTGGGGGGATTGGGGACACTTGGGACATTGGGGGCATTGGGGGACATTGGGGACATTGGGGACATTGGGGACACTGGGGGGCATTGGGGACATTGGGGGCATTGGGGGCATTGGGGGGATTGGGGACACTTGGGGGCACTGGGGACATTGGGGACATTGGGGGGTTCCCATCCCATGGGGGTCCCAGGGTGTTCCCCCCTGGGGAGGGGTCCCACTGTGGGGAGGGGTCCCTGTGTGTGTGTGGGGTCCCAGCCTGGGGAGGATCCCACCCTGGTAGAGGTTCCCATTGTGGGGAGGGGTCTCATTCTGGGGGGGGTCCCACCCTCGTGGGGTTCCCACCCTGGGAAGGGGGCCCTGGGGAGGGGTCCCATCCCTGGGTAGAGTCCCATTGTGGGGAGGGGTCTGAGTGTGGGGAGGGGTCCCATTGTGGGGTGGGGTCCCATTGAGGGGAGGGGTCCCATTGAGGGGAAGGGTCCCATTGTGGGCAGGGGTCCCATTGTGGGCAGGGGTCCCATCGTGGGGAGGGGTCCCATTGAGGGGAGGGGTCCCATTGAGGGGAGGGGTCCCATTGATGGGAGGGGTCCCATCGTGGGGAGGGGTCCCATCGTGGGGAGGGGTCTGAGTGTGGGGAGGGGTCCCATTGTGGGGAGGGGTCCCATTGAGGGGAGGGGTCTGAGTGTGGGGAGGGGTCCCATTGTGGGGAGGGGTCCCATTGAGGGGAGGGGTCCCATTGAGGGGAGGGGTCCCATTGTGGGGCGGGGTCTCACAGCGGGCAGGGGTCCCGCAGTGGGGCGGGGTCCCGCAGTCCGGGGGCGGGGTCTCACAGCGGGAGGGGTCCCACAGCGGGCAGGGGTCCCGCAGTGGGGCGGGGTCCCACAGCGGGCAGGGGTCCCACAGTGGGCAGGGGTCTCACAGCGGGCAGGGGTCCCACAGCGGGCAGGGGTCCCACAGTGGGGCGGGGTCCCACAGTGGGGGGGTCCAGCAGTGGGGCGTTATGGGGGGGGTCTCACAGCGGGCAGGGGTCCCGCAGTGGGGCGGGGTCTCACAGCGGGCAGGGGTCCCACAGCGGGCAGGGGTCCCACAGCGGGCAGGGGTCCCGCAGTGGGGGGTCCCGCAGTGGGGCGGGGTCTCACCGGGGGGGTCCCAGTCGGTCCTGCCGTCAGGGGTACAGCGGGCCCGGTGGGGCCTAGCCGGTCCCACGAGCACCGCGGGTCCCCGGGGGCGACCCGCGTGGGGGGCGGGTCGCGGCAGGGGAATGGGGGGGTCTAAGTGGGGGGGCCAGCCACGCCCCGGCGCGCTGGGGCGGGGTCCAGGGGGCGGTTCACCAGGGGTCCCGGGGGGCGGGGCCCCAGGAACACCCACGCGGGCCCATCACCGCGGAGGCCCATCCCACACACCATCCCGACATCCCTGTCCCGCACGCCCCGCGGCCTCCCAGCAAGGTCCCGGGGGGGGTCAGTGACACACCCCCACCCCGCCCGCCCCCACCCCCCGCCACCCCAGCCCGGCCACGCCCACACCCACACCGCTCTCCGCCAGCCACGCCCCCGCGCGCTTCCGGGACCCGGAGGCGGGGCCTCAGTGACCACACCCCCGACCCCCCACCACGCCCATCCCTTGCAGGATTTCAGGGGGGTTCAGAATTTTGGGGGATTTTTTGGGGGTCCCATGAATTTCGGGAGGGTTCGCTCTATTTTCGGGGGGTCCCCTCAATTTCGGGGCCTCCCCTCGATTTTGGGGGGGGGGTCTCGTGAATTTTGGGGGGGGCTCCCCTGTATTTTGGGGACTCTGTGAATTTTGGGGGGGTTCCCTGTATTTTGGGGACTCTGTGAATTTTGGGGGGGTTCCCAGTATTTTGGGGGGGGTCCCCTCGATTTTGGGAGGCTCCCCAATATTCTGGGGGGGGGCTCCCCTGTGTTTTGAGGGGGGATTTTGGGGGGTTCTCGGTGTATTTTGGGGGGGATTCCCGATGGATTTTGGGAGGCTCCCCAATATTTTTGGGGGGGCTCCCCTGTATTTTGGGGGTTCCCCAATATTTTGGGGGGGCTCCCCTGTATTTTGGGGGTTCCCCATTATTTTGGGGGCTCCCCGTATTTTTTTGGGGGGGTTTGTGGGGGTCCGGGTTTGTGGGGGGGGGGGTCCGGGGGGGGGGCGATGGCAGCGGGGGCTGCTCCTCGGCCTTGGAGATCTTGGACACCGAGGCGAAGACGCCTGCACCAGTACAAACCAGTACAAACCAGTACAAACCAGTACAAACCAGTATAAACCAGTACGGACCAGTATAAACCAGTATGGACCAGTATAACCCAGTATAAACCAGTATGGACTGGTACATACCAGTATAAACCAGTACGGACCAGTATAACCCAGTATAAACCAGTATGGACTGGTACAAACCAGTATAAACCAGTACGAACCGGTACGCACCATTAAAAACCAATATAAACCAGTATAAACCAGTACGGACCAGTAAGGACTGGGGACGGTACCAGTATAACGAACGTACAGACCAGTATAAAACGACGTAAACCAGTTGGACCAGTATAAACAGTATGGACCAGGGGTACCAGGGGATGGGGGTCCAGGGGTACCAACCAGTATGGACCAGTATAAACCCAGTAGGACTGCCAGGGTCCGGGGGGTACAAAGGGTTGGCCAGGTATAAACCAGTTGGCCCAGGGGGTCTGGGGTAGGGGTTGGGCAGGGGTCAGGTTCAGGGGGTCCAGGGGGTCGGGTCCCGGGGTGGGGTCCGGGGCCCACCCCCAGGGGTGGGGGTGCCAAGGAGGTCCCGGTCAGGTCCCAAGGTCAGCCAGGTCGGGCGGGCCGGGGTCCGGGGTCCCAAGGGGGTCCTGGGGGGTCCCGGGGGTCCCAAGGGGGTCCAGGGGGTCCCAAGGGGTTGGGGGTCTCCCTAGGAGGTCCCTAGGGTCCCAAGGGGGTCCCGGGGGTCCCGTACCGGTTTTGGGGGGGCAGATGAAGTAGCGCACCCCCCCCACGCTGCCGTCGTTCTTCCCCTCGGGCTCGTCCAGCTCCACCCCGGCCCACTGACCGCTGGCAAAGGCCGTGGTGCCGCAGAACCGCAGCGTGCCCACCTGGGGACGGGGACACACCTGAACCCCAAAACATCCCCCAAAAATACCCCATAACCCCCCAAAAAAACCCCGGTCACAAAAAACCCCAAATCCTCCAAAAAATCCCAAATCTGAAATCTTCCTTGTAAACCCCAGCCAAGGCCGTGGTGCCGCAGAACCTGAGCGTGCCCACCTGGGGACAGGGACACGGCTTTGGGGTGACACAGGTGGTGACACAGGTGACATTGGGGTGACACGGGTGACACAGGACGTGTTTGAGGATGGCCTGGGCAGATCTGAGGTGACACACGGTGGGTTTGGGGTGACACAGGTGACACAAAAGGTGACACAGGTGGTGACACAGGTGACATTGGGGTGACACAGGTGACACAGGAGGTGTTTGAGGATGGCCTGGGTAGATCTGAGGTGACACAGGTGACACAGGTGGTGACACAGGTGGTGACACAGTGGGTGACACAGGTGACATTGGGGTGACACAGGTGACACAAAAGGTGACACAAAAGGTGACATTGGGGTGACACAGGTGACACAGGAGGTGCTTGAGGATGGCCTGGGTAGATCTGAGGTGACACAGGGTGGGTTTGGGGTGACACAGGTGACACAAAAGGTGACACAGGTGGTGACACAGGGGGTGACACAGGGGGTGACACAGGGGGTGACACAGTGGGTGACACAGGTGACATTGGGGTGACACAGGTGGTGACACAGGTGACATTGGGGTGACACAAGTGACACAGGGGGTGTTTGAGGATGGCCTGGGCAGATCTGAGGTGACACAGGTGACACAAAAGGTGACACAGGTGACACAAAAGGTGACACAAAAGGTGACATTGGGGTGACACAGGTGACACAGGTGACATTGGGGTGACACAGGAGGTGCTTGAGGATGGCCTGGGTAGATCTGAGGTGACACAGGTGACACAAAAGGTGACACAAAAGGTGACATTGCGGTGACACAGGTGACACAGGAGGTGTTTGAGGATGGCCTGGGCAGATCTGAGGTGACACAGGGTGGGTTTGGGGTGACACAGAGGATGACATGGGGTGGCTTTGAGGTGACAGAGGCATGTTTGGGGTGACACAGGTGACATTGGGGTGACACAGGTGACACACCTTGCCGCTGTCCAGGCGCACCCTGTCCCCCAGCTGCAGCCCCAGGCACAGCAGCATCAGTGTCCCCGGCAGGTTGTCGTAGTTGGGCAGGGTGACACGGGGCGGGTTTGGGGTGACACAGGTGACACAGGTGACACAGGTGACACAGGTGACACACCTTGCGCTGTCCAGGCGCACCCTGTCCCCCAGCTGCAGCCCCAGGCACAGCAGCATCAGGGTCCCCGGCAGGTTGTCGTAGTTGGGCAGGGTGACACGGGGTGGGTTTGGGGTGACACAGGTGACACAGGGGGTGACACAGGTGACACACCTTGCCGCTGTCCAGGCGCACCCTGTCCCCCAGCTGCAGCCCCAGGCACAGCAGCATCAGGGTGCCCGGCAGGTTGTCGTAGTTGGGCAGGGTGACGCGCGGCAGACTGCAGCTCAGCGGCACCGCGTCCAGCAGCAGCCGCCGCAGCTCCCGCGCCGCCTCGGCCGCCTCGGCGCGGTCCAGGGCCATGTCCGTGGGGTCCGGCACCACCTCGGCCGCCACCTGGCCCTTGCTGTTCTGGGGGGGCAATGGGGGGCGTCTCTCAGGTGCACACGGGGCGGGGGTACAGGTGGCCCAAGGTGGCCTCAGGTGGCGCCGCAGCTTCCCAGAGGAACCCAAGGATGCTCTGGGCACCCGGAGGTTTTGGTGGCACCCAAAATGCCCAAATCAGCCCCAAATCCCCCCAAATCCCTGAAACCCCCAAATCCCTGAGACCCCCAAATCCCCCCCCCAAAGCCCTGAACCCCCAAATCCCCCAAATCCCCCCAAACCTGAAACCCCAAATCCCCCCAAACCCCCCCAACCCCTCCCCAATCCCCAATCCCTAACCACCCTGATCACCCCAATCCCCCAACCCGATCACACAAACTGAACCCAATCCCTGAGACCCCCAAATCCCCCCAAATCCCTGATCACCCCCAAATCCCCCCAAATCCCCCCAAATCCCTGAAACCCCCAAATCCTCCCAAATCCCTGAGACCCCAAATCCCTGAAACCCCCAAATCCCTGAGACCCCCAAATCCCCCCCCCCAAATCCTGAAACCCCCAAATCCCTGAACCCCCAATCCTCCCAAATCCCTGAAACCCCCAAATCCCTGAAACCCCCAAATCACCCCCAAATCCCTGAACCCCCAAATCCCTGAGACCCCAAATCCCCCCCCAAATCCCCCACCCCCAAATCCCCCCAATCCTGAGCCCCAAATCCCCCATCCTGCACCCACAAACCCCCAATCCCCAACACCCCAAATCCTCCCAAATCTCCCCAAATCCCTCACCCAATGATACCCCCAAATTCCTGATCACCCCCAAATCCCTGAGACCCCCAAATCCCCCCAAATCTCGGATCACCCCCAAATTCCCAAGCCCCCGACCCAAATAACCCCCCCAAAATCCCCCGGTACCCTGAGGGCGGGGTCGGCGCCGTGCTCCAGCAGGCAGCGCACCCCCCCCAACCCCAAAATCCCCCAAATCTCCCCAAATCCCCGAGCCCCCCCGGAGCCCCCCGACCCAAATAACCCCCCCAGGACCCCCCAAAATCCCCTCATACCCTGAGGGCGGGGTCGGCACCCGTGCTCCAGCACGGCCCCCAACCCCAAAATCCCCCCAAATCCTCAATCCATCCCAAACCCCCCAAATTCCCCCCAAATCCCCGAGCCCCCCCGGAGCCCCCCGACCCAAATAACCCCCCCAGGTACCCTGAGGGCGGGGTCGGCGCCGTGCTCCAGCAGGCAGCGCACCGCCCCCAACCCCAAAATCCCCCCAAATCCCCGATCCATCCCAAACCCCCCAAATTCCCCCAAACCCCCCAAATCCCCGAGCCCCCCGGAGCCCCCGACCCAAATAACCCCCCAGGACCCCCAAAATCCCCCTACCCTGAGGGCGGGGGTCGGCACCCGTGCTCCAGCACGGCCCCCCAACCCCAAAATCCCCCCAAATCCCAGATCCATCCCAAACCCCCCAAATTCCCCCAAATTGCCCCCAAATCCCGGGCCCCCGGAGCCCCCCGACCCAAATAACCCCCAGGACCCCCAAAATCCCCCATACCCTGAGGGTGGGGTCGGCACCCGTGCTCCAGCACGGCCCCCCCCAACCCCAAAATCCCCCCAAATCCCCGATCCATCCCAAATCCCCCAAATTCCCCCCCAAACTCCCCCCAAATCCCCGAGCCCCCCCGGAGCCCCCCGACCCAAATAACCCCCCCAGGACCCCCCAAAATCCCTCATACCCTGAGGGCGGGGTCGGCACCCGTGCTCCAGCACGGCCCCCAACCCCAAAATCCCCCCAAATCCCAGATCCATCCCAAACCCCCCAAATTCCCCCAAATTGCCCCCCAAATCCCCGAGCCCCCCCGGAGCCCCCCGACCCAAATAACCCCCCCAAGACCCCCCAAAATCCCCCCATACCCTGAGGGCGGGGTCAGCACCCGTGCTCCAGCACGGCCCCCAACCCCAAAATCCCCCCAAATCCCCAATCCATCCCAAACCCCCCAAATTCCCCAAATTCCTCCCAAATCCCCGAGCCCCCGGAGCCCCCGACCCAAATAACCCCCCAAATCCCCCAAAATCCCCCCAAATTGCCCCCAAATCCCCGAGCCCCCGGGCCCCCGACCCAAATAACACCCCCAGGACCCCCCAAAATTCCCCATACCCCGGAGGGGCGGGTCGGCCGTGCTCCAGCAGGCACGCCCCCAACCCCAAACATCAAACCCCCAAATCCCCATTCCCCAAATTGCCCCCCAAATCGAGCCCCCCGGAGCCCCCCCCAAAACCCCCGTACCCTGAGGGCGGGGTCGGCGCGTGCTCCAGCAGGCAGCGCACTGCCCCCAACCCCAAACCTCAAACCCCCAAACCCCCAAATTCCCCCAATCCCCGAGCCCCCCCGGAGCCCCCGACCCAAATAACCCCCAGGACCCCCCAAAATCCCCCATACCCTGAGGGCGGGGTCGGCGCCGTGCTCCAGCAGGCAGCGCACCGCCCCCAACCCCAAACCTCAAACCCCCCAACCCCCAAATTCCCCCCAAATCCCCCAAATCCCCGAGCCCCCCCGGAGCCCCCCGCCCCAAATAACCCCCCCGGTACCCTGAGGGCGGGGTCGGCGCCGTGCTCCAGCAGGCAGCGCACCGCCCCCAGGCACAGGTTGGAGGCCGCGATGTGCAGCGCGGTGCCGTGGCTGAAATCGCTGCAGGTCGAGTGAAGCACTGCGGGGGATGTGGGGGGGGAAACTGAGGCACGGGGAACCCCAAAAATCCGTTATAGATGGGGGAAGGGGGGGGGGGGCCTAAAAAGCAAGGGGGGCCCCGAAAAATCCCGGAGAAAATCGAGGTACGGCAAAGACAGTAAAGCAGAGAGGGAAACTGAGGCACGGGGGGACCCCCAAACCACCAAATGTAGGGGGGAAATTGAGGCACGGGGAACCCCAAAAATCGGGGGGAGGGGGTTGTGGGTGGAGGGGGGCGATCCTAAAAATGGCGAGGGATCCCAAAAATCGTGGAGGAAATTGGCAGGGGAATCAAAAACGCGAGAGAGGACACACATGGTGAGGGGCCCCAACACAAATAGGGAAGGGCGGGCCCAAAATCGGTTATAGGTGGAAATGGGGGTGGGGGTCCTAAAAAGCAAGGGGGACCCCAAAAATCCCGGGAGAAACTGAGGCACGGGGAACCCCAAAAATCGGTTATAGATGGAGGAAGGGGTGGGGGTCCTAAAAAGCAAGAAAAACCCAAAAATCCGGGAGAAACTGAGGCACGGGGAACCCCAAAAATCGGTTATAGATGGAGGAAGGGGTGGGGGTCCTAAAAAGCAAGGGGGACCCCAAAAAATCCCGGGAGAAACTGAGGCACGGGGAACCCCAAAAATCGGTTATAGGTGGAAATGGGGGTGGGGGTCCTAAAAAGCAAGGGGGACCCCAAAAATCCCGGGGGAAACTGAGGCACGGGGGAACCCCCCAAAATGACAGACCTGGGGCAGAGTCCGGATGAGCTCGGGGGAGACCCCTGACCCTCAGTGGGGGTTTGGGGGTGCCCCTGTCACTACAGGGGGGTCATTCCCAATCTGGGGGTGTCAGTCCCAATCTGAGGGTGTCAGTCCCAATCTGGGGGGGTTCAGTTCAGATTTTGGGGTGCCCCCCTCACCTCGGGGCGCCGCAGGCCCGGAGCAGGGTGCGGATCAGCTCGGGCACATGGAAGGGGTGGGTTTTGGGGGGTCAGTCGTTTGGGGGCCGTGTTGGGGCTATTTGGTGGGGGTTTGGGCGGTTGGGGGTCAGTTGGGTTTTGGGGGGTCAGTTGGGGTTTGGGGTGTCAGTCGGGGTTTGGGGTGTCAGTCGGGGTTTGGGGGGCTCAGCCCGGGTTTGGGGGCTCAGCCCGGGTTTGGGGGGCTCAGCCCGGGTTTGGGGGTTCCAATCCCGATTTTGGGGTGCCCCCCTCACCTCGGGGCTGCTGCCCGGAGCAGGGTGCGGATCAGCTCGGGCACATGGAAGGGGTAGATCCCTGAGCCTCACTGGGGTTTTGGGGTGTCTCTGTTGCTTGGGGCCTGGGGCGTGGCCCCCTGGCGCTGGGGGGTTTTGGGGGTAGTGGGGGCTCGCGGTGGGGTCGTTGGGGTTCATTTTGGGGTCCCCCTCCGGGCGCGCCCGGAGAGGGTGCTGGATCAGCTCGGGCCATCGAGCCGTGTGAGCGTTCATGTGCGTCCAGCGGCTGCGCAGCGGCCCCGCGTCCCCCCCCAGCGCCAGCAGCCGCTGGGACAGACGGACGGCGGCCGCGGGGTCACCTGCGGGACAGACGGACAGTGGGGGCACTGGGGGCACTGGGGGGGGGGGATTGGGGGGATGGGGGGGGGGGGGGGGGGGGGGGGGGGGGGGGGGAATTGGGGTTGGGGGGGGGGGACATTGGGGGACATTGGGGGGACATTGGGGGGATTGGGGACATTGGGGGGACATTGGGGAATTGGGGGGATTGGGGACATTGGGGGACATTGGGGGACATTGGGGACAATGGGGACATCGAGGGGATTGGGGACACTGGGGACACCTTGCTGGGACAGACGGACAGCGGCCGCAGGGTCACCTATGGACAGACGGACACCACTGGGGGCACTGGGGACATTGAGGGGACACTGGGGGCATTGGGGACACGGGCAGGGACAGGGATGGACGGGGACACCCAGCCCGGACAGACAGACAGTGGCTGTGGGGTCACCTGTGGGACAGACGGACACTGGGGACACCTTGGGGACACCCTGGGGACACCGTGAGGACACCCTGGGGACATTCTGGGGACACCTCGGGGAAAGGGGTGGCCCTGTCCCTGCCACCCACCCACTCCGTGGGCGCCGGCCTTGCAGGCGTAGTGCAGCAGGGTCATGTGCGTCAGTCCGTCCCTGTCGTCCACGGTGGCCCTGCCGGCCAGGGATCACCCACCCACGCAGCGGACGTCGCAGCGCCAATGCCACCGGTGCCACCCCAGGGACGACAGGGACATCCCAGGGACACCAGGGACACCCCAGGGACACCAGGGACATCCCGGGGACACGGGGACGTCACAGCGTCACCAATGCCACCGGTGCCACCCCGGGGACACAGGGACATCCCAGGGACGTCAGGGACACAGGGACGTCACAGCGTCACTGGTGCCACCAGTGCCACCCCAGGGACACCAGGGACATCCCAGGGACATCCAGGGACGTCAGGGACACGGGGACGTCACAGCGTCACTGGTGCCACCGCTGCCACCCCAGGGACACCAGGGACACCCCAGGGACACCAGGGGACGTCACAGTGTCACCGGTGCCACCCCAGGGACACCAGTGCCACCCCAGGGACACCCCAGGGACATCAGGGACGTCACAGGGTCACCGGTGCCACCGCTGCCACCCCAGGGACACCAGGGAGACCAGTGCCACCAGTGCCACCCCAGGGACACCGGGGACATCCCAGAGCCACCAGAGACACCAGGGACATCCCAGGGACACCAGTGCCACCCCAGGGACACTGGGATGTCCCAGCATCACTGGTGCCACCAGTGCCACGCCAGGGACACCACGGACATCCCAGGGACACCAGGGACACCCCAGAGCCACCAGGGACACCACAGACATCCCAGGGACACTGGGACACCCTGAGACCCCCCAAACCCCCTGAGACCCCCGTTTCCCCGTTCCCCCCGTTTCCCCGTTTCCCCATTTCCCCCGCGTTCCCCCGTCCCGCACCTCGTTGCCGATGACGTCCACGCTGTGCTGCACCTGCGGCACCCACTGGCGCAGGATGGCGAAGAGCTGCGGCACCGACGTGCGCGGGTCCAGCAGGATCTCCCGGCACGCCGCGTCGTTGGGGTCGAAAAAGGTGAAGGCTGGGGGGGGGACACGGGGGGGACACGGGGGGGACACACGGGGGACACCGGGGGGTCACACCCCGAAATGGTCAGAGCCAGAGCGGTGAGCAAAGAAACCAGCCAGAGCCATTTGGGGCAGTTTTGGGGGTCCCCATGGGGTTATCTGTGACCCTGACGGGGGTCGTTGTCATCTGGGGGGTCCCTTTTTGTCCCTTTTTGGGGGGTCGGTGTCACCTGTCCCTTGGGGGGGTCACACCCCGAAATGGTAAGAGCCAGAGCAGCCACCAGAGCATCCACCCCAGAGTCATTCTGGGGCAGTTTTGGGGGGTCCCCATGGGGTTATCTGTGACCCTGAGGGGGTCTCTGTGGCCTGGGAGGGGTCGTTGGCACCTGGGGGTCTCTTTTTGTCCCTTTTTGGGGGGTCAGTGTCACCTGTCCCTTGGGGGGTCACACCCCGAATGGTCAGAGCCAGAGCAGCCACCAGAGCATCCACCCCAGAGTCATTCTGGGGCAGTTTTGGGGGGTCCCCATGCTGGGGTTATCTGTGCCCTGAGGGGGTCTCTGTGGCCCTGAGGGGGTCGTTGGCAGCTGGGGGGTCTCTTTTTGTCCCTTTTTGGGGGGTCGGTGTCACCTGTCCCTTGGGGGGGTCACACCCCGAATGGTCAGAGCCGGAGCAGCCACCAAAGAATCCACCCCAGAGTCATTCTGGGGCAGTTTTGGGGGGGTCTTTTGTGCCCTGGGGGGGTCTCTGTGGCCCTGAGGGGGTCGTTGTCACCTGGGGAGGGGTCTCTTTTTGTCCCTTTTTGGGGGGTCGGTGTCACCTGTCCCTTGGGGGGGTCACACCCCGAAATGGTCAGAGCCGGAGCGGTGAGCAAAGAAACCAGCCAGAGCCATTTGGGGCAGTTTTGGGGGGTCCCCATGGGGTTATCTGTGCCCTGGGGGGGGTCGTTGTCATCTGGGGGGTCCCTTTTTGTCCCTTTTTGGGGGGTCGGTGTCACCTGTCCCTTGGGGGAGTCACACCCCAAAATTATCAGACCCAGAGTGGTGAGCAAGGAAACCAGGCAGAGCCGTTTGGGGCAGTTTTGGGGGGTCCCCATGGGGTTATCTGTGACCCTGAGGGGGTCTCTGTGGCCTGGGGGGTCGTTGTCATCTGGGGGGTCCCTTTTTGTCCCTTTTTGGGGGGTCGGTGTCACCTGTCCCTTGGGGGGGTCACACCCCGAATGGTCAGAGCCGGAGCAGCCACCAAAGAATCCACCCCAGAGCCATTTGGGGCAGTTTTGGGGGTCTTTTGTGCCCTGGGGGGGTCTCTGTGGCCCTGAGGGGGTCGTTGGCACCTGGGGGGGGTCTCTTTTTGGGGGATCGGTGTCACCTGTCCCTTGGGGGGGTCACACCCCGAATGGTCAGAGCCAGAGCAGCCACCAGAGCATCCACCCCAGAGCCATTTGGGGCAGTTTTGGGGGTCCCCATGGGGTTATCTGTGCCCTGAGGGGGTCTCTGTGGCCTGGGAGGGGTCGTTGTCACCTGGGGGGTCTCTTTTTGGGGGGTCGGTGTCACCTGTCCCTTGGGAGAGGTCACACCCCAAAATTATCAGACCCAGAGTGGTGAGCAAGGAAACCACCCAGAGCCATTTGGGGCAGTTTTGGGGGTCCCCATGGGGTTATCTGTGGCCTGAGGGGGTCTCTGTGGCCCTGAGGGGGTCGTTGGCAGCTGGGGGGTCTCTTTTTGTCTCTTTTTGGGGGGTCGGTGTCACCTGTCCCTTGGGGGGTCACACCCCGAATGGTCAGAGTCGGAGCAGCCACCACAGCATCCACCCCAGAACCATTTGGGGCAGTTTTGGGGGGGTCTTTTGTGCCCTGGGGGGGTCTCTGTGGCCCTGAGGGGGTCGTTGTCACCTGGGGGGTCTCTTTTTGGGGGGTCGGTGTCACCTGTCCCTTGGGGGTCACACACCGAATGGTCAGAGTCAGAGTGGTGAGCAAGGAACCCACCCAGAGCCATTCTGGGGCAGTTTTGGGGGGTCCCCATGGGGTTATCTGTGACCCTGAGGGGGTCTCTGTGACCCTGAGGGTGTCGTTGGCAGCTGGGGGGGGTCCCTTTTTGGGGGGTCGGTGTCACCTGTCCCTTGGGGGGGTCACACCCCGAAATGGTCAGAGCCAGAGCAGCCACCAGAGAATCCACCCCAGAGCCATTTGGGGCAGTTTTGGGGGGTCCCCATGGGGTTATCTGTGGCCTGGGGGGGTCTCTGTGGCCCTGAGGGGGTCGTTGGCACCTGGGGGGGGTCTCTTTTTGGGGGGTCGGTGTCACCTGTCCCTTGGGGGGTCACACCCCGAAATGGTCAGAGTCAGAGCGGTGAGCAAGGAACCCCCCCAGAGCCATTCTGGGGCAGTTTTGGGGGTCCCCATGGGGTTATCTGTGCCCTGGGGGGGTCTCTGTGGCCTGGGAGGGGTCGTTGTCACCTGGGGGGGGTCCCTTTTTGGGGGTCCCTTATCCCTGTGGGGGTCCCTGTCTCTTGGGGGTCCCTTTTTGGGGGGGTCCCTTTTGGGGGGTCCCCCCTTTTTTGGGGGGTCCCTTTTTTGGGGTTCCCTCATCCCCTGGGGGGGCGTCCCTTGTCCCTCAGGGGTCCCTTTTTGGGGGTCCCTTTTGGGGGGGTCCCATTGCCGTGGGGTGTCTCCTTTCTGGGGGGCGGGTCTCCCATCCCCGAGGGGCGTGTCCCCTTTATTTGGGGAGGGGTCTCACCGTAGTCCTTGGGCAGGGGGGCGGGGGCCGCGGGGTGCACCATCGGCTTCTTGCGCCGCTCCACCAGCGGGCTGGGGGGGCTGGGGGGGTCGGGGGGCGGCGCCCCCCCCGCCGGGGGGTCCCCCCGCGCTCCTTGGTCATGGCGAGGCCTGGGGGCAGGGGACAGGGGGGGTTGGGGGGCGCTGGGACCCCCGACCTTGGGGTGGTGGGGGTGAGGGGATGGGGAGGGGGGGAATGGGGTGGGGCTCCGGGAATGGGGAGAGGGGAACGAGAATGGGGAGGGGGCTCCGGGAATGGGGAGAGGGCAGTGAAATTGAGGAGGGGGCTCCGGGGATGGGGAGGGGGCAACGAGGATGGGGAGAGGGCAGTGAAATTGAGGAGGGGGGCTCCGGGATGCGGAAGGGACCGGGATTGGGGAGGGGTCCCCGGGAATGGGGAGGGGTCCCGGGAATGGGGAGGGGTCCCGGGGATGGGGAGGGGTCCCCGGCAATGCGGATGAGTCCCCGAAAATGGGGAGGGGGCTCCGGGATGGGCGGGGGCGCGGGGGTACCGGGGGAAATCAGGATGCTGGGAGGGACCGGGATGCAGGGGAGGCACCGGGATGGACGGGGGGCCTGGCTGGGGGTCCCGGGGATGGGGAGGGGTCCCGGGAATGGGGAGGGGTCCCCGAAAATGGGGAGGGGGCTCCGGGATGGGGAGGGGGCGCCGGGGTACCGGGGGAAATCGGGATGCTGGGAGGGACCGGGATGCGGATGGAGGCACCGGGATGGACGGGGGGGGCCTGGCTGGGGTCCCGGGGATGGGGAGGGGTCCCCGGCAATGCGGATGAGTCCCCGAAAATGGGGAGGGGGCTCCGGGATGCGCCGGGCGCGGGGCCGGGCCGGGCCCGAGGGATGCGCAGGGAGCGCGGCCGGGGATGGCGGGGCCGGGCCGGGGCGGGGCCGGGGCTGAAGGAGCGGGGGACACCGGGACGGACCCCCCGGCCCCCCCCGGGCTGGTACCGGCACCGACCCCTCCCCAAATCCCGTTATTTCCCCCCCCCTCCCCCTCCTCCGGTACCTGCGGGTGCCGCGGGATGGGCCCGGCGCAGTGCGCATGCGCGGCCAGCGAGGGGCGGGGGGCGAGCGGGGGGCGAGGGGGCGGGGCTTGGGCTGGGGGCGGGGCTACGGCCGGCAATGGGGGGGATGTGAGAGCTGTAGGGGATATGGGGGGCTCTAGGGGGGGCTATGGGGGGGCTCTAGGGGGCTATGGGGGGCTATGGGGGGCTATGGGGGGGCTATAGGGGGATATGGGGGGATATGGGGGGATATGGGGGGATATGGGGGATATGGGGGGTATGGGGGGGCTATGGGGGGCTATAGGGGGGATATGGGGGATATGGGGGGATATGGGGGCTATGGGGGGCTATGGGGGGCTATAGGGGGATATGGGGGATATGGGGGGGGATATGGGGGGGATATGGGGGGGCTATGGGGGGCTATGGGGGGGGGGGGGCTATAGGGGGGATATGGGGGGGATATGGGGATATGGGGGGATATGGGGGGGATATAGGGGGGATATGGGGGGATATGGGGGGGATATGGGGGGGCTTGGGCTGTATGGGGGGTATAGGGGATATGGGGGCAATAGGGGGGGATATACGGGGGCTTGAGGGGGATTTGGGGGGCTAGGGGGGCTACGGGGGATGTGGAAGGTCTGGGGAATATGGGGGGCTATAGGGGTTACAGGGAATATGGGGGGCTATAGGGGCTATAGGGGATGGGGGGGCTGTGGATGGACCGGGATGGAGGGCGGGGACCCCAAAGGACCCCCAGAAAACCCCAAATTTGTCCTGAGGACCCCCCAAAACCCCCCAGGAACCCCCAAATTTGCCCTGAGCACCTCAAATCTCACCCAGGGACTCCCAAATCCTCCCTGGGGACCCCCAAAGCTCACCCAGGTACCCCCAAACCTCACCCGAGGACCCTCAAGGGGATTTGGGATCCTCTCAAGGGGATTTTGGATCCATGAGAGGGGATTTTGGACCCTTTCAAGGAGATTTGGGATCCTATCAAAGGGGATTTGGGGTCCTTCCAAGGGGATTTGGGGACCCTCTGAGGGGATTTGGGGTCGTCCGAGGGGGTTTCGGGTCCATCCAAAGCGATTTGGGCTCATTCCGAGACGTTTCGCTCCCGTCCGACCCTCTCCGTCAGGGGGGCGGGACCAGCGGGGGCGCTTCGCGTTCCTATTGGTTGAGACGCGCGACAGACAGAGGCGCTCCGCTCTCCTATTGGCTGAGAGGCGTGACTGGCGGAGGCGCTCCGCGCTCCTATTGGCTGAGCGGCGGTGATTGACAGGACACTGGAACTGATCCCAGTGCCAAACTGGGAGGGGCTCAGAGTGGTCCAGGCCCCCCCAAGACCCCTCTGGGTCCCCCCATCAACCCCAGAGCCCCCCAAGGGTGATTTGGGGGGGCTCAAGAAACTTCTGGAAGTTTCGGGGAGGGCTCCAGGGTGGGGACTTGGGGCTCTCTGAATTGAGGGGGGGTCCCTGGGTGAGGTTTTGGGGCTCCCAGGGCAAATCTGGGAGTCCCTGGCTGAGATTCGGGGGTGCCCAGAGAGGATTTGGGGGTCCCTGGCTGAGATTTGGGGGTCCCCAGGGAGGTTTTGGGGGTCCCTAGGTGAGATTTGAGGTGCTCAGGGCAAATCTGGGGGTTCCTGGGGGGTTTTTGGGGGTCCCCAGGACCAATTTGGGGTTTCCTGGGGGTCCTTTGGGGTCCCCGCCCCCCATCCCCGTCTCCATGGCAACAAGGCGAAGGGAGGGGCGCGGTTTCCATGGCAACGCCACCACGACATCGCCCCCTGGCGGCCGCGCCCCCGCACTGCAGCGCCCCCCAGCGGCCGGGCATTATTAACGAAGCGACTTTTCATTAACTTTATTGAACGTGATTAATTAATTACAGAGATGGTAAAACCGCACGGCGGGAAGGGAGGGGGGTGGGGGGGAAAGGAGGGGGGGAGGGGCGGCACGGGACCCCTCCCCCCTCCCTTCCTCCTCCTCCTCCTCCTCCTCCTCCTCGCACCTATTGCTCGTTTATTTTGGGGAGGGGGGAGGAGAGGGGGGAGGGGACCCCTCCCCACCCCCCCCCAATTTCCAGGACCACCCCCCCCCCATCAGGTGCCACCCCAGCCCCTCCTGCCCCAAACTGGGAGCACTGGGGAGGGGGAAGGGGAATAAATACAATCTTCCAATATATTAAAACCCCCCTGGGGGGTGCTGCGGGGTTGGGGGGGGGGGAACGGTTTTTTTTGGGGTGCTGGGAGGGGGTCGTGGGGACCCCCTCGGGGGGGTCACATCATGCCCAGCTGCAGGAGGGTGTTCGCGTACATCATGGGCTTGACATTGGGGTGAGGCTGGGGGGGGTAAAAATGGGGGGTTCAGGGTGGGGGTTGGTTTGGGGGTGTCCCCCCACCCCCCACCCCAAATTGTCAGCCCGGATACTCCCCTGAGCACCCCAAAAAATGCTGAGGTCATCCCATAAAGATGAAACCCCCAAGAACCTCCCCAAAAAGGATGAGACCCCCCCCCAAAAGTCCCCCCAAATAACCCCTGGGGATCCTCAATAAAGGTGAGACCCCCCAAAAACCCCTGGGGTTCCCCTAAAAAAATGAGACCGCCCCCCAAATAACCCCTGGGGACCCTCCCATAAAGTTGAGACCCCCCCAAGAACCTCCCCATAAAGGTGAGACCCCCAAGAGCCCCCCCAAAAGGATGAGACCCCCAAAAAGTCCACCCAAATAACTCCTGGAGACCACCCCATACATTTGAGATCCCCAGGGTTTTTGGGGGTCCCTGGGTTTGATTCAGGGGGTCCCTGGGTTTGATTATGGGGGTCTCTGGGTTGGATTTTGGGGATTTCTGGGTTTGATTTTGGGGGTCTCTGGGTTTGATTCTGGGGGTCCCTGGGTTGGATTTTGGGGGTCCCAGGGCAGATTTTGGGGGTCCCAGCGCCCCCAGACTCACCACTGCTGTGAACTGGTGGAAGTCGGGCCGGAGGTCGCTGCCCCGCAGGTGGATGTAGGAGCCCTTGTTGCCCATCTGGTCACTGCAGGGGACATTTGGGGACATTTGGGGACATCACAGAACAACCCCCCGTGGGCCACTGAGGCAGGGGAACCACCAGGGATGGGACATCTGGGGACATTTGGGGACATCAGAGCACGACCCCTGGGGGCCACCGAGGCTGGCGATGGGGACACTTGGGGACAACGAGGTACAGGGGACACCTGGGGACAGGACTGAGGGGACAATGTGGCTGAGGTGGCACCGGGCTTGGGGACACTGCAGGTCAGGGGACACCTGGGGACAGGACTGAGGGGACAAGGTGGCTCAGGGGACACCGGGCCTGGGGACACCAGACCAAGTGTCCCACACAGCTCAAGGGACACCGGGCTTGGGGACACTGCAGGTCAGGGGACACCTGGGGACAAAACCAAGGGGACAATGTGGCTCAGGGGACACCAGACCAAGTGGCCAAGGTGGCTCAGGGGACACTGGGCTTGGGGACACCAGACCAAGTGACCAATGTGGCTCAGGGGACACCGGGCTTGGGGACACCGCAGGTCAGAGGACATCGGGCTTGGGGACACCACCCCAAGCGTCCCACGCAGCTCAAGGGACTGAACCGAGGGAGCCAAACCCAAGGCCACGGCGCCACCCCCGTGTCCCCAATGTCCCCAGCCGTGTCCCCAGGCGTCCCTCACCAGTAGTTGGGGGCGGAGAAGACGGTGACGCAGCGGCCATCGTGGGCCACCTCGTAGCCCTCGGGCTTGACCTCGTGGCTGCGGATGATGAGCTCCAGGCGGTTCCGCTCCAGGAAGCGCTTGGTGACATCGGGGCCAAACTGGCAGCTGACCCCCCTCTTGCTGACCGACCGGCCGTTCTGGGGACACCGGGGACATCGGGGACATTGGGGACGTTGGGGACGTTGGGGGCATTGGGGATGTTGGGGGCATTGGGGGCATTGGGGGACTTTGGGGACACTGGGGATATTGGGGGGACATTGGGGATGTTGGGGACGTTGGGGACATCGGGGACATTGGGGACATTGGGGGCATTGGGGATGTTTGGGACATTGGGGGCATTGGGGACATTGGGGACACCGTGGGGACACTGGGGACACATCCAGGGGACAGCGGGATCAGCTGCCATAGGGGAGGTGGCACTGGGAGGTTGGGGACAGGAGAAGAGAGTGGCACTGGGACACCAGGACATGGCAGAGGGTGGCACTGGGATGCAGCACTGGGACACGGGGACAGGGGTAAAGTGACAGCGGCAGGACCTTGGGGACAGGGTGGAGAATGTCACCAGGACATGGGGACACCCCCAGGAGGGGTCACAGCTCACCTGGGGCTGGGGGTCAGACCAGAGCAGGTCACACATCGGCCCTGGGGGGGGACACACAGGGTGGGGGGGGTCACAGCTCAGCCCCTGGCCTTGGGAACACCTTGGGGACACCTTGGGGACATCTTGGTGGGGGTCCCTGTCCCACCTGAGTCCGGGGGCTGCCGGTTGCGCTCGATCTTGCGGATGTCATCGAGGGTCACCCCGTCCTCGCTGAAGAGCCCCCCGTGCATGATCTGGGGGGGGGGACACGCGGTGGGGACACTGGGGACAGCAGGCGGACAGCAGGGCCACCCCGACCCCGAGGGGACAGGGACGGGGTCGGGGGTCAAAGTCCCCCGTTTTGAGGGGGCTGCCAAAAAGGGATCCATCAGAATCAATGGGGATGCCACATAGTGTGCCCCACTGGCTGCCAAATTGGGATCCATCAAAATCAACGGGGCATGACAGTTGCGAGATAGTGAGCCACGCAGCTGCCAAATTGAGATCCATTACTGGGAATAACAGCTGCGAGATAGTGAGCTACGCATCTGCCAAATTGAGATCCATTACTGGGAATGACAGGTGCGAGATAGTGAGCTGCTACTCTGCCAAATTGAGATCCATTACTGGGAATGACAGGTGCGAGATAGTGAGCTACTACTCTGCCAAATTGAGATCCATTACTGGGAATGACAGCTGCGAGATAGTCAGCTAAGGCTCTGCCAAATTGAGATCCATTACTGGGAATGACAGCTGCGAGATAGTGAGCTGCTACTCTGCCAAATTGAGATCCATTACTGGGAATGACAGCTGCGAGATTGTGAGCTGCTACTCTGCCAAATTGAGATCCATTACTGGGAATGACAGCTGCGAGATAGTGAGCTCCCACTCTGCCAAATTGAGATCCATTATGGCAAATGACGGCTGCGAGATAGTGAGCCACACGGGCTGCCAAACAGGGATCTCTTCCAGCCAATGGGCGCTGCCAGATAGTGAGCCAAGGTGACAATGTCCCCTCGGTGTCCCCTCACCAGCACTTTGCCGTTGATGCACTGGGCCAGGGGCAGCCACTCGAAGACCTCGCTGAAGAGGGCGAACATCTGCGCCGTGTACTTGGCCTTCACCTCGCCCTCGCAGCCGTAGATCTGGTTCATGTTGTCCGTCTCGTGGTTCCCTGAGGGGACACAGGGACAACTGCCACTCCTGGGGCCGCCCGGGCTGGGGACACCGCCCGGGGCTGGGGACACCACCCGGGGCTGGGGACAAAGCCCCCAGAGTCCAGGGTGGGACACCCCCAGGGATATGGGATGGGGGACATGGCACAGAGATGGCCCCAGGAGGGACAGGGGACAAGGGTTGGGGACAGGGGATGTGCCCCACAACGGGACACGGGGGACACAACTCCGTGATGTGGCACCACAAGCTGGGCCTGGGGATGGGGACAGGGACGTCCCAAAGGGACAGAGGTGGCACCAACCCTAAGGGACAGAGGTGGCACCAACCCCAAGGGACAGGGATGTCCCCAAGGGACAGGGATGTCCCCAACCCCAAGGGACAGGGATGTCCCCAACCCCAAGGGACAGGGATGGCACCAATCCCAAGGGGACAGGGATGTCACCAATCCCAAGGGACAGGGATGTCCCCACCCCCAAGGGGACAGGAATGGCACCAACCCCAAGGGACAGGGATGTCCCCAACCCCAAGGGACAGGGATGGCACCAACCCCAAGGGGACAGGGATGTCCCCAAGGGACAGGGATGTCCCCAGCCCCAAGGGGACAGGGATGTCCCCAGCCCCAAGGGGACAGGGATGTCCCCACCCCCAAGGGACAGGGATGTCACCAATCCCAAGGGACAGGAATGGCACCAATCCCAAGGGGACAGGGATGGCACCAATCCCAAGGGACAGGGATGGCACCAACCCCAAGGGACAGGGATGGCACCAATCCCAAGGGACAGGGATGTCCCCAGCCCCAAGGGACAGGGATGGCACCAACCCCAAGGGGACAGGGATGGCACCAATCCCAAGGGGACAGGGATGGCACCAATCCCAATGGGACAGGGATGTCCCCAACCCCAAGGGACAGGGATGGCACCAACCCCAAGGGGACAGGGATGTCCCCAAGGGACAGGGATGTCCCCAGCCCCAAGGGGACAGGGATGTCCCCAGCCCCAAGGGATGTCCCCACCCCCAAAGGAAAGGGATGTCACCAATCCCAAGGGACAGGAATGGCACCAATCCCAAGGGGACAGGGATGGCACCAATCCCAAGGGACAGGGATGTCCCCAGCCCCAAGGGACAGGGATGGCACCAACCCCAAGGGGACAGGGATGGCACCAATCCCAGGGATGGCACCAATCCCAATGGGCGTGTCCCCAACCCCAGGGACAGGGATGTCCCCACCCCCAAGGGACAGGGATGTCACCAATCCCAAGGGACAGGATGGCACCAATAGGGGACAGGGATGGCACCAATCCCAAGGGACAGGGATGTCCCCAGCCCCAAGGGACAGGGATGGCACCAACCCCAAGGGGACAGGGATGGCACCAATCCCAAGGGGACAGGGATGGCACCAATCCCAATGGGACAGGATGTCCCCAACCCCAGGGAGGATGGCACCAACCCCAAGGGGACAGGGATGTCCCCAAGGCACAGGGATGTCCCCAGCCCCAAGGGGACAGAGATGGTACCAATCCCAAGGGACAGGGATGTCACCAATCCCAAGGGACAGGGATGTCCCCAACCCCAAGGGACAGGGATGGCACCAACCCCAAGGGACAGGGATGTCCCCACCCCCAAGGGACAGGGATGTCACCAATCCCAAGGGACAGGGATGTCCCCAACCCCAAGGGACAGGGACGGGACGGTGACAAAAGCTCCCAACACCTGCCAGAAAGTGATCTATGCGGTACAACGCGCGCTGCCAAATGGTGACCCACAGGGGACAACTGGGGACACCAGGGGACATCTGTGGGGACACCCGAGCCAGCCGGGGGTGGGGGCCAGGCCTCGCCCCCCCGGCCCGGGCAGTACCTCGGAGCAGGTGGAAGTGCTCAGGGTAGAGCAGCTTGAAGCCAAAGAGCGTCAGGATGACCTCGACCGAGAAGGAGCCGCGGTCCACGAAGTCCCCGTTGAAAATCTGTCACCGGCTGAGGACAATGCCACCTCCCGCGAGTGTCCCCAGCGCGTGTCCCCAGCCCCCCCGTCCCCCCAAGCCCGTGCCACCCGCGGGGCTGCGGATACGTAAGGGTTGGCCTCGGAGGGGAGCCCGTTGAGCTCGAAGATGTTGAGCAGGTCGTAGAACTGCCCGTGCGTGTCCCCGCACACCGTCACCTTCTCCGTCTGCCAAGGGGACGCCGGCTGGTCGGTGCCACCGCGCGGGGACACCGCCGGGGACACGGCCGCGGCGAGGGGAACCCACCTCCTGGAGCGTGGTCTCCACCAGGGTGGGCAGCTTGGCCAGCACCTCCTTCACCTGCACCAGGATCTGCGGGGTGGGGACAGCAAGGGGTTTTTGGGGGTTTTTGGGGTTTTGGGGGTTTTTGGGGTTTTTGGGGTTTTTGGGGTTTTTGGGGTTTTTTGGGGTTTTGGGGTTTTTTTGTGTTTTTGGGGTTTTTGGGGGTTTTTGGGGTTTTTGGGGGTTTTTGGGGTTTTTGGGGGTTTTGGGGTTTTGGGTTTTGGGGGTTTTTGGGGTTTTGGGGGGTTTTGGGGGTTTTGGGGGTTTTGGGGTTTTTGGGGTTTTTGGGGTTTTTGGGGGTTTTTTGTGTTTTTGGGTTTTTTGGGTTTTTTGGGGGTTTTTGGGGTTTTTGGGGTTTTTGGGGGTTTTTGGGTTTTTTGGGGTTTTGGGGTTTTTGGGGGTTTTTGGGGTTTTTGGGGTTTTTGGGGTTTTGGGGGTTTTGGGGGTTTTTGGGGTTTTGGTTTTTGGGTTTTGGGGTTTTGGGGTTTTTGGGTTTTGGGTTTTTTGGGGTTTTTGGGGTTTTTGGGTTTTTTGGGGTTTTGGGGGTTTTTGGGGGTTTTGGGGTTTTTGGGGTTTTTGGGTTTTTTGGGTTTTTTTGGGGTTTTGGGGTTTTGGGGGTTTTTGGGGTTTTTGGGGGTTTTTGGGGTTTTTTGGGGTTTTTGGGGGTTTTTGGGGTTTTTGGGGGTTTTGGGGTTTTTTGGGGTTTTGGGGGGTTTTGGGGTTTTTTGTGTTTTTTTGGGGTTTTTGGGGTTTTTGGGGTTTTTTGG
This sequence comes from Camarhynchus parvulus, assembly GCF_901933205.1. Lineage (NCBI taxonomy): Eukaryota > Metazoa > Chordata > Aves > Passeriformes > Thraupidae > Camarhynchus > Camarhynchus parvulus. Next base: position 243,538 of record NW_022148292.1, read on the forward strand.
GGGAAGTTTTGGGGTACCTGGTAGGCACATTTCCTGTGGAGTTTCTTCTGGTCCTTGTACCATTGCATCAGGTCCTTCATGAAGGCCAAGGTGACCTTGCCGTCCTCCAGTTTGGGGCCGCTGTACTCGTCCTCGATGGCTGCGGGGTGACAACGGGGTGACAACGGGGTGACAGCGTGGGGACAGGGCTCCCCACAGTGCCCCAGGGACAGGGGGGGCTGGGGACCCTCACGGTGGGGACCCCGAGAACTTCAGAGGGGACAAAAGCTCAGCTGGGCACCTCGAGAGCCTCAGGGGACACTCAGGGGACCCCAAAATCATCCCAGAGACACTCGGGGGACCCCAAAATCATCCCAGAGACACTCGGGGGACACCAAAACCATCCCAGAGACACTCAGGGGATCCCAAAACCATCCCAGAGACCCTGAGGGGATCCCAAAATCATCCCAGAGACACTCAGGGGATCCCAAAATTGTCACAGAGACACTCAGGGAACCCCAAAACCATCCCAGAGACACTCAGGGGATCCCAAAACCATCCCAGAGACGGACCCCAAAATCTCCCAGAGACACTCGGGGGATCCCAAAATCCCAGCCTGGGGGTCCCAAAATTCCCACCAGGGGACCCCAAAATCATCCCAGAGGGATCCCAAAACCATTAGGACCAGGGATCCCAAAACCACCCAGCCTCAGGGGACACCAAAACATCCCAGACCAGGGATCCCAAAACCATCCCAGAGAACCCAGGGGATCCCAAAATCATCCCAGAGACACTCGGGGTCCCAAAACATCCCAGCAGGGATCCCAAAACATCCCAGAACCAGGGGCCCAAACATCCCAGACCAGGGGACCCCAAAACCATCCCAGAGACACCCAGGGGATCCCAAAATCATCCCAGAGACCCTCAGGGGACACCAAAACCATTCCAAAAACACTCAGGGGATCCCAAAATCGTCACAGGGACCCTCGGGGGACCCCAAAATCATCCCAGAGACACTCGGGGGACCCCAAAATCATCCCAGAGACACTCGGGGGACCCCAAAATCGTCACAGGGACCCCCAGACCCTCGCAGGGCCCTTGATCCTCCACTGGGGGGTCTCCAAGTAGCCCCAAATAATCCCTGAGCCCCCCAAAGTGACCCCTGAATCCCCCGAAATGACCCCTGGGAGCCCCGAAATGACCCCTGAGCCCCCCAAAAATGACCCTTGAACCCCCCGAAATGATCCCTGAGCCCCCCAAAGTGACTCCTAAGCCCATCAGGCTCCCCCTGAGCCCCCCAAAATGACCCCTGGGAGCCCCAAAATGACCCCTGAACCCCCCAAAATGATCCCTGGGAGCCCCAAAATGACCCCTGAGCCCCCCAAAATGACCCCTGAGCCCCCAAAAATGACCCTTGAGCCCCCCAAAATGACCCTTGAGCCCCCCAAAGTGACCCCTGAATCCCCCAAAATGATCCCTGGGAGCCCCGAAATGACCCCTGAGCCCCCCAAAAATGACCCTTGAACCCCCCAAAATGACCCCTGAGCCCCCCAAAATGACCCCTGAGCCCCCCAGAGTGACTCCTAAGCCCATCAGGCTCCCCCTGAGCCCCCCAAAGTGACCCCTGAGCCCCCCAAAAGTGACCCCTGAGCCCCCAAAGTGACCCCTGAGCCCCCAAAATGACCCCTGAGCCCCCCAAAATGACCCCTGAGCCCCCCAAAGTGACCCCTGAGCCCCCCAAAATGACCCCTGAACCCCCCAAAGTGAGCCCTGGGAGCCCCAAAGTGACCCCTGAGCCCCCCAAAATGACCCCTGAGCCCCCCAAAAATGACCCTTGAACCCCCCAAAATGACCCCTGAGCCCCCCAAAGTGACCCCTGGGGCCCCAAAATGACCCCCGCCCCAAAGTGACTCCTAAGCCCATCAGCCCCCTGAGCCCCCCAAAGTGACCCCTGAATCCCCCAAAATGACCCCTGGGACCCCCAAAATGACCCCTGAGCCCCCCAAAATGACCCTTGAACCCCCCAAAATGACCCTGAACCCCCAAAATGACCCCTGAGCCCCCCAAAGTGACTCCTAAGCCCATCAGGCTCCCCTGAGCCCCCCAAAATGACCCCTGAGCCCCAAAATGACCCCTGGACCCCCAAAGTGAGCCTGGGGCCCCAAAGTGACCCCTGAGCCCCCAAAATGACCCCTGAACCCCCAAAATGACCCCTGGGAGCCCCAAAATGACCCCTGAGCCCCCCAGGACCCCCCAGGCCGCTGCGGGGTCTCACTCATGCTCTCGATGTCCAGCGAGTCGACCACGGAGCGCTTGTGCTCGTCGCTGGCGATGGCTCTCTCGAACGCCTTCTGCTTGACAATGCGGTGGCACTCCTGGTACTTGAGCTTGGCGTCCTTGTCGTTGGGCCTCACCTTCACCACCTGCGGGGACAGGTGGGGACACGGCCCGAGGGCGTGGGGACAGTGGGGACAGTGGGGGTGGGGACACGGCCCGGGCGTGGGGACAGTGGGGACAGGTGGGGACACGGCCTGAGGGCGTGGGGACAGGGGGGACAGCTGGGGACACAGCCCGAGGGCGTGGGGACAGCTGGGGACACAGCCTGAGGGTGTGGGGACACGGCCCGAGGGGGGGCCGACAGTGGGGACAGTGGGGACACGGCCTGAGGGTCTGGGGACAGCGTTGGGGACACACCTGACGCGTGGGACATGGGGACCACACTGACCCCAGGACGGACACACTGACCCCAGGATGGATGCCTGACCCCAGGACAGACACAATGACCCCCAGGATAGACAGAGTGACCCCAGGACACCACACTGACCCCAGGACAGACACCGAATGACCCCAGGACGGACAGAATGACCCCAGGACAGACAGACTGACCATCTCGTAGGACATCGCCCACCTGACCCCAGCTCACCGTACTGACCCCAGGACAGACAGTGACCCCAGGACAGACAGAATGACCCCAGGACGGACACAGTGACCCCTGCCCGTCTCTCACCATCTCGTAGTCCCTGAGCGCAGCCTTGAACTTGCCCAGGGCCATGTTACTGACCGCTCACTGACCCCAGCTCACCGTCACTGACCCCAGGACAGACAGAATGACCCCAGGACAGACACACTGACCCCAGGACGACAGAATGACCCCAGGACAGACAGACTGACCCCAGGACGGACAGATTGACCCCAGGACGGACAGAATGACCCCAGGACAGACAGAGTGACCCCCAGGACAGACAGAATGACCCCAGGACGGACACAATGACCCCAGGACAGACAGAATGACCCCTGCCCGTCTCTCACCATCTCGTAGTCCCTGAGGGCAGCCTTGAACTTGCCCAGGGCCATGTTGCTGGCCGCACACTGACCCCAGCTCACCGTCACTGACCCCAGGACAGACAGAATGACCCCAGGACAGAGAGAATGACCCCAGGACAGACAGACTGACCCCAGGACAGAGAGAATGACCCCCAGGACGGACAGAATGACCCCTGCCCATCTCTCACCATCTCGTAGTCCCTGAGGGCAGCCTGGAACTTGCCCAGGGCCATGTTACAGACTGCTCACTGACCCCAGCTCACCGTCACTGACCCCAGCTCACCGTCACTGACCCCAGGACAGACAGACTGACCCCGGGACAGACACACTGACCCCAGGACAGACACACTGACCCCAGGACGGACAGACTGACCCCAGGACAGACAGAATGACCCCAGGACAGACAGACTGACCCTGCTCCCTCTCACATTGTAGTCCTGGAGTGACCTTGATTGCCCAAGGCCATGTGCTGACCTCACTGGCCCCAAGCTCACGTCACTGACCCCAGGACCCAGAATGACCAGGACGACAGATGACCCCAGGACAGACAGACTGACCCCTGCTCCCTCTCACCATCTCGTAGTCCCTGAGCGCAGCCTTGAACTTGCCCAGGGCCATGTTGCTGGCGGCTCGGCGGTAGTAGCCCGAGCGTACATGCCGTGAGCTGCAGCGGAGCGCGACGTCGGCCGGGCGTGAGCAGGTCGCAAACGTTGGGTGCGCAGGTAGGCCAGGCTGCGGTTGCCATAGTAGATGGCGTTGCAGGGGTTCAGCTCGAAGGCGAGGAGGTACAGCGCACAGGTCGTAGTGCCTGGTCCCAAAGTCGGAGACCAGGTCCCACAGGGCAAGAGTGACCAGGGCTCCCAAGGTCGGAAGGGACCAGCGGCGGAGAAAAGGTCAGGAGTGACCAGGTCCCAAAGGTCGGGAGTGACCAGGGCTCAAAGGTCAGGAGTGACCAGGTCACAAAGGTCGGAGTGACCAGGTCCCAAAGGTTGGGAGTGACCGGTCCCAAAGGTCGGAGTGACCAGGTCCCAAAGGTCAGGAGTGACCAGGGCTCAAAGGTTGGGAGTGACCAGGGCTCAAAGGTCGGAGTGACCAGAGCACAAAGGTCGGGAGTGACCAGGTCCCAAAGGTTGGAAGTGACCAGGGCCCAAAGGTCAGGAGTGACCAGGTCCCAAAGGTTGGGAGTGACCAGGGCACAAAGGTCGGGAGTGACCAGGGCCCAAAGGTGGGGAGTGACCAGGGCTCAAAGGTCAGGAGTGACCGGGTCCCAATGGTCGGGAGTGACCAGGTCCCAAAGGTCGGGAGTGACCAGGGCACAAAGGTCGGGAGTGACCAGGTCCCAAAGGTGAGGAGTGACCAGGTCCCAAAGGTCGGGAGTGACCAGGGCCCAAAGGTCAGGAGTGACCAGGGCGCAAAGGTGGGGTGGCCAGGTCCCAAAGGTCGGGAGTGACCAGGTCCCAAAGGTCAGGAGTGACCAGGGCTCAAAGGTGGGGGTGGCTGGAGCCCAAAGGTCGGGAGTGAGCAGGTCCCAAAGGTCGGGAGTGACCAGGGCCCAAAGGTGGGAGTGACCAGGTCGCAAAGGTCGGGAGTGACCAGGGCTCAAAGGTTGGGAGTGACTGGGCCCAAAGGTCGGGAGTGACCAGGTCCCAAAGGTTGGGAGTGACCGAGTCCCAAAGGTCGGGAGTGACCAGGTCCCAAAGGTCGGAGTGACCAGGTCCCAAAGGTCGGGAGTGACCACGGCCCAAAGGTCAGGAGTGACCAGGTCCCAAAGGTCAGGAGTGACCAGAGCACAAAGGTCGGGAGTGACCAGGGCTCAAAGGTTGGGAGTGACCAGAGCCCAAAGGTCAGGAGTGACCGGGTCTCAATGGTCGGGAGTGACCAGGTCCCAAAGGTCAGGAGTGACCAGGTCACAAAGGTTGTGAGTGACCAGGTCCCAAAGGGGTGGGGGTAGGCAGGGGGCAAAGGCAAGGAGGGACCAAGACCCGAGGCTAAGAAGTGACCAGGTCCCAAGGGTGAGGTGTGACCAGGTCACAAAGGTAAGGAGTGAGCAGGTCTCAAGAATGGGAGTGACCAGGTCCCAAAGGTCAGGAGTGACCGGGTCCCAAAGGTCAGGAGTGACCAGAAGCCAAAGAGTGGCAGTGACCAGGTCCCAAAGGTTGGGGGTGACCTGGCAGCCCCCACTCTCCCCCACAGACCCCAATCTGGCAGCCCCCACTCTCCCCTATAGACCCCAATCTGGCCCCCCCCTCCCCCATGGCCCCACTCTCCCCCCCATGGCTCCCAATCTGGCAGCCCCCACTCTCCCCCATGGCTCCCTATCTGGCAGCCCCCACTCTTCCCCATAGATCCCCATCTGGCAGCCCCCACTGTCTCCCATAGATCCCAATCTGGCAGCCCCCACTCTTCCCCATGGCTCCCAATCTGGCAGCCCCCACTCTCCCCCATAGATCCCTATCTGGCAGCCCCCACTCTCCCCCATGGCTCCCAATCTGGCAGCCCCCACTCTCCCCCATAGATCCCTATCTGGCAGCCCCCACTCTTCCCCATAGATCCCAATCTGGCAGCCCCCACTCTCCCCCATGGCTCTCTATCTGGCAGCCCCCACTCTCCCCCATGGCTCCCTATCTGGCAGCCCCCACTCTTCCCCATAGATCCCCATCTGGCAGCCCCCATTGTCCCCTATAGACCCCAATCTGGCAGCCCCCACTCTTCCCCATGGCTCCCAATCTGGCAGCCCCCACTCTCCCCCATAGATCCCTATCTGGCAGCCCCCACTCTCCCCCATGGCTCCCAATCTGGCAGCCCCCACTCTCCCCCATAGATCCCTATCTGGCAGCCCCCACTCTCCCCCATAGATCCCAATCTGGCAGCCCCCACTCTCCCCCCATGGCTCCCTATCTGGCAGCCCCCACTCTCCCCCATGGCTCCCTATCTGGCAGCCCCCACTCTTCCCCATAGATCCCCATCTGGCAGCCCCCCATTGTCCCCTATAGACCCCAATCCGCAGACCCCCCTCTTCCCATGGCTCCCAATCTGGCACCCCACTCTCCCCCATAGATCACTGGCAGCCCCCACTCTCCCCCATGGCTCCCAATCTGGCAGCCCCCACTCTCCCCCATAGATCCCAATCTGGCAGCCCCCACTCTCCCCCATAGATCCCAATCTGGCAGCCCCCACTCTCCCCATGGCTCCTATCTGCGGCGCCCCACTCTCCCCCATGGCTCCCTATCTGGCAGCCCCCACTCTTCCCCTCCCATCTGGCAGCCCCCATTGTCCCTATAGACCCCAATTGGCAGCCCCACTCTTCCCCATGGCTCCCAATCTGGCAGCCCCCACTCCCCCCATAGATCCCAATCTGGCAGCCCCCACTCTCCCCCCACTGGCGGCCCCACTCTCCCCCATGGCTCCCTATCTGGCAGCCCCCACTCTCCCCCATGGCTCCCTATCTGGCACCCACTCTCGCCCCCAGCCCCCACTCTTCCCCATAGATCCCCATCTGGCAGCCCCCACCCCCCCATTGCCCCTATAGGCCCCCCACTCTGGCTACGCCCCCACTCCTTCCCCATGGCACCCCATTGTCCCACCCAATCTGGCAGCCCCCACTCTCCCCATCTAGATCCCCCCCATCTGGCAGCCCCACAGCCCCCACTCTCCCCCATGGCTCCCAATCTGGCAGCCCCCACTCTCCCCCATAGATCCCCTATCTGGCAGCCCCGCACTCTCCCCCATGGCTCCCTATCTGGCAGCCCCCACTCTCCCCTATAGATCCCTATCTGGCAGCCCCCACTCTCCCCTATAGACCCCAATCTGGCAGCCCCCACTCTCCTCCATAGACCCCAATCTGGCAGCCCCCACTCTCCCCCATGGCTCCCTATCTGGCAGCCCCCATTGTCCCCCGTTACCTCCCATGGCTCCCTATCTGGCAGCCCCCATTGTCCCCCGTTACCTCCTAGGGCTCCCCATCTGGCAGCCCCCGTTAACCGCCCTGGCTCCCAGTCTGGCAGCCCCCGTTATCCCCGTTAACCGCCGCGGCTCCCTATGTGGCAGACCCGTTATCCCCCGTTAACCGCCGCGGCTCCCTATCTGGCCGCCCCCATTACCCCTGATGGATCACAATGTGGCAGCCCCGTTACCCCGCACTGCCCTCAGCGGCTCCCTATCTGGCAGCCCCCATTCCCCGCCACAGCTCCCTATCTGGCAGCCCCCGTTGCCCGCCGTGGCTCCCTCCCCGGTACCCCCCGTTGGCCGCCGGTACCTTTGAAGAACTCGTTGGCTTGGGCCTTGAGCTCCTCGGCCCGTTCGAGCTCGGCGGAGCTCGGGGGCCGCCCGGGGCCGGCGCCGCCGCCGTTCCCCGCCCGCTCTGTCTCCGCCATGGCCGGGCCGGAAAGCGCCGCCGCCGCCGCCGGGCGCGGCCGCCAAGCGCCGCTGTCGCAAAACCGCGGTGGGAGGGGAGGGGGGAGCGGTGTCGTAAACGGGGGGCACAGGAGCGGGCGGGGCTCGCGGGGTCCCCAATGTCCCCAATGTCCCCAATGTCCCCAATGTCCCCAGGGCTGCCCAGGGGTCCCTCGTGTCCCCATCGCCCTCCCTGTGCCCTCCTCGCTCCCAGTGTCCCCAAGTGTCCCCGAAGGCCCCCAGGTGTCACCGAGGGTCCCCAGGTGTCCCCAGGTGTCCCCATCACCCTGATGTCCCCAAGTGTCTCCAGTGCCCTGCCATGTGTCCCCTCAAATGTCCCAAATGGTCCCTAAATATCCCCAAATCGCCCCCGTGTGCCCAAATGTCCCCAATCCCCCCAATGCCCCCAAATGTCCCCAAATGTCCCCAATCCTCCAAAATGCCCCCAATGCCCCCAATGTCCCAAAATGTCCCCAATCCCCCCAATGCCCCCAAATGTCCCCAGTGTCCCCAATGTCCCTAAAATGTCCCCAATCCCCCCGATGTCCCCAATCCTCCAAAATGCCCCAAAATGCCCCCAAATGTCCCCAATGTCCCCAGTGTCCCCAATGTCCCCAAATGTCCCCAATCCCCCCAGTGTCCCCAATGTCCCCAAAATGTCCCCAATCCCCCTGATGTCCCCAGTCCTCCAAAATGCCCCAAAATGCCCCCAAATGTCCCCAAATGTCCCCGATGTCCCCAACCTCCCCAAAATGTCCCCAATGTCCCCAATGTCCCCAATGTCCCCAATCCCCCCGATGTCCCCAATCCTCCAAAATGCCCCAAAATGCCCCCAAATGTCCCCGATGTCCCCAATCTCCCCAAAATGTCCCCAATGTCCCCAATATCCCCAAATGTCCCCGATGTCCCCAAATGCCCCCAAATGTCCCCAATGTCCCCAAACCCCCCAACGTCTCCAATCCTCCAAAATGCCCCAAAATGTCCCCAAAATGTCCCCAATCACAGCCGCACCCTCGGTGCTTTCAGAGCGCTTTATGTGGGGGAGGGGACAGCCGGGGGGTGGGGGAGGGCGGGGGAGGGGCTGCAGGGACCCCCCCAAAAGCTCCGGGGTGGGGAGGGGAAGGGGGGTGTGCGTGTGGGTCCAGCGGCTCCGGGGGGGGGGGGGGGGATTTGGGGGAGGGTCTGGAGGGTCTTGGGGGAATTTGGGGGGATTTTGGGGGTCCTGGGGGGGATTTGGGGGAATTTGGGGGGATTTTGGGGGTCCTGGGGAGGTCTTGGGATAATTTTGGGGGTCCCGGGGAGGTCTTGGGGGAATTTGGGGGGGGATTTTGGGGGTCCTGGGGGGGATTTGGGGGGAATTTGGGGATTTTTGGGGGTCCCGGGAGGGTCTTGGGGGAATTTGGGGGGATTTTGGGGGTCCCGGGGGGTCCTGAGAGGTTTTTGGGGGGTTTTGGGGGAATTTGGGGGGATTTTGGGGGGGGGATTTGGGGAGGGGGTGGTCCCGGATTAGGGGAGGGGGTGGGGAGAGGACACAAATCGCCCCCCCCCCCCCAAAAAAAAAAGGGGCGATTTCAGCCCAGCACCAAATTTGGGGGGTCGGGACCCCCTAAAGCACCAAATGGGGGGTGAGACCCCCAAATTGGGGGTGTTGAGACCCCCCCCCAGCACCAAATTTGGGGGGATTGGGACCCCCCCCTAAAGCACCAAATTGGGGTGGGGGTGTCCCCAAAATTGGGAATTTGGGGAGGTCATAAATTGGGGGGGTCCCTGAGGGGAGGATTTGGGGGGGTGGGGGGATAAATGGGGGGATTTTGGGAGGGGGTTTTGGGGTGGGGGGTGTCAGGCGATGGCTTTTGGTGCAGCCCCCCCCAAAACTGCGAATTTTGGGGAGGGGTCACCCCAATTTCGGGGTCCCAAAGCGAGGAGGGGGTGGTGAGGGGGGGGAGGGGTCCTCGCTGGTTTTTTTGGGGGGGTCCCCCCTTTCAGGGACCCCCCCCTTGGGGGTTTTGGGGGGTCCCGGGCAGGGTCAGACCATCAGCCAGCAGCACTGGGGGGACACAGCGATTATTGGGGTGTCCCCCCCCCCACAAAACCCATTTTGGGGGGGGTCCCTTAAATTTGGGGCTCCCCCCCTTCTGTTCCCCCCCCCCCGTTATTGGGGGGCTTCCTATTTTGGCCCCCCCCACCCAATTTTGGGGTTCTCCCATTTTTGGTGCCCCCCCCCCCCATTTTGGGTTGTTCCTCCCCATTTTTGGTTTCCTCCCCACCCCATTTTTTTGGGGTGTCCCCCCCCCCATTTTTAGGGTGTCGCCCCCCGCGTTTTTTGTGTTCTCTCCCCCAATTTTGGGGTCTCCCTCCCCCCATTTTTGGGGTCTTTCCCCCCCATTTTTTTGGAGGTTTCTCCCCCCATTTTTGGTCTCCCCCCCATTTTTGGTCTCCCCCCATTTTTAGGGTCCCCCGCATTTTGGATTCCCCCCCCCATTTTTGGTGTCCCTCCCCATTTTTGGGGTCTTTTCCCCCCATTTTACGATTGCTCCCCCCCCATTTTTTGATGTCCCTCCCCATTTTTGGTGTCCCCCCCCCCCCGCCCCAATTTTTTGGGTCCCCTCCCATTTTTGGGGTCCCCCCCCCTATTTTTAGCGTCCCCCCCAATTTTTGCCATCCTTCCCATTTTTAGTGACCCCCCCCCCATTTTTAGGATGTCGCCCCATTTTTGGGGTCTTTCCCCCCATTTTTAGTGCCCCCTCCCATTTTAGTGCCCCGTCCCCATTTTAGTGCCCCCCTATTTTAGGGTCCCTCCCATTTTAGTGTCCCCCTCCCATTTTAGGATCTCCCCATTTTTAGTGCCCCTCCCCCCCATTTTTGGAGGTGTCCCCTTTTTTGGGGTGTCCTCCCCATTTTTGTGCTCCCCACCCATTTTTAGGAGTCTTCCCCATTTTTGGTGTCCCCTCCCCATTTTTGGTGTCCCCTCCCCCATTTTTGGAGGTGTCCCCCCATTTTTGGAGGTGTCCCCCATTTTTTGGTGTCCCCTCTCCATTTTTGGGGTGTCCCCCCCCCATTTTGGGGTGTCCCCCCATTTTTTGGTGTCCCCTCTCCATTTTTGGGGTGTCCCCCCCAATTTTGGGGTCCCCCTCACCCAGGGGCTGCTCCTGGCCCAGGCTCGGTCCTGGGGGGTCCCCACTCAGCAGCAGCCCCTGGGCGAGGGGACACGGCGCGGGGAGGTGACAAACGGGGACAGGACACGCTGCCACCCCCCAACCCGCAGTGTGTGCCCGTGTCACCTCCCCGTGTCACCTCCCCGTGTCACCTCCCCTCCCGTGTCCCCCCAATGTCCCCAATGCCCCCAATGTCACCGTGTCCCCATGTCCCTTCCCAGTGTCCCCCCAGTGTCCCCAATGCCCCAAATCCCCCCAATGTCCCCAATGTCCCCAGTGTCCCCAATCCCCCAAATGTCCCCAATCCCCCCAGTGTCCCCCCAATGTCCCCAATGTCCCCCAATGTCCCCGATGTCCCCAATGTCCCCAGTGCCCCACCCCAATCCCCCACTGTCCCCAGTGTCCCCAATTTCCCCAATGTCCCCAATGCCCCCCCAATGTCCCCAATCCCCCAATGTCCCCCAATGTCCCCAATGCCCCCAATGTCCCCCATGTTCCCAATGTCCCCAATGCCCCAAATCCCCCCCAATGTCCCCAATGTCCCCAGTGTCCCCAATGTCCCCAATGTCCCCAATGTCCCCAATGCCCCAATGCCCCCAATGTCCCCAATGTCCCCAATCCCCCCCAATGTCCCCCAATGTCCCCAATGTCCCCAATCCCCCAATGTCCCCAAAGTCCCCAGTGTCCCCAATGCCCCCAATATCCCCAATCCCCCCCATGTCCCCAATGTCCCCCCCAATGTCCCCGATGTCCCCAATGTCCCCAATGCCCCAAATCCCCCCAATGTCCCCCAATGTCCCCAATGTCCCCAATCCCCCCAATGGCCCCAATGGCCCCAATCCCCCCGATGTCCCCAATGCCCCCAGTGTCCCCAGTGTCCCCAGTGTCCCCAGTGTCCCCAATGCCCTCAATATCCCCAATCCCCCCAATGTCCCCAGTGTCCCCCCCATTCGGTACCAGCAGTTGGGGGTCCAGCTCCGCCCGTTTCAGGGGGGCCCCGGGCGGATCCTCAGGGCTCGGCTCCCGCGGCCTGGGGAACGCGTCAGGCCACGCCCACCGGCACGCGGGCCACGCCCACCGGCACACGGGCCACGCCCATATACACACCGGTCACGCCCACCACCACACCCACACAGGCCCCGCCCGCTGATACACCCACGGGCCCCACCCACCGACACACCCACACAGGCCCTGCCCATGGACACACCCTCCCAGGCCACGCCCACAGCCATGTAGCCACGCCCACACCCCCATGGCCACGCCTATAACCCCACAACCACGCCCACAACCTCATAGCCACGCCCACGGTCACGCCTTCCATGCCACCGCCTGACCACACCCTGATAAGCCACGCCCAGACCCCATAGCCACGCCCACAATCACACTTTCCGTGCCCCTCCCACCCCCCAGCCACGTCCTTCTAAACCACGCCCCCACATTGCCACAAACAGGCTCCACCGCTTCAGAGCCACGCCCATCTTAAAAGCCACGCCCACAGCCACACCCCCATGCCACACCCCTCGAAGCATTTTCTCCCAAGCCACGCCCCTTTTGAGACACGCCCTCACAGGCCAAGCCCTTCCCCGGACCACGCCCAATCAAGCCACGCCCCTCGTTAATTCACCCAAGCCCCACCCACCTCTTCCTAGCAGGGCGTGGCCGCGGGGCGTGGCCGAGGGCGGGGTCGCTGCCCCATCTCGGGAGGGCGTGGCCCAGCCGGGAGGGGGCGGGGCCTCGTCCGGGGAAGCTGCGGGCGCGGGGCCTCGGGGGCGGGGCCTCGGCCTTGTGGGCGGGGCCGGTGCGGCGCAGGCCCCGCCCCCTGTGCGTCTCGGGCCCGCCCAGCTGGAAATCGCCGTCCATGGGGATGTAGGGGGCGAGCATGGCCAGGTCCAGAGCGGGGGGCTGCCGTGGGAACGGGGCGGGGGTCTGGGGTCAGCTTTGGGGTCTGGGGTCAGGATTTGGGGTCTGGGGTCAGCTTTGGGGTCTGGGGTCAGCTTTGGGGTCTGGGGTCAGGATTTGGGGTCAGGATTTGGGGTCTGGGGTCTGGGATTGGGGATTTGGGGTTTGGGGTCTGGATTGGGGGTTTGGGGTAAGGATTTGGGGTCAGGATTTGGGGTCTGGGGTCAGCTTTGGGGTCTGGGGTCAGGATTTGGGGTCTGGGGTCAGGTTTGGGGTCTGGGGTCAGGATTTGGGGTCAGGATTTGGGGTCTGGGGTCAGCTTTGGGGTCTGGGGTCAGCTTTGGGGTCTGGGGTCAGGATTTGGGGCCACAATTTGGGGTCTGGGGTCACGATTTGGGGTCTGGGGTCTGGGATTGGGGATTTGGGGTTTGGGGTCTGGATTGGGGGTTTGGGGTAAGGATTTGGGGTCAGGATTTGGGGTCTGGGATTGGGGGTTTGGGGTCACCTTTGGGATTTGGGATTGGCGATTTGGGGTCAGGATTTGGGGTCTGGGGTCACCTTTGGGATTTGGGGTCACCTTTGGGGTCTGGGGTCAGGATTTGGGGTCTGGGATTGGGGATTTGGGGTCAGGATTTGGGGTCTGGGATTGGGGATTTGGGGTCTGGATTTGGGGTTTGGGGTCACCTTTGGGATCTGGGATTTGGGGTTTGGGGTTTGGGGTTTGGGGTTTGGGATTTAGGGTTTCAGATTTGGGATCTGGGGTTTGGGATTTGGGATCTGGGATTTGTGGTTCGGGGTTTGGGATTTGGGGTTCGGGATTTGGAGTTTGGGAATTGGGGTTTGGGATGTGGGGTCGGGATTTGGGGTTTGGGGTTTGGGTTTTGGGTTTTGGGATTTGGGATCTGGGGTTTGGGATTTGGGATCTGGGATTTGTGGTTTGGGGTTTGGGATCTGGGGTTTGGGATTTGTGGTTCGGGGTTCGGGATTTGGGGTTGGATTTGGGGATCCCTTCTGTTCACGAGGGTGGGATTTGGGGTCTCCTCCCATTTCCGGGGAGCGATTTGGGATTTGGGGTCCCAGGAGCGCCCCCACCCCCCCTCACCTGCAGGGTGGTCCCATGGCCGCGGCTCCCCCCAAAAATCTTCTGTACCTGCAGCAGCGGTGTGGGGGCTTGGGGGGCACAGCCGCGGACCCCCAGAGCCCCCCCAGACCCCAAAAACACCCAGAGCCCCCCCCAGCACCCCCCCAAAAAAACCCAGACCCCAAAGCCCCCCCAAACAATCCCAAACCCTACAGAACGCCCCCAAAAAATCCCAAAAACCCCCCAGACCCCAAAGCCCCCCCCCAAACAATCCCATACCCTACAGAACGCCCCCAGAACCCCTCAAGAACCCCCCCCAAAAAAAAACCCAAAAGACCCCAAAGACCCCCAAACAACTCCAAAACCCCATAAACCTCCCCCAAAAAAAACCCGAAAACCCCTCAAACCCCAAAGACCCCACCGGGACCTCCCAAAAAAGACCCCAGAGCCCAAAAACTCCCCCAAACAATCCCAAAACCCCAAAAGCCCCCCAAAAAACCCCAAAACCGCCCAGACCCCAAAGACTCCCCCAAACAATCCCAAAACCCCAAAAAGCCCCCCCCAAAAAAACCCCAAAATCCCTCCAAAACCCCAAAAAAACACCCCCCCCAAAAAACCCCTAAATCCCTCCAAAACTCCAAAAAGCCCCTCCAAAAAAAACCCCAAAATCCCTCAAACCCCCCCAAAAAAACCCAGAAACCCCCAAAATCCCAAAAAACCCCCCCAAAAAAACCCAAAATCCCTCCAAACCCCCCAACCCTCCCCAAAAAAAACCCAGAAACCCCCAAAATCCCCCACCCAAAACCCCCCACAAACCCCCCAAAACCCCCAAAAACCCCAAAAGCCCCCAAAAAAACCCCAAATCCCTCCAAAACCCCCAAAAAGCCCCCCCCAAAAAAAGTCCCAAAATCCCTCCAAACCCCCAAAAAACCCCAAAACCCCAAAACCCCAAAAGCCCCCCAAAAAAACCCCATAATCCCTCCAAAATCCCCCCCAAAAAACCCCAAAATCCCTCCAAAACCCCCAAAAACCCCCCCAAAAAAACCCAAAATCCCTCCAAACCCCCCAAAAACCCCCCCAAAAAACCCCAAAATCCCTCCAAAGCCCCCCAAACCCCCCAAAACCCCCAAAAATCCCAAACCCCCCAAAACCCCCCAACCCCCCCCAAAAAACCCCAGAAACCCCCCAAAATCCCTCCAAAACCCCACCCCAAAAACCTCCCCAAAAACCCCCAAAACCCCAAAAAGCCCCCAAAAAACCAAAATCCCTCCAAAAACCCCAAAAAGCCCCTCCCAAAAAAAGTCCCAAAATCCCTCCAAACCCCCAAAAAAACCCCCAAAAAAAAACCAAAAATCCCCCAAAACCCCCAAAAACCCCCCCAAAAAACCTCCCCAAAAACCCCAAAATCCCCCCAAAACCCCCAAAAACCCCCAAAAACCCCCCCCAAAACCCCAAAACCCCAAAAGCCCCCCCAAAAAACCCCAAAATCCCTCCAAAACCCCCAAAAAAACCCCAAAATCCCTCCAAAACCCCAAAAAACCCCCTCCCAAAAAGTCCCAAAAACCTTCAAAACCCCCAAAACCCCCAAAACCCAAAACCCCAAAAAGCCCCCCCCAAAAACCCCATAATCCCTCCAAAATCCCCCAAAAACCCCCAAAAAACCCCCAAAACCCCCAAACCCCCCAAAACCCCAAAATCCTCCAAACCCCCAAAACCCCCCCCCCAAAACCCCCAAAATCCCTCCAAACCCCCCCAAAAAAAACTCCCCAAAAACCCCCAAAATCCTCCAAACCCCCCCAAAAAAAACTCCCCAAAAAACCCCCAAAACCCCAAAAAACCCCCCCAAAAAACCCCCAAAATCCCTCCAAAAACCCCAAAAAGCCCCTCCCAAAAAACCCCCAAAACCCCAAAAAGGCCCCCCCAAAAAAACCCCCAAATCCCTCCAAAACCCCCCCCAAAAAAAACCCAAAATCCCTCCAAAGACCCCCAAAGCCCCCAGATTTTGGCGCCACTCACCGGGGAGGGGCTGCGGGGGCGGCGGGCGGGGGTCGCCGGGGGGGGGTCGAAGATGGGCCCGAGGAGCCGGACGAGCTCGGGGGAGCAGAAGCGCCGGGGGTCCCTCTGCAGGGCGGCCTCGGGCACGTGCGAGGGGCGCACGAAGGCCAGGACCCCCGGGACCCCCGGGACCCCCAGGTCTGGGGTGGGAAAACACGGTGAGACCCCCGAAAATACCCCAAAATTATCCTAAATACCCCACCCCAAAAAATCCCCAAATTCAGAACCCAAAACCAACCCCAAAATCAATCCAGAACCGCCTCAAAAATCCCAAATCCACCCCAGGACCCCCGGGACCCCCAGGTCTGGGGGGGAAAACAGGGTGAGACCCCCGGGAAATACCCCCAAATTATCCTAAATACCCCACCCCAAAAAATCCCCAAAATCATCCCGGAACCGCCCCAAAACCCCCAAATTCAGAACCCAAAACCAACCCCAAATTCAATCCAGAACCGCCTCAAAAATCCCAAATCCACCCCGGGACCCCCGGGACCCCCAGGTCTGGGGGGGAAAACAGGCTGAGACCCCCGGAAAATACCCCCAAATTATCCTAAATACCCCACCCCAAAAAATCCCCAAAATCATCCCGGAACCGCCCCAAAACCCCCAAATTCAGAACCCAAAACCAACCCCAAAATCAATCCAGAACTGCCTCAAAAATCCCAAATTCACCCCAGGACCCCCCGGGACCCCCAGGTCTGGGGGGGAAAACAGGGTGAGACCCCCGGAAATACCCCAAAATTATCCCAAATACAATACCCCACCCCAAAACAACCCCAAATTCAGAACCCAAAACCAACCCCAAAATCAACCCAGAACCGCCTCAAAATCCCAAATCCACCCCAGGACCCCCGGACCCCCGGGACCCCCAGGTCTGGGGGGGAAAACACGGTGAGACCCCCGGAAAATACCCCCAAATTATCCTAAATACCCCACCCCAAAAAATCCCCAAAATCAGAACCTAAAACCAACCCCAAAATCAACCCAGAACCGCCTCAAAAATCCCAAATTCACCCCAGGACCCCCGGGACCCCCGGGACCCCCAGGTCTGGGGGGAAAACACGGTGAGACCCCCGGAAAATACCCCCAAATTATCCTAAATACCCCACCCCAAAAACCCCCAAATTCAGAACCCAAAACCAACCCCAAAATCAATCCAGAACCCCCCAAACATCCCCCCAGGACCCTCGGGACCCCCAAAATCCCCCCAGGACCCCCCAAAAATCCCCCTCAGGACCCTCGGGACCCCCAAAATGCCCCCCAGGACCCTCGGGACCCCCCCCCAAGACCCCCCAGAACTCCCCAAAAATCTCCCCCAGACCCCCCAAATCCCCCCAGGACCCCCCAAAATCCCCCCCAGGACCCTCAGGACCCCCCTCCAGACCCCCCAAAATCCCCCCCACGACCCCCCAAAATCCCCCCGCCCCTCCCCCAGCTCGCACCCAGGCTCAGGTCCAGCACGGCGTCCGGGGGGGCGGGGGCGGGGGGCGGGGGGCGCCGCCCCCTCCCCAAATCGCGGCGCTGCGTTTGCTCCAGGGACAGAACCAGACCCCGCCCTCCCCCCCCGGGGGCGGGCAGGGGCGTCCCTGAAGACGTCACCCCCCAAAAAAAAAGGGGTTAGGGGGGGGTCCCAGGGGGGGATTTTGGGGGTCCCAGGGGGAGTTTTTCGGGGGTCCCCGAATGGGATTTTTGGGGGTCCCACCCCCAAGTCCCGAAGGTTTCCCTGGGTGGGATTTTGGGGGTCCTCCTGCGACCCCTCCCCAATATTCTCTGTGGCCCCCAATTCCATCCCCAATTCCCCAAATGTCCCAGTGTCCCCAGTGTCCCCAGTGTCTGCAGTGTCCCCCGAAAAGCCCCAGTGTCCCCAATATCCCAAATGCCCCCCAATGTCCCCAATGTCCCCAATCCCCCCAATGTCCCAAATCCCCCCAGTGTCCCCAGTGTCCCCAATCCCCTCAATGGCCCCAATGTCCCCAATGCCCCCAATGTCCCCAATGTCCCCAGTGTCCCCGATATCCCCAGTTTCCCCAATATCCCAAAACTCCCCAATATCTCCCCAACCGCCCCAAACAAATGCCCCCAAACGTGTCCCCAATGTCAATCCAGTGCCCCCAAACTCCCCCAGGTCCCTGTGTCCCCAAAATGTCCCCAGACCCCCCAAATATCCCCCAGTGACCCCCCAAATGTCCCCAGTGTCCCCAGTGTCCCCCAAAATGCCCCCCACTACCCCCAATGTCCCAGTCCCCCAATGCCCCCAGTGTCCCCAGTGTCCCCAGTGTCCCCAATGTCCCCACCTGAGCACGAAGTGCAGGCACACGATGCCCTCGGGCGCCGCTCGCCCCCCGCCCATGACGGTGGCCTGGGTCTGAGCCCACAGGAACCCCCCGCGCTTGGCCAGGAACCGGTACTGGCTGGTGACAGCCTGGCCCTTGCTGAGCACTGGGGACATCGGGGACAGCGGGGATGTTGGGGACATCGGGGACATCGGGGACATCGGGGACATGGAGGGGGATTGGGGACATTGGGGACATTGGGGACATCGGGGACACTGGGGGCATTGGGGACATTGGAGATGTTGGGGACATCGGGGACATCGGGGATGTTGGGGACCGGGACATTGGGGACATTGGGGACATTGGGGACACTGGGGGCATTGGGGACATTGAGATGTTGTGGACATCGGGGACATCGGGGACAGCGGGGACATTGAGGGGATTGGGGACATTGGGGACACTGGGGACATTGGGGATGTTGGGGACATTGGGCACACTGGGGGGCATTGGGGACATTGGGGATGTTTGGGACATTGGGGACACTGGGGGACACTGGGGATGCTGGGGACATTGGGGACATCAGGGACACTGGGGACATTGGGGACATTGGGGATGTTGGGGACATTGGGGACATTGGGGACATTGGGGATGTCGGGGACATTGGGCACACTGGGGGGCATTGGGGATGATTGGGGACATTGGGGACATCGGGGACATTGGGGATGTTGGGGACATTGGGGACACTGGGGGACATTGGGGACATTGGGGATGTTGGGGACATTGGGGATGTTGGGAACACTGGGGACATTGGGGACACTGGGGACACTGGGGACATTGGGGACATCGGGGACATCAGGGACACTGGGGACATTGGGGACACTGGGGACATTGAGGACATTGGGGACATTGAGGGGGTTGGGGATGTTGGGGACATTGGGGACATTGAGGGGACATTGGGGACACCAGGGGGGATTTGGGGTTTCCCATGGAGATTTTTGGGTTTCCCAGGAGGAATTTGGGCTTCCCGAGGGGATTTCGGAGTTCCTGGGTGGATTTTGGGGTTCCCCGTGGAGATTTGGGGTTTCCGTTCGGATTTTGGGTTTCCCTGTCAGGAATTTGGGGTTGCCCATGAGGAATTTGGGGTTCCCAGGAGGGTTTTGGCTTTCCCATGGAGATTTTGGGTTTCCGGGGCAGATTTTGGGTTTCCCATGGAGATTTTGGCTTTCCCATGGAGATTTTGGGTTTCCCGGGCAGATTTTGGCTTTCCCATGGAGATTTTGGGTTTCCGGGGCAGATTTTGGGTTTCCCATGGAGATTTTCGGTTTCCCATTGAGATTTTGGGATTCCCATTGAGATTTTGGGTTTCCCATGGAGATTTTGGGTTTCCCATGGAGATTTTGGGTTTCCCATGGAGATTTTCGGTTTCCCATTGAGATTTTGGCTTTCCCATGGAGATTTTGGGTTTCCGGGGCAGATTTTGGGTTTCCCATGGAGATTTTCGGTTTCCCATTGAGATTTTGGGATTCCCATTGAGATTTTGGGTTTCCCATGGAGATTTTGGGTTTCCCATGGAGATTTTGGGTTTCCCATGGAGATTTTCGGTTTCCCATTGAGATTTTGGCTTTCCCATGGAGATTTTGGGTTTCCTGGGCAGGTTTTGGGTTTCCCATGGAGATTTTCGGTTTCCCATTGAGATTTTGGGATTCCCATTGAGATTTTGGGTTTCCCATGGAGATTTTGGGTTTCTCGGTCAGATTTCGGGTTTCCCATGGAGATTTTGGGTTTCCCATGGAGATTTTGGGTTTCCTGGGCAGGTTTTGGGTTTCCCGGTCAGATTTTGGCTTTCCCATGGATATTTTGGGATTCCCGGTCAGGTTTTGGGTTTCCCGGTCAGGTTTTGGGATTCCCGGGCAGGTTTTGGGGTTCCCGGGGGGGTTTGGGGTTTTTGGGGGGCACTCACGCGTGTGCACGCTGCGGCTCAGCGTGTTGGAGTCGAGCGCGTGCACGAACTCGTAGAGGGAACAGCCCAGGAGCTCCTCGGGGTGGTACCCGGCCACCTCCCCGATCCTGCACCCCAAAAACACCGGGGGGCACCCCAAAATTAGGGTGGGATACCCCAAAATTATGGGGGATATACCAGCATGGCTCTGACCCTACACCCCAGAATGGCATAAGGGACCTGGCCACTTCCCCCATGCTGCACCCCAAAAACACCGGGGAGCACCCCAAAACCATCGGGGAGCACCCCAAAAACATCGGGGGATACCCCAAAATTATCGGGGGGACGCCTCAACATCTGTCTGACCCTACACCCCAAAATCCCACCAGGGACCCGGCCACCTCCCCGATCCTGCACCCCAAAAATATCGGGGAGCACCCCAAAAACACCGGGGAGCACCCCAAAACCATCGGGGAATACCCCAAAATTATCGGGGAGCAACCCAAAAACACCGGGGAGCACCCCAAAACCATCGGGGAGCACCCCAAAACCATCGGGGAGCACCCCAAAAACATCGGGGGCACCCCAAAAATATCGGGGAGCACCCCAAAATTATCGGAGAGCACCCCAAAAACATCGGGGAGCACCCCAAAAACACCGGGGGATACCCCAAAATTATCGGGGGGACGCCTCAACATCTGTCTGATCCCGCACCCCAAAATCCCGTCAGGGACCCGGCCACCTCCCCGATGCTGCACCCCAAAACGATCAGGGAGCGCTGGGTTTGGGGAAATTTATGGGATTTTGGGGATTTTTGGGGTGTGAGGGTTCACAATGTGGGGCTGCCAGGTTTTGGGGTTTTTTGGGGTTTTTTGGGGTGCTGTCTTTGTGGGGTGCAATGGGCTCAGAACCCGGGGGTCCCGGGGGTCTCAGGTTGCCGAGTTTTGGGGGATTTGTGGGATTTTGGGGATTTTTGAGGTGTGAGGGTTCACAATGTGGGGCTGCCGGGTTTTGAGGGATTTTTGGGATTTTAGGGATCTGGGGCTGCCGAGTTCTGGGGGATTTGTGGGATCCGGGACTGCTGAGTTTTGGGGAGATTTTTTTGGGATTTTTTGGGGTGCCGTTTTTACCGGGTGCAACAAACCCAAAACCCGGCGATCCTGGGGGTGTCCCAGGGGTCTGGGGCTGCCGTGTTTTGGGGGATTTGTGGGTTTTTGGGGATTTTTGAGGTGTGAGGGTTCACAATGTGGGGCTGCCGGGTTTTGGGGATTTTGGGGATTTTAGGGATCTGGGGCTGCCGAGTTTTGGGGGATTTGTGGGATCCAGGACTGCTGAGTTTTGGGGGATTTGTGGGATTTTGGGGATTTTTGAGGTGTGAGGGTTCACAATGTGGGGCTGCCGAGTTTTGGGGGATTTTTGGGATTTTTTGGGGTGCCGTTTTTACCGGGTGCAACAAACCCAAAACCCGGCAATCCTGGGGGTGTCCCGGGGGTCCGGGGCTGCTGAGTTTTGGGGGATTTGGGGGATTTTGGGGATTTTTGAGGTGTGAGGGTTCACAATGTGGGGCTGCGGAATTTTGGGGGATTTTAGGGATCCGGGACTGCCGAGTTTTGGGGGATTTGTGGGATCCGGGACTGCTGAGTTTTGGGGGATTTTTGGAGATTTTTGGGATTTTTGAGGTGTGCGGGTTTACAGTGGTGCGACTAACCCAAATTCTGAGGGATTTTGGGGTTTTAGGGATCTGGGGCTGCCGTTTTTGGGGGTTTTGGGGATTTTCCCGTCTGGGGCTCCCCACCTTTCGCCGGGATTTGTTGGATTTTTGGGGTTTATGGAGGTGTGAGGGTTCACGATGTGGGCTGCCGGGTTTTGGGGGATTTTGGGGTTTTAGGGTCTGGGGCTGCTGAGTTCTGGGGGATTTTGGGATTTTTGGGTGCGGTTTTACCAGGTGCGATACAAACCCAAAACCCGGCAATCCCGGGGTGTCCCGGGGTCTGGGGCTGCCCCATTCTGGGGGATTTGCGGGATTTTGGGGATTTTTGAGGTGTGAGGGTTCACAACCTGGGGATGCGCTGGAATTTTGGGGATTTTAGGGAAACCCGGGGAATACCCTGGAGTTTGGGGGTTTGTGGGATCCAGAACCCTGGGGAATTTTGGGGCATTTTTGGAGTTTTTGGGAATTTTCGGGGAAATACCGCTGAGTTTGGGGTTTGGCCCAAAACCCAAAAATCCCCGCACCAAAACCCCCTTCGAGATTTTCCCCCAAAACATCCCAGAGTTTTGGGGTTCGGCCAAAACCCCGGGGAAATACCCTGAGTTTGGGGTATGGCCAAAACCCACCAGGCACCCCGGGGAATCCCCGCAGCTTGGGCGTTAGCCCCACGAGCAGCCCTGGGAAATACCCTGACGTTTGGGGTTCGGGCCAAAACCCCGGGGAAATACCCTGGAGTTTGGGGTTCGGCCAAAAAACCCCGGGGAAATACCCTGGAGTTTGGGGTTTGGCCAAAAAAACCTCGGGAAATACCCTGGAGTTTGGGGGTTAGCCCAAAAACCCCGGGGAAATACCCTGGAGTTTGGGGGGTTGGCCAAAAACCCCCGGGAAATACCCTGGAGTTTGGGGTTTGGCCAAAAACCCAAAATGCACCAAAAAAACCCCTCGAGATTTACCCCAAAAACATCCCGGAGTTTGGGGTTCGGCCAAAAACCCCGGGAAATACCCTGGAGTTTGGGGGTTAGCCCCAAAAAACCCCGGGGAAATACCCTGGAGTTTGGGGGTTAGCCCCAAAAACCCCCGGGAAATACCCTGGAGTTTGGGGGTTAGCCCCAAAAATACCCCGGGGAAATACCCTGGAGTTTGGGGTTTGGCCAAAAAAACCCCAGGGAAATACCCTGGAGTTTGGGGGTTAGCCAAAAACAATGCACCAAAAACCCCTGAGATTTACCACAAAACATCCTGGAGTTTGGGGTTCGGCCAAAATACCCCGGGAAATACCCTGGAGTTTGGGGGTTAGCCCCAAAAAATACCCTGGAAAAAATATCCTGGAGTTTGGGGTTTGGCCAAAAATACCCCGGGGAAATACCCTGGAGTTTGGGGGGTTAGCCCCAAAAAACCCCGGGGAAATACCCGGAGTTTGGGGTTTGGCCAAAAACCCCGAAATACCCTAAAATCCGGGTTAGCCCATATACCCCCGAAAAACATCCCTGGAGTTTGGGGGTTAGCCAAAACCCCGGGGAAATACCCTGGAGTTTGGGGGGTTAGCCCAAAAATCCCCCAAACGCACCAAAAAACACCTTGGGATTTACACTAAATGTCCCCCAAAATCCCCAAAAAAACCCTCAAGATTTACCCCAAAACACCCCAAAAATCCCCGAGGAATGTCCCCCAATCCCCCCAATGCCCCCAGATGTCCCCAGTGTCCCCAATGTCCCCCATGCCCCCAATGTCCCCAATCCCCCCAATGTCCCCAATGTCCCCAGTGCCCCCAAATGTCCCCAATCCCCCCAGTGTCCCCAATGCCCCAATGTCCCCAATGTCCCCAATCCCCCCAATGTCCCCAGTGTCCCCAGTGCCCCCAAATGTCCCCAATATCCCAAATGCCCCCAAATGTCCCCGATGTCCCCAAATGCCCCAAATGTCCCCAATGTCCCCAGTGTCCCCAATCCCCCCAATGTCCCCAATGTCCCCAATATCCCAAATGCCCCCAAATGTCCCCGATGTCCCCAAATGCCCCCAAATGTCCCCAGTGTCCCCAAATGTCCCCGATGTCCCCAGTGTCCCCTCCCCACCTTCCAGGACGCCGCTTTGAGGTTGAGGCAGCGCCCGCGGCCGCTCAGCGTGCTCTTCATGCGCAGCGAGAAACTGCGGCCCGAGCGCTCCCCCCGCCGCCGGGGACCCCCTGAAATTGGGGAGGGGGCCCGGGGGTCAGGGGGTCAGGGGGGCCCGGGGGCGCCGGGATTTGGGGGGTCCCGGGGGGGTTTGGGGGTCCCGGGGGGGTTTGGGGGCTCCTCATGGGCAGGGAAAGCCACGCCCACCCCAATCTGGGGGGGGGGTCCCGGGAATTTGGGGAGGGGTCTCAGGGATATTTGGGGAGGGGTCTCAGGGATATTTGGGGTGAATTTGGGGAGGGGTCTCAGGGATATTTGGGGAGGGGTCTCAGGGTTATTTGGGGAGAGGTCTGGGGTAGTTTTGGGTAATTTGGGGAGGGGTCTCAGGGATATTTGGGGAGGGGTCTCGGGTATTTGGGGGTAATTTGGGGGAGGGGTCTCAGGGATATTTGGGGAGGGGTCTCAGGGATATTTGGGGAGGGGTCTGGGGTAGTTTTGGGGTGAATTTGGGGAGGGGTCTCAGGGATATTTGGGGAGGGGTCTCAGGGATATTTGGGGTAATTTGGGGAGGGGTCTCAGGGATATTTGGGGAGGGGTCTCAGGGATATTTGGGGTGAATTTGGGGAGGGGTCTCAGGGATATTTGGGGAGGGGTCTCAGGGATTATTTAGGGAATTTGGGGAGGGGTCTCAGGAATATTTGGGGAGGGGTCTCAGGGATATTTGGGGGGAATTTGGGGTGAATTTGGGGAGGGGTCTCAGGGTTATTTGGGGAGGGGTCTGGGGTAGTTTTGGGTAATTTGGGGAGGGGTCTCAGGGATTTTGGGGAGGGGTCTCAGGGATATTCGGGGAGGGGTCTCAGGGTTATTTGGGGTGAATTTGGGGAGGGGTCTCAGGGATATTTGGGGAGGGGTCTCAGGGATATTTGGGGGGAATTTGGGGAGGGGCCTCAGGGATATTTGGGGAGGGGTCTCGGGGATATTTAGGGAATTTGGGGAGGGGTCTCAGGGATATTTGGGGGGAATTTGGGGTGAATTTGGGGAGGGGTCTCAGGGATATTTGGGGAGGGGTCTCAGGGATATTCGGGGAGGGGTCTTGGGTAATTCCGGGTCATTTGGGGAGGGGTCTCAGGGATATTTGGGGAGGGGTCTCAGGGATACTTGGGGAGGGGTCTGCGGTAATTGCGGGTAATTTGGGGAGGGGTCTCAGGGATATTTGGGGAGGGGTCTCGGGGATATTTGGGGAGGGATCTCAGGGATATTTGGGGAGGGGTCTCAGGGATATTCGGGGAGGGGTCTGGGGTAATTGCGGGTAATTTGGGGAGGGGTCTCACCCTGCCGCGGGCCCAGCACGTCGTGCAGCTCCTCGTGGTCGCAGGGGTGCACGAAGTCGAACACGCTGTGCCCGATCAGCTCCAGCTGGGGGGGGCACAACGCATTTTGGGGACCCCCCCTCCCCATTTGGGGACCCCCACCCCCATTGAGGACCCCCCCAGGCAGAATTTGGGGACCCCCCAGAAGATTTTTGGGGCTCCCTAAAAAGTTTTGGGCACCCCGAGGAAGAATTTTTGGACCCCCCAACAGATTTTGGGGTCCCCCCTGAAAAATTTTTGGGGCCCCTCCCCCAGCAGATTTTTGGGGCCTCCCCCCCGACAGATTTTTGGGGACCCCCTCCCCCCCTCAGGCAGAATTTGGGGAACCCCCCCCCCAGAAGATTTTTGTCCCTTTTTGAGAGATTTTGGGGCCGCTCCAAAGGGATTTTTTTGAGTCTCCCCCGGCAGATTTTGGGGCTCCCTCCGACAAATTTTGGGGCTCCCCCTGTGACAAATTTTTGGGGCTCCATCGAGCAAATTTTCGACACCCCCCGGCCGATTTTGTCCCCTTTTTGAGAGATTTTGGGGCCGCTCCAAAGGGATTTTTTTGAGTCTCCCCCATCACATTTCGGGGCCCCCCCAGACAAATTTTGGGGCCCCCCCCGACAGATTTTTGGGGCCTCTCCTTGAGAGCTTTCTCACCCCCCCCGACAGATTTTTTGGCCCCCCCAGAGCAAATTTTGGGGTCCCCCCCCCAGCAGATTTTTGGCCTCTCCTTGAGACTTTTTGGGGCCGCTCCAAAGGGATTTTTTTGAGTCTCCCCCTCCACATTTCGGGTTCCCCCCCCGGACGGGTTTTTGGCCCCCCCCCCCCCGGGGTATTTTGGGGCTCCCCCCGTACCTGGCTGAGCCCCAGCAGGCGGCTGACGTTCTCGGACAGGTAAATCATGTCCCCGCCCTCGCTCAGCACCATCACGAAGCCGCTCAGCGCCTGCAGGTAGCAGCCGTCCACAGCCTCGGCCGCCGCCGCCCACGCGCCTGGGGGGGGCCCGGGGGGGGCGTCAGGGGGTCCCCGAAAAGATGGGGGGGTCAGGGGGTCCCCAAAAGGGTCGGGGGTCTTGGGGCGGTTGAGGTTAAACACAACCCCACCCCTTGGTTGGGCGCATTCAGGCATTTGGGGAGGGGTTTGGGGGGGGTTTGGGGATCAGGGGTTCCCCGAAATGAGGGGGGGGTCGGGGGACCCCAAAAGGGTCGGGGGTCTTGGGGGGTTAAGGGTTAAACCCAACCCCACCCCTTGGTTGGGCGCATTCAGGCATTTGGGGGAGGGTTTTGGGGGAGGGGTCTGGGGGGTTTAGGGGGTCCCAATGAGGGGGTCGGGGGACCCCAAAAGGGTGGGGGTCTTGGGGGTTGAGGTTAAACACGCCCCCACCTGGTGGGACCATTCAGGATTTGGGGAGGGGTTTGGGGAGGGTTGGGGGGTGGGGGGTCCCCAAAGATGTGGGGGTCTTGGGGGTTAAGGGTTAAACCCAACCCCACCCCTTGGTTGGGCGCATTCAGGCATTTGGGGAGGGGTTTGGGGAGGGGTCTGGGGGGTTTTGGGGAGGGGTCTGGGGGGATCAGGGGGTCCCCGAAATGAGGGGGGGGTCGGGGGGACCCCAAAAGGGTCGGGGGTCTTGGGGGGTTGAGGATGAACCCGACCCCACCCCTTGGTTGGGCGCATTCAGGCATTTGGGGAGGGGTTTGGGGGGTTTTGGGGGTCCCCGAAATGATGGGGGTCGGGGGCCCCAAAAAGGGTCGGGGGTTTGGGGGTAAGGGTTAAACCCCCCCACCCCTTGGTTTGTTAGGCATTTGGGGGAGGGGTTTGGGGGTTTCGGGGAGGGTCTGGGGGGATCAGGGGGTCCCCGAAATGATGGGGAGGTGGGGGGACCCCAAAGGGTCGAGGGGTCTTGGGGCGGTTGAGGTTAAACACGACCCCACCCCTTGGTTGGGCGCATTCAGGCATTTGGGGAGGGTTTTGGGGAGGGGTCTGGGGGGATCAGGGGGTCCCCGAAATGAGGGGTCGGGGGGTCTTGCCCAAAAGGGTCGGGGGTCTTGGGGGGTTAAGGGTTAAACCCAACCCCACCCCTTGGTTGGGCGCATTCAGGCATTTGGGGAGGGGTTTGGGGAGGGGTCTGGGGGGTTTAAAGGGGTCTGGGGGGATCAGGGGGTCCCCGAAATGAGGGGGGGGTCGGGGGGTCCCCAAAAGGGTCGGGGGTCTTGGGGGGTTGAGGGTGGATTTGGGGGATCCCGATGGATTTGGGGTTCTTGGTGTGTTTGGGGTTCTCGATGAGGATTTGGGGGTCCCGATGAGGATTTGGGGCTCCCACTGAGGTTTTGGGGTGCTCCCGGGGGGTTTCGGGGTTCCCGCTGGATTTGGGGTTCCCGATGAGGATTTGGCCTGTTTCCCGGGGGGGTTTCGGGGTTCCCGCTGGATTTGGGGTTCCCGATGAGGATTCGGGGTTCCCGGTGAGGATTTGGGGCTGTTTCCCGGGGGGTTTCGGGGTTCCCGCTGGATTTGGGGTTCCCGATGAGGATTTGGGCTGTTCCCGGGGGGTTTCGGGGCTGTTTCCCGGGGGGTTTGCGGATTTGGGGTTCCTGCAGAGGATTTGGGGCTGCTCCCAGCGGGGTTTCGGGGTTCCCGCTGGATTTGGGGTTCCCGATGAGGATTTGGGCTGTTTCCCGGGGGGTTTCGGGGCTGTTTCCCGGGGGGGTTTCGGGGTTCCCGCTGGATTCGGGGTTCCCGCTGGTTTCGGGGTTCCCGATGAGGATTTGGGCTGTTTCCCGGGGGGGTTTCGGGGTTCCCGATGAGGATTTGGGCTGTTCCCGGGGGGTTTCGGGGCTGTTTCCCAGGGGGTTTCGGGGTTCCCGCTGGTTTCGGGGTTCCCGATGAGGATTTGGGCTGTTCCCGGGGGGTTTCGGGGCTGTTTCCAGGGGTTTCGGGCTGTTTCGGGGGTTTCGGGGTTCCCGCTGGTTTCGGGGTTCCGGGGGGTGCCTGACCCGCGGCCAGCAGGCGCTGCACGCGCAGGTAGCTGATGGTCAGCCGCATGATGGACGCTTTGTCCAGGTGCGCGCTCACGCCGCGGGCGAAGGGCAGCGCCAGCGCCAGCTGCCCGAACACCTCGGCCTCGCGGCTGCGCCGGCACCGGGCGGCGTCCCGGGAGCGCTCCCGGCGGCCCTCGGGGGTCGGCCTGGGGGCACCCCAAAATTCAGACCCCAAAAACCCCCTATATAGCCCAAAAACCCCAAAAACCCCAAACTGAACCCTAAAAACCCCCAAAATTCCCGAATTGAAACCCCAAAACTGCCCCTTTCTAAGCAAATCGCCCCCCAGTGATCCCCACCCCGTCCCGGGAGCGCTCCGCGGCCCTCGGGGGTGGCCTGGGGGGGCACCCAAAATTCAGACCCCAAAACCCCAAAATCCCAAAAATTCCAATGGAAACCCCAAAACTGCCCCTTATGAGCAAATCATCCCCCAGTGATCCCCACCCCTGTCCCGGGCGCCCCACGTTCTCGGGCACCCCCCAAAATTCAGACCCCCAAAACCCCAAACTGAACCCTAAAAACCCCCCTGTATACCGAAAACCCCAATGGAGAACCCCAAATCATCCCCCAGTGATCCCCACCCCGTCCCCCGAGGGCCCGGGGCCCTCGGGGGTCGGCCTGGGGGCACCCCAAAATTCAGACCCCAAAAACCCCAAAAGTCCCAAAAATCCCCAAATTGAAACCCCAAAACTGCCCCTTTATGAGCAAATCCCCCCAGTGATCCCCACCCCGTCCCCAGGAGCGCTCCCGGCGGCCCTCGGGGGCACCCCAAAATTCAGACCCCAAAATCCCCCTATATAGCCCAAAAACCCCCCAAAACCCCAAATGAACCTAAAACCCCACAAATTCCTGAATTGAAACCCCAAAACTGCCCCTTTATGAGCAAATCACCCCCAGTGATCCCCACCCCGTCCCGGGAGCGCTCCCGGTGGCTCTCGGGGGTCGGCCTGGGGGGCACCCCAAAATTCAGACCCCAAAAACCCCAAAAATCCCAAAAATTCCCAAATTGAAACCCCAAAACTGCCCCTTTATGAGCAAATCGCCCCCCAGTGATCCCCACCCCGTCCGGGGCGCCGCCCCCATCAGGGGCACCCCAAAATCAACCCCAAAACTATAGCCCAAAACCCCAAAAACCCCAAACTGAACCCTAAAACCCCCAAAATCCTGAATGAAACCCCCAAAACGCCCCTTTCTGAGCAAATCCCCCAGTGATCCCCACCCCGTCCCGGGAGCGCTCCCGGGCGCCCCTGGGGCACCCCAAAATTCAGACCCCAAAAACCCCAAACTGAACCCTAAAAAGTCCCAAAACTGAACCCCCAAAACTCCCCCGTATAACCAAAACCCCATATTCCCACGTGCTCCTACCACCCCATATCCCAATCCCCCCCCCATTTTTTCCCATTTTCCACATTTTCCCCTGTATTTCCCCCCACTTTTCCCATTTTCCCCATTTTTTTCCCAATTTTTCCCCATTTCCCCCTCATTTTTCCTCCATTTTTTTCCAATTTTATCCCCATTTTTCCAGGATTTCCCATTTTCCCATGAATTCCCATCGGTTCCCTTTCCAGTTCATGTATTCCCACCATCCCATATCGCAATTCCCCCCCATTTTTTTCTCATTTCTCCCCAATTTTTTTCCCATTTTCCACATTTCCCTAATTCCCCCCATTTTTCCCCATTCCCCCCAATTTTTCCACCATTTTTTCCCATTTCCCCCCCATTTTTCTAGGATTTCCCCTTTTTTTTGTTGTTGTTGTTTTTCCCATTTTTTCCACGGGTTTTTCCCCATTTCCCCCCATTTTTTCATGGTTTCCCCCATTTTTCCAGGATTTCTCATTTCCCCATGAATTCCCATCTGTTCCCATTCTCTTGTGTTCCCCCCTTCCCAAATCCCAATTTCCCCCCCCATTTTTCCCATTTCCCCCCATGTCCCCAATTTTTTCGTGGTTTTTCCCCATTTTTTCACCGTTTCCCTCAATTTTTCCAGGATTTCCCATTATTCCATGAATTCCTGTCTGTTTCCTTTCCCTTGTCTTTCCACCATCCCATACCCCCATTTTCCCCCATTTTTTCCCCATTTTTCCCCCATTTTTCCAGGATTTCCCATTTTCCCATGAATTTCCATGTTTCTTCCATGTCACTCCCAGGACGGGCTGTTCCCATTGCCCCCATCCCAAATCCCCATTTTTTTCACGGTTTTTCCCCATTTTCCCCCCATTTTCCCCCCATTTTTTCCCCATTTTTTCGTGTTTTTTTCCCATTTTTTCACGTTTTTTCCCATTTTTTCGGTTTTTCCCCATTTTTTCGCTGTTTCTCCCCGTTTTCCCAGGGTTTCCCACTTTCCCGTGTTTTTTCCGTGCCGTGGGGCCGCGCACGTGCCGATCCCAGGACGGGCTGTTCCCGTTCCCCCCACCCCAAATCCCCACATTTTTGGGGGTTTTTTTCGTTTTTTCCCCATTTTTTCGTGGTTTTCCCCATTTTTTCGCGTTTTTCCCCCATTTTTTCGCTGTTTCTCCCCGTTTTCCCAGGGTTTCTCACTTTCCCGTGTTTTTTCCGTGCCGTGGGGCCGCGCACGTGCCGATCCCAGGACGGGCGGTTCCCGTTCCCCCCACCCCAAATCCCCACATTTTTGGGGTTTTTTTTCGGTTTTTTCCCATTTTTTCACGTTTTTTCCCCATTTTTTCGGGTTTTTCCCCCATTTTTTCGCTGTTTCTCCCCGTTTTCCCAGGGTTTCTCACTTTCCCGTGTTTTCTCCGTGCCGTGGGGCCGCGCACGTGCCGATCCCAGGACGGGCTGTTCCCGTTCCCTGTTCCCGTTCCCGTTCCTGTTCCTGGCTCCGAGCCCGGGGGGCCGCGGCCGGGGGAGCTCGGGGGCCCCGAGGGGGGCGTGGCCATGCAAATGCATGGCGATTTATGCAAATGAGGTGGGCGGGGATGCTCGGGAAGGGGCGGATCGGGACTGGGATCAGCAGCGGAATGAGACTGGGATCAGAGCAGGGTGAGAAATGGGACCAGTACCGGAATGGGACTGGGACCAGTACCGGGTCCTAACTGGAACCAGTGCAGGGTGCAAACTGGGACCAGTGCAGGGTGCAAACTGGGACCAGTACTGGTGACTAACTGGGACCAGTGCAGGGTGCAAACTGGGACCAGTACAGGGTCCTAACTGGGACCAGTAAAAGGCACAAATTGGGACCAGTACTGGTGACTAACTGGGGCCAGTACCGGGTCCTAACTGGGACCAGTGCAGGGCGCAAACTGGGACCAGTAAAAGGCGCTAACTGGGACCAGTACAGGGTCCTAACTGGGACCAGTAAAGGGTGAGAAATGGGACCAGTACCGGAATGGGACTGGGACCAGTACCGGGTCCTAACTGGAACCAGTGCAGGGTGCAAACTGGGACCAGTGCAGGGTGCAAACTGGGACCAGTACTGGTGACTAACTGGGACCAGTGCAGGGTGCAAACTGGGACCAGTACAGGGTCCTAACTGGGACCAGTAAAAGGCACAAATTGGGACCAGTACTGGTGACTAACTGGGACCAGTACCGGGTCCTAACTGGGACCAGTGCAGGGCGCAAACTGGGACCAGTAAAAGGCGCTAACTGGGACCAGTACAGGATCCTAACTGGGACCAGTAAAGGGTGAGAAATGGGACCAGTACCGGAATGGGACTGGGACCAGTACTAGGCACTAACTGGGACCAGTACCAGGCACTAACTGGGACCAGTGCAGGGTCCTAACTGGAACCAGTGCAGGGTGCAAACTGGGACCAGTGCAGGGTGCAAACTGGGACCAGTACTGGTGACTAACTGGGACCAGTGCAGGGTGCAAACTGGGACCAGTACAGGGTCCTAACTGGGACCAGTAAAAGGCACAAATTGGGACCAGTACTGGTGACTAACTGGGACCAGTACCGGGTCCTAACTGGGACCAGTGCAGGGCGCAAACTGGGACCAGTAAAAGGCGCTAACTGGGACCAGTACAGGGTCCTAACTGGGACCAGTAAAGGGTGAGAAATGGGACCAGTACCGGAATGGGACTGGGACCAGTACTAGGCACTAACTGGGACCAGTACCAGGCACTAACTGGGACCAGTACTAGGCACTAACTGGGACCAGTACTGGTGACTAACTGGGACCAGTGCAGGGTGCAAACTGGGACCAGTACCAGGCGCTAACTGGGACCAGTAAAAGGCACAAATTGGGACCAGTACCGGTCACCAACTGGGACCAGCACACAATGCAAACTGGGACCAGTACCGGTCACCAACTGGGATCAGTACTGGTCACCAGCTGGCACCAGTGTAAGGCACTAACTGGAACCAGTACACAATGCAAACTGGGACCAGTATCAGGCACTAACTGGGACCAGTATAAGAGACTAACTGGGACCAGTACACGGTACAAACTGGTACCAGTACCAGGCACCAACTGGCACCAGTATAAGGCACTAACTGGGACCAGCACGAAGCACTAACTGGGACCAGTACCGGTGACTAACTGGGACCAGTACTGGTCACCAACTGGCACCAGTACAAGGCACTAACTGGGACCAGTACCAGTCGCTAACTGGGATCAGCACACAATGCAAACTGGGACCAGTACGAAGCACAAACTGGGACCAGTACTGATCACCAACTGACACCAGTATAAGGCACAAACTGGGCCCAGCACCAGTCGCTAACTGGCACCAGTATAAGACACTAACTGGGCCCAGCACCAGTCGCTAACTGGGACCAGTACCTGTCGCTAACTGGGACCAGTACCAGGTGCAAACTGGCACCGGTACCAGTCGCTAACTGGGACCAGTACCAGTCGCTAACTGGCACCAGTACTGGCTACAAACTGGCGCCAGTATAAGACACTAACTGGGACCAGTACGAAGCACAAACTGGGACCAGTACAGGGCGCAAACTGGCACCAGTATAAGGCACTACCTGGGACCAGTACGAAGCACAAACTGGAACCAGTACCAGTCACCAACTGACACCAGTATAAGGCACAAACTGGCACCGGTACCAGTCGCTAACTGGGACCAGTACCAGTCGCTAACTGGCACCAGTAAAAGGCGCAAACTGGCACCAGTATAAGGCACTAACTGGGCCCGGTACCAGTCGCTAACTGGGACCAGTACAGGGTGCAAACTGGCACCAGTATAAGGCACTAACTGGGCCCGGTACCAGTCACTAACTGGGACCAGTACAGGGTGCAAACTGGCACCAGTATAAGGCACTAACTGGGCCCAGTACCAGTCACTAACTGGGCCCAGTACAAAGCTCGTGCCCGTGTCCCCCACGTGTCCCCCACGTGTCCCACTCGAGGCCACCCCTGCCCCCCGTCCCACCCTCGGGGCCACCCCGGGACCCCCCCCGACCCTTTTGGGGGGTCCCTGAGCCCCCCCCGGGTGCCACGTGGGATCGACCCCCCCCCCCAATTCGGGGGTCCCGCCCCGATCGGGGACCCTCCCAAAAATTTCCCAAAAAGTCCCCAAATTCCTCCTGTGCCCCTCCCCCCCAGGAGCAGCCCCTGATTGAGGGGAGGGTCCTGACCCCCCCGGGACCCCCCAAATCGACCCCGGGACCCCCCCCCAATTCCCGATCCCGGTGCTGGGACACCCAAAGGGGGGCGGATCCCGCCTCCCCCTCCCCCCAATTCCTGCCCGGGACCCCCCCAAATTAACCGGACCCCGCCCCCCCCCCCCGAGGGTCGCATTCCCGGGCCCCCCAGGACCAATCCCGCCCTTTCCGGGGGTCCTGGGACCCCCAAAATCAACCGGACCCCGCCCCCCCCGAGGGTCCCAGACCGGACCCCACCCCCCCGTTGGCCGCTCCGGGACCCCCCCCAGCAATTCCAGCCCCGGGACCCCCCCCCAGACCGAGCCCCGCCCCGCCGGGGTCCCAACCGCGGGACCCCCGTCCCGGGACCGACCCCCCCCCCGGGGGTCGCGTTCCCGGGACCCCCCGAGCCCGGTGACCCCTCCGGGACCCCCCGTGTCTCTGAGCCCCGGGACCCCTCCCCAAAAGCGCCGCGCCCCCCCCGTACCTCGGCCCGGGCCGCCCGTCCATGGCCGCCGCTGCCGCGCCCTCCGCACCCACCGCGCCGAGCCCCCTCCTCGGACACGCCCCCTCCCGCAGGCCACGCCCCCGCGGCGGGACACGCCCCCTCACTCACACACCCCCTGCGGGACACGCCCCCCTCGCCAAAATACCACAGCGGGACACACCCACCCCCCCTTTTGCACACGCCCCTGTAGGGAATGCCACGCCCACTTGCATGAAGCCCCGCCCATGCCACGCCCCTTTATGGACCGTGCCCGTCCCTAAAATAACCTATAAGACACGCCTCTTTCAATGACCACGCCCACTTTTACGCACCTCGCTCACCACCCCCTTCTCATTGACCACGCCCACTTCCCGACCACGCCCCCGACACCCACACCCCATTTTGTGGGCGTGGTCTGCTCCCGGCCACACCCCACACCTGTATACGGCCACGCCCCCACACAGACCACGCCCACTCCATAATGTCCCTCTCCTCTCTTTGACCACGCCCCCTTTGCACGTGGTGCTCACGGGCCCCGAGGCCACGCCCACAAAACTCCGGCCACGCCCACAGGGAGCCCCCAAATCTCCCTGGGATTCCCCAAAATCCCTCAAAATCCCCCATTCTCCACAATTCCCCTGGGACCCCTCCCAAATCCGCTCTAGGACCCCCAAACCTCCCCTGGCACCCCCCCCCCCCCCCCCCCCCCCCCCCCCCCCCCCCCACCCCCCCCCCCCCCGAGCGCCCCAAATATCGCCCCGAATATCCCCAAATTGCCCTGGGACCCCCCAAAATCCCCTCAAAACACCCCAACATTCCCCTGGGACCCCCCCAAAATTCCTGCCAATCCCCTCTGAGACCCCTCCCCAAGATCCCTCCAAATATCCCCAAAATCCCCCCTGTGACTCCCCAGATTCCTCTGGGACCCCCTCAGACCCCCTCCCTATCCCCTCTGGGACCCCCAAAATTCCCCCAGGGACCCCCGAATTTCCCTCCGGGACCCCAAAACCCCCCTGGATTCTCCAAATTCCCCCCTGGGACCCCCAAATCCCCCCTGGATTCCCCCAGATTTCCCTCTGGGACCCCCAGATTCCCCCAGGGACCCCTAAATTCTCCTCTGGGACCCCGAAACCCCCCTGAATTCCCCAGAA
This sequence comes from Camarhynchus parvulus, assembly GCF_901933205.1. Taxonomy (NCBI): domain Eukaryota; kingdom Metazoa; phylum Chordata; class Aves; order Passeriformes; family Thraupidae; genus Camarhynchus; species Camarhynchus parvulus. The sequence goes on from NW_022148292.1 coordinate 279,039, forward strand.
TTCCCCCAAATTCCCCTGTGGAACCCCAAAATTCCCCTCTGGGACCCCCAAATTCCCCTCTGGGACCCCCAAATTCTCCTCTGGGACCCCCAAATTCTCCTCTGAAACCCCCAAATTCCCCCCGGGACCCCCAAATTCCCCCCGGGACCCCCGAAGTCCCCTGAGGCCACGCCCCTTCGTCAAGACCACGCCCATTCACCCATAGCCACGCCCACCCCCTCTCCCATTGGCCGCCGTCCCCGCGGCGACCCGGAAGTGGCTCCGCCCAGGCCGTGCCCCGGAAGCGCAGCGGGAGCGGCGGGAGCGGCAGAGCGGCAGCCATGTGAGAGCGGCGGCGGAAAATGGGGCAAAAAACCGGGAAAAAAGGGCAAAAAACCGGGAAAATCCGGGGAGGGGAAACCGGAATGGGGAGCGGCGGGAGAACCGGGAGGGGAGCGGCGAGCGGGGGAACCGGGGAGAGGCGGAGCTGGGGAATGGGGGAGCGGGGGGACGCGGAACGGGACCGGGCCTGGGCCTGGGCCGGGGCCTGGGCCTGGTGTTGTCGCCGTGCTGGGCCTGGCGCTTTCCCAAAGCGGTCCTGGTGTCCCCAGACCTGTCCCCATCCCCAGTCCTTGTCCCGTGTCCCCAAACCTGTCCTGCGTGTCCCCACACCAGTCCCGGTGTCCCCGGTGTCCCACTATGTCCCCACGCGTCCCCGGTGTCCCCGGCCCTGTACGCCCAGTGCCAGATGAGCCCCAAAACCTGTGTCCTGCCCCGTTTCCCGTGTCACGTCCCTGTCGGCAGGATCCCGGTGTCCCCGTGCTGTCCCACTGATGTCCCCAACGTCCCCCCGGTGTCCCCAGGAGCCGCTGAACAAGCCCAAGAGCGAGATGAGCCCCAGGAACGATCTCCATGTCCCTGTGTCCCTACACTCCCCTGATTTCCGTGATGTCCCCACAATGTCCCAGTGATGTCCCCATGGTATCCTGATGTCCCCATGGTGTCCCCGGTGTCCCCAGGAGCTGCTGAAGGAACTCAAAAGCGAGATGAGCCCCAGGAACCATCTCCATGTCCTCACATCCCCTGATTTCCGTGATGTCCCCACAATGTCCCAATGATGTCCCCATGGTATCCTCATGTCCCAGTGATGTCCCCACGGTATCCTCATGTCCCACTGATGTCCCCAACGTCCCCCCGGTGTCCCCAGGAGCCGCTGAACGAGCCCAAGAGCGAGATGAGCCCCGAGAACCATCTCCATGTCCCTCCATGTCCTCACATCCCTTGATTTCCGTGATGTCCCCACAATGTCCCACTGATGTCCCCATGGTATCCGCATGTCCCACTGATGTCCCCATGGTATCCTCATGTCCCCAATGTCCCCCGGTGTCCCCAGGAGCTGCTGAAGGAACCCAAGAGCGAGATGAGCCCCAGGAACCATTTCCATGTCCCTCCATGTCCCCACATCCCCTGATTTCCGTGATGTCCCCACAATGTCCCAATGATGTCCCCATGGTATCCTCATGTCCCAATGATGTCCCCATGGTGTCCTCATGTCCCAGTGATGTCCCCATGGTGTCCCCGGTGTCCCCAGGAGCTGCTGAACGAACCCAAGAGCGAGATGAGCCCCAGGAACGATCTCCATGTCCTCACATCCCCTGATTTCCGTGATGTCCCCGCAATGTCCGTGATGTCCCCATGGCATCCTGATGTCCCCACGGTATCCCAGTGTCACCATGATGTCCCCGGTGTCCCCAGGAGCTGCTGAACGAGCCCAGGAGCGAGATGAGCCCCAAGAACCATCTCCATGTCCCTCCATGTCCCCACATTCCCCTGATTTCCCTGCTGACCCCATGGTATCTCCATGTCCCAATGATGTCCCCACAATGTCCCAATGATGTCCCCATGGCATCCTGATGTCCCCAACGTCCCCCCGGTGTCCCCAGGAGCCTGCTGAACAAGCCCAAGAGCGAGATGACGCCCGAGGAGCTGCCGAGAAGCGCGAGGAGGAGGAGTTCAACACGGGCCCGCTGTCGGTGCTGACGCAGAGCGTCAAGAACAACACGCAGGTGCTCATCAACTGCCGCAACAACAAGAAGCTGCTGGGCCGCGTCAAGGCCTTCGACAGGTGGGTCCTCGGTGGCCCCAGGGCGCCACCAGGTCCCCACGGTGTCCCCTTGGTGTCCTCATGGTGTCCCCACGGTGGCCTCAGTGTCCCCATGGTGTCCCCACGGTGTCCCCTTGGTGTCCTCATGGTGTCCCCATGGTGGCCTCAGTTCTCATGGGTTCCTGTGGGCCTTCAGCAGATTCATCTCCAGGGTTTTCATTGTCCCCAAAGTGTCACCAGGGTCCCCAAAGTGTCCCCAAGGTCCCTATGATGTCCCCATAGTATCCCCATGGTGGCCTCAGTTCTCATGGGTTCCCCTGGGCCTTCAGCAGATCCATCTCCAGGGTTTTCAGTGTCCCCAAAGTGTCACCAAAGGCTCCATGGTGTCCTCAGTGTCCCCATGGTGGCCTCAGTTCTCATGGGTTCCTCTGGGCCTTCAGCAGATTCATCTCCAGGGTTTTCAGTGTCCCCAAAGTGTCACCAAAGGCTCCATGATGTCCCCATGGTGTCCTCAGTGTCCCCATGTGGCCTCGTCTCATGGGTTCTCTGGCTTCAGCAGATTCTCTCCAGGGTTTTCATTGTCCCCAAAGTGTCCCCATGGTCCTGGTGTCCCCACAGTGTCCCCATGGTGTCCCCATGGTGTCCCTGATGTCCCCATGGGTCTCTGTTGATGTCCCCTGGTGTCCCTATGGTGTCCTCAGTGTCCCCATGTTGTCCCCATGGTGTCCCCATGGTCCCTATGGTGTCCCCATGGTGTCCTCATGGTGTCCCCATGGTGGCCTCAGTTCTCATGGGTTCCTCTGGGCCTTCAGCAGATTCATCTCCAGGGTTTTCATTGTCCCCAAGGTGTCCCCAAGGGCTCCATAGTGTCCCCATGGTGTCCCCATGGTGGCCTCAGTGTCCCCATGATGTCCCCATGGTGTCCCCATGGTGTCCCCATGATGTCCCCATGGTTCCCCATGGTGTCCCCATGGTGTCCCCATGGTGGCCTCAGTTTATGGGTCCTCTGGGCCTTCAGCAGATCTCTCCAGGGTTTGTGTCCCCAAGGTCATGTGTCCCCATGGTGTCCTCAGTGTCCCCATGGTGGCCTCAGTTCTCATGGGTTCCTCTGGGCCTTCAGCAGATCCATCTCCAGGGTTTTCATTGTCCCCAAAGTGTCCCCAAGGGCTCCATGATGTCCCCATGGTGTCCACATGATGTCCCCATGGTGTCTTCAGTGTCCCCATGATGTCCCCATGGTGTCCCTATGGTGTCCTCAGTGTCCCCATGATGTCCCCATGATGTCCCCATGGTGTCCCTATGGTGTCCCCTTGGTGTCCTCTGGGTTCTCATGGGTTCCTCTGGGCCTTCAGCAGATTCATCTCCAGGGTTTTCATTGTCCCCAAGGTGTCCCCAAGGGCTCCATAGTGTCCCTATGGTGTCCCCGTGGTGGCCCCCATGATGTCCCCATGGTGTCCCCATGATGTCCCCATGGTGTCCCCATGGTGTCCCCATGGTGTCCCCATGGTGGCCTCAGTTCTCATGGGTTCCTCTGGGCCTTCAGCAGATCCATCTCCACAGGGTTTCAGTGTCCCCAAAGTGTCCCCAAAGGCTCCATGGTGTCCCCATGGTGTCCCCATGGTGTCCCCAAAGTGTCACCAAGGGCTCCATGTCCCCATGGTGTCCCCATGGTGTCCTCAGTGGTGTCCCCATGGTGTCCCGCATGGTGGCCTCAGTTCTCATGGGTTCCTCTGGGCCTTCAGCAGATCCATCTCCAGGGTTTTCATTGTCCCCAAGGTGTCCCCAAGGGCTCCATGGTGTCCCCATGGTGTCCCCAAGGGCTCCATGGTGTCCCCATGGTGTCCCCATGGTGTCCCCAAAGTGTCACCAAGGGCTCCATAGTGTCCCCATGGTGTCCCCATGGTGTCCTCAGTGTCCCCATGATGTCCCCATGGTGTCCCCATGATGTCCCCTCAGTGTCCCCATGGTGGCCTCAGTTCTCATGGGTTCCTCTGGGCCTTCAGCAGATCCATCTCCAGGGTTTCCATTGTCCCCAAAGGTGTCCCCAGGGTCAAACCAGTCTTCCTACAGTGTCCTCCCATTTCCCCCCAAAATCCCCATTTCCCCCACCAAAATCCCTTTTTTTTTCCCAAAATCCCATTTTCCTCCAAAAAATCCCCATTTTTCCCCCTCAAATTCCCCATTTTTTCCCAAAATCCCATTTTCCCCAAAAAACCACGATTTTTCCCCCAAAACCCCATTTCTCCCCCCAAAATCCCCCTTTTTCCCCCCAAATTCCATTTCCTGATCCCAAAATCCCCATTTTCCCTCCCAAAATCCCATTTTCCCCCCAAAATCCCATTTTCCCCCCAAATCCCCATTTTTCCCCCAAAATCCCCCTTTTTCCCCCAAACTCCATTTCCTGACCCCAAAATCCTCTTTTTACCCCCCCAATCCTATTTTTTCCCCAAAATCTCCATTTTACTCCCCAAAACCCCATTTTTTTCCCAAAACCCCCCTTTTTTCCCCCAAATCCCCAATTTCCCCCCCAAATCCCATTTTCCCTCCCAAAACTCTATTCCTGACCCCAAAATCCCCATTTTCGCCCCCAAAATCCCCATTTTTTTCCCCAAAATCCCTTTTTTTCCCCAAAACCCCCATTTTTTCCCCTAAAATCCATTTCCTGACCCCAAAAATCCCATATTTTTTTTCCCCAAAATCCCATTTTTTCCCCCCAAATTCCCGTTTCTCCCGCAGGCACTGTAACATGGTGCTGGAGAACGTCAAGGAGATGTGGACGGAGGTGCCCAAGAGCGGCAAAGGCAAGAAGAAGTCCAAGCCCGTCAACAAGGACCGCTACATCTCCAAGATGTTCCTGCGCGGCGACTCCGTCATCGTGGTGCTCCGCAACCCGCTCATCGCTGGCAAATAGGGATTGGGCATCCATGGAACCTTCTAGAACCTTCCGGAACCTTCCTGAGCCCTCAGAGCCACCAGAGATCCACCAGAACCTTCCCAGATCCTCCAGAACCACCCCAGAGCCGACTCCGTCATCGTCGGTGCTCCGCAACCCGCTCATCGCTGGCAAATAGGGATTGGGCATCCATGGAACCTTCCAGAACCTTCCGGAACCTTCCAGAGCCCTCAGATCCACCATAGATCCACCAGAACCTTCCCAGATCCTTCCAGAACCACCCCAGAGCAGCTCCGTCATCGTGGAACCTTCCGATATCATTGGAACCTTCTGGAACCTTCCGGAACCTTCCAGAGCCCCCCAGGATCATCCCAGATCCATCCCATGGAACCTTCCGGAACCTTCCAGAACCTTCCAGAGCCACCCCAGATCCCCCAGAGCGACTCCGTCATCGTCGTGCTCCACAACCCCCTCATGGCTGGCAAATAGGGATTGGGCATCCCTGGAACCTTCTGGAACCTTCCAGAGCCCTCAGAGCCACCAGAGATCCACCAGAACCTTCCCAGATCCTTCAGAACCACCCCAGAGCAGCTCCGTCATCGTGGAACCTTCCGATATCATTGGAATCTTCCGGAACCTTCCAGAGCCCCCCAGGATCACCCCAGATCCATCCCATGGAACCTTCCGGAACCTTCTGGAACCTTCCAGAGCCACCCAGATCCCCCAGAGCAACTCCGTCATCGTCGTCCTACACAACCCCCTCATGGCTGGCAAATAGAGATTGGGCATCCATGGAACCTTCCGGAACCTTCCAGAACCAACCCCAGATCCCCCAGAGCAGCTCCGTCATTGTGGAACCTTCCGATATCATTGGAATCTTCCAGAACCTTCCAGAGCCCCCCAGGATCACCCCAGATCCATCCCATGGAACCTTCCGGAACCACCCCAGATCCCCCTGGATCTCCCGCAGGATCCACACTCCCTGGCGAAAGATCCTCCATGAACCTCCGGAACCTTCCAGAACCATCATAGATCCCCCCGCCCTGGATCCTTCCGGAACCACCTCAGATCCCGCTGGAACCTTCCGAACCTTCCCAGATCCCCCTGGATCTCCCCAGATCCATCCCTGGAACCTTCCGGAACCTTCCAGAACCATCTAGATCCCCCCGCCCCGGATCCTTCCGGAACCACCCCAGATCCCGCTGGAACCTTCAGAACCTTCCAGGCCAACCTTCCCAGGGGTGCGCTCCCTGGAACTGTCCCCGGAACCTTCCGGAACCTTCCCAGATCCTCCCAGGAGCTCCCAAATCCCCCCAGGACCCCCCCAAATCTCCTCCCCTCCCCATTCCCGGATGGATTTTGGGGGTTTTGGGGGAATTTGGGGGTTTTTTGGGGGGTTTCGGGGAAGGATTTTGGGGTTTTTTGGGGGGGATTTTAGGGAAGGATTTGGGGGTTTTTGGGATTTTTTTGGGGCGGAAGGATTTTGGGTCTTTTTTTGGGGGAATTTTGGGGTTTTGGGGGATTTGGGGAGGATTTCTGGGGAAGGGGGTTTTGGGGGATTTTGGGGAAGGATTTTGGGTTTTTTGGGGGGATTTTGGGGAAGGATTTTGGGGATTTTGGGGAAGGATTTTGGGGTTTTTTTGGGGGGATTTTGGGGTTTTTTTGGGGGATTTTGGGGAAGGATTTTGGGGGTTTTTGGGGGGGGATTTTGGGGAAGGTTTTGGGGTGATTTTGGGGAGGTTTTGGGGAATTTTGGGGTCCCCATCAATAAATTCTGCTTTGGTACCGGTGTCACCTCATGTGTCCCCTCAACCCCCCCCAAGTGTCCCCAAATTTGTCCCCCCCCCCAAAAAAAAAAAGACAAAAAAACCCCTCAGGAGCATCCAAAGGTTTTTATTCCCAAAAAATCCCAAAAAAAAGGAAAAAAAGGGGGAGGGGACACCACGGTGGGGGGGAGGGGACAGCAAAGGGGGCGTGTCCCAATTTGGGGGCGGGGTCTGGGACCCCCCCTCAGATTTTCTTCTTCTGTGGCCGAACCCTCGGGAAGAGCTGGGGGGGGGGGAAGGGAGGTGAGACCCCCACCCCAAAAAAACCAAACCAAAAAGCTCGGTCCCAAAAAAATCCCAATCCCAAAAGAACCCAACCCCCCCCCAAAAAAAACCAAAAAAACCCAAATATCTAAAAAAACCCCCAACCCCAAAAATAAAACCAAACCCAAAAAATCCCAATCCCCCAAAAAAACCCCAAAAACCCACACACCCAAAAAAACCCAACCCCAAAAAAATCCCAACCCCAAAAATAAAACCAAACCCAAAAAATCCCAATCCCCCCAAAAACCCCAAAAACCTACACACCCAAAAAAACCCAACCCCAAAAAAATCCCAACCCCAAAAAACCCCCAACCCCAAAAAATCATAAATAATAAATCCAACCAAAAAGCCCCCAAACCCCAAAAAAAAACCCACATAAACCCCAAAAAGCCCAATCCCCAAGAAAACCCCAACCCAAAAACCTAATCCCAAAATAATCCCAACCCCAAAAATAAAACCAAAACCCCCCCAAAAAATCCCAAAATAATCCCAACCCCAAAAATAAAACCAAAACCCCAAAAAAACTAATCCCAAAATAATCCCAACCCCAAAAATCCTACCCCCAAAAACCAACCCCAACAATCCCCAAACCCCCAAACACCCCCCAACCCCAAAAAACCCCAACCCCAAAAATTATAAATAATAAATCGGAATCACCAAAAAGCCCCCAAACCCAAAAATAACCCACATACCAAAACCCAATCCCCAAAAAACAACTCCAAATTAATAATAATTCCAAAACCCCCAAAAAACCAATAATCCCAACCCAAAATACCAAACCCCCAAAATACCAACCCCAAAAATCAATCCCCAAAACAAAAACCAACCCCAAAAAAAACCAACCCCAAACCCAAACCCCAAAAAATCATAAATAATAAATCCGAATCACCAAAAAAAGCCCCCAAACCCAAAAAATAAAACCCACATAAACCCCAAAAAAGCCCAATCCCCAAGAAAACCCCAACTCCAAAAAAATCCTAATCCCAAAATAATCCCAACCCCAAAAATAAAACCAAAACCCCAAAAAAACCTAATCCCAAAATAATCCCAACCCCAAAAATAAAACCTGACCCCCAAAAATAAAACCAACCCCAAAAAATCCCAATCCCAAAAAAACCCCCAAAAAACCCACACACCCAAAAAAACCCAACCCCAAAAAAACCCCAACCCCAAAAAATTATAAATAATAAATCCGAATCACCAAAAAAAGCCCCCAAACCCAAAAAATAAAACCCACATAAACCCCAAAAAGCCCAATCCCCAAGAAAACCCCAACTCCAAAAAATCCTAATCCCAAAATAATCCCAACCCCAAAAATAAAACCAAAACCCCAAAAAAACCTAATCCCAAAATAATCCCAACCCCAAAAATAAAACCTGACCCCCAAAAATAAAACCAACCCCAAAAAATCCAATCCCCAAAACCCCAAAAAACCCACGCACCCAAAAAAACCCAACCCCAATAAAATCCCAACCCCAAAAATATAAATAATAAATCATCACCAAAAGCCCCCAACTAAACCACATAAACCCCAAAAAAGCCCAATCCCCAAGAAAACCCCAACTCCAAAAAATCCTAATCCCAAAATAACCCCAACCCCAAAAATAAAACCAAAACCCCCCCAAAAAATCCCAAAATAATCCCAACCCCAAAAATAAAACCTGACCCCCAAAAATAAAACCAACCCCAAAAAATCCCAATCCCCAAAAAAAAAACCCCAAAAAAACCCACGCACCCAAAAAATCATAAATAATAAATCCCAATCACCAAAAAAAGCCCCCGACCCCCAAAAATAAAACCCAATCCCCAAACCCCCCCCCAAAAAAAACCCCCAACCCCAAAAAATAAAACTAAACCCCAAAATACCCCCAATCCCAAAAAAAACCCCTCAACCCCCCCAAAAAACAACCAACCTCCCCAAAAATCCTCAATCCCCCCAAAAATACCGCTCCCCAAATGATCCTGTAGGACCCCTCCCCAAATAACCCCACAGGACCCCTCCCCAATGGATTTATCCCCTTTGAGACCCCTCCCCAAATACCCCAATCCCCTCAGGTGACCCCAGGGACCCTCCCCAAACCCTTTATGCCCGTTCAGACCCCTCCCCAATGGCTTTAACCCCTATGGGACCCCTCCCCAAATACCCCAACCCCCTCAAGTGACCCTTGGGACCCTCCCCAAACCCTTTGTGCCTTCTTAAGACCCCTCCCCAATGGATTTATCCCCTATAGGACCCCTCCCCAAACCCTTTATCTCTATGGGACCCCTCCCCAATGGATTTAACTCCCTCTAAGACCCCTCCCCAAACCCTTTATGTCCTACAGGACCCCCTCCCCAAAGCATTTAACTCCCTCTAAGACCCCTCCCCTATGGATTTATCCCCTATGAGACCCCTCCCCAAACCCTTTATGCCCTTTCAGACCCCTCCCCTATGGATTTACCCCCCCAAGACCCCTCCCCAAATACCCCACTCCCCTCAGCTGACCCCAGGGACCCTCCCCAAACCCTTTATGCCCTACAGGACCCCTCCCCAATGGATTTTTCCCCTATAGGACCCCTCCCCAGTGCATTTTTCCCCTATGAGACCCCTCCCCAATGGATTTATCCTCTATAGGACCCCTCCCCAAACCCTTTATCTCTATGGGACACCTCCCCAATGGATTTAACTCCCTCTAAGACCCCTCCCCAATGGATTTACCCCCCAAGACCCCTCCCCAAACACCCCACCCCCCTCAGCTGACCCCAGGGACCCCCGGGACCCCTCCTCACCCCGAAGTAGTTGCGGGCACGTATCCCTCGTGCCCGTAGAGGGACCCCCACCACCAGTCGAGCTCCTCGGGGGCCTCGCGGCGCAGCACGGTCACCGGCTCGCCCTCGCGGAACGACAGCTCGTCGCCGAACTCGGCGCTGTAATCCCAGAGCGCGTACACCACGCCGCTGTTGAGCACGCCCATGCCCTGCTCCACCTCTGCGGGGACAGCCCAAACCCCAAAATGTTACCCCAAAACCCAAAATGTTACCCCAAAACCGCCCCAACATCATCACATTGACAGAAATCCCAAATATCCACAAATATCCCCAAATATCCCCAATCGACACCACGCCGCTGTTGAGCACGCCCATGCCCTGCTCCACCTCTGTGGGGACACCCCAAACCCCAAAATGTTACCCCAAAACCCGAAATGTTACCCCAAAACCGAGATTGTTACCCCAAAACCGCCCCGAGACCCACAAACCACCCCCGAACCCAAAAACACCCATAGAAACCCAAATATCTCCAAATATCTACAATCTCCCCAAATCCCCACTGTTGAGCACGCCCATGCCCTGCTCCACCTCTGCGGGGACAGCCCAAACCCAAATGTTACCCCAAAACCCAAAATGTTACCCCAAAACCAAGATTGTTACCCCAAAACCGCCCCGAGACCCACAAACCACCCCCGAACCCAAAAACATCCATAGAAACCCAAATATCTTCAATATCCTCAATATCCCTGCTGTTGAGCATGCCCATGCCCTGCTCCACCTCTGCGGGGACAGCCCAAACCCCAAAATGTTACCCCAAAACCCAAAATGTTACCCCAAAACTGCCCCAACATCCTCACGTTGACAGAAATCCCAAATATCCACAAATATCCCCAAATATCCCCAATCGACACCACGCCGCTGTTGAGCACGCCCATGCCCTGCTCCACCTCTGCGGGGACAGCCCAAACCCCAAAATGTTACCCCAAAACCCGAAATGTTACCCCAAAACCTGAAATGTTACCCCAAAACCGCCCCAACATCATCACATTGACAGAAATCCCAAATATCCACAAATATCCCCAATCGACACCACGCCACTGTTGAGCACGCCCATGCCCTGCTCCACCTCTGCGGGGACAGCCCAAACCCCAAAATGTTACCCCAAAACCCGAAATGTTACCCCAAAACCGCCCCAACATCATCACATTGACAGAAATCCCAAATATCCACAAATATCCCCAAATATCCCCAATCGACACCACGCCGCTGTTGAGCACGCCCATGCCCTGCTCCACCTCTGTGGGGACACCCCAAACCCGAAAATGTTACCCCAAAACCCGAAATGTTACCCCAAAACCGCCCCAAAACCCACAAACCACCCCCGAACCCAAAAACACCCATAGAAACCCAAATATCCCCAAATATCTACAATCTCCCCAAATCCCCACTGTTCAGCACACCCATGCCCTGCTCCACCTCTGTGGGGACAGCCCAAACCCGAAATGTTACCCCAAAATCCAAAATGTTACCCCAAAACCAAGATTGTTACCCCAAAACCGAGATTGTTACCCCAAAACTGCCCCGAGACCCACAAACCACCCCCAAACCCAAAAACATCCATAGAAACCCAAATATCTTCAATATCCTCAATATCCCCGCTGTTCAGCACACCCATGCCCTGCTCCACCTCTGCGGGGACACCCCAAACACGAAATGTTACCCCAAAACCCAAATGTTACCCCAAAACCCCAAATCATTGACAGAAATCCCAAATTCCCCAAAATCCCACAAACATCCCCAACCCAAAAACACCCATAGAAACCCCAATATCCCCAACTATCTACAATCACCCCAAACCCCAAAATGTTCACCAAAACCTGAATGTTACCCCAAACCTTGTCACCCAAAACCGCCCCAACATCATACACTACAAAATCCCAAATATCCACCACCCCAACGACACCACGCCACTGTTGAGCACCCATGCCCTGCTCCACCTCTGCGGGGACAGCCCAAACCCAAAATGTTACCCCAAAACCGAGATTGTTACCCCAAAACCCCCAACATCATCACATAGACAAAACCAATATAAATATCCCCAATCCCCATCCACCACTGTCGCCCATGCCTGCTCCCCTCTTGGGGGACAAACCAAAAGCCCAAAACCAAAATGTTACCCCAAAACCGAGATTGTTACCCCAAAACTGCCCCCGACACCACAAACCACCCCGAACCCAAAAAATCCATAAAACCAAATATCTTCAATATCCCCAATATCCCTGCTGTTCAGCACGCCCATGCCCTGCTCCACCTCTGCGGGGACACCCTAAACCCGAAAGCCCCAAAACCCAAAATGTTACCCCAAAACCCAAAACCACCCCCTCAACCAAAAAATCAAAATGTTACCCCAAAACCTCCCTGAAACCTCCAAACCGCACTAGTACCCAAAAACATCCATAGAAACCCCAAAAATCCCCAAATATCCCCCCCCCAATCCAGTACCCCCCAAATACCAACTCCCAAATCCCCGTCACACACCCATGCGGTACTCGGTGGGGACAGCCCAAACCCAAATGTTACCCCAAAATCCAAAATGTTACCCCAAAACCAAATTGTACCCCAAAACCCCCCAACACCCCATAAACCCAAACATCCACAAAACCCCAAAAACCCCACAAACCCCCATAAACCCCATAAACCCCATAAACCCCATAACCCCACAACAAATCCCCCAAAACCAAACCCATAAAACCCCACAAACCCCATGTCCCTATCCTCAATCCCTCCCATCACGCCCGTCCCTCCCAGTGCTCCCAAATGCTCCCAATCCCATACCAAAAGTGCTCCCAACACAGTGATACTAGAGCAAACACAAAATCTACACTCCCCAATCCGTGTGAGCACGCGCCGCTCCACCTCTGCTAAACACCCCAAAACCCCCCAAAACCCAAACCCCAATCAAACCCCAAATAAAAACCCCATAAAACCCCAAAAACCCCCACATCCCCAACCTCCCACTCATCCCTCCCAGTGCTCCCAGTACACACCAGTGAGGTAGCTGGAGCAGTCGGTGTAGCCCTCGCGCATGGTGCACCGTAAACCCCATAAACCCCATAAACCCCACAAACCCCACAATAACCCCATAAACCCCACAATCCCCCACCTCCCCAGTGCTCCCAGTGCTCCCAGTACAGACCAGTGAGGTAGCTGGAGCAGTCGGCGTAGCCCTTGCGGTGCCGATCGCACTCCGTAAACCCCAACCCCAAAACCCCATAAACCCCATAAAACCCCAAAACCCCATAAACCCCATAAACCCCATAAACCCCATAAACCCCACATCCCCAGTACCCTAAACCCATCCCACTCCCAGTCCCCATCCCAGTACCCCTCCCAGTGCTCCCAGTGCTCCCAGTCCCTCCCAGTGCTCCCAGTCCCTCCCAGTGCTCCCAGTACGCACCAGTGAGGTAGCTGGAGCAGTCGGCGTAGCCCTCGTGGTACGGGTCGCACCGTAAACCCCATAAACCCCATAAACCCCACAAACCCCACAAACCCCATAAACCCCATAAACCCCATAAACCCCACAAACCCCATAAACCCCACAAACCCCATATACCCCACCTCCCATCACTCCCAGTCCCTCCCAGTGCTCCCAGTACACACCAGTGAGGTAGCTGGAGCAGTCGGCGTAGCCCTCGCGGTACGGGTCGCACCGTAAACCCCATAAACCCCATAAACCCCACATCCCCAGTCCCTCCCATCACTCCCAGTCCCTCCCAGTGCTCCCAGTACGCACCAGTGAGGCAGCTGGAGCAGTCGGTGTAGCCCTCGTGGTACGGGTCGCACCGTAAACCCCATAAACCCCATAAACCCCACACCCCCATACCCCATAAACCCCACATCCCCAGTCCCCCATCCCCCAGTGCTCCCAGTCCTCCCAGTACCCCAGTGCTCCCAGACCAGTGAGGTAGCTGGAGCAGTCGGCGTAGCCCTCGCGGTACGGGTCGCACCGTAAACCCCATAAACCCCATAAACCCCACAAATCCCATAAACCCCATAAACCCCATAAACCCCACATCCCCAGTCCCTCCCATCACTCCCAGTCCCTCCCAGTCCCTCCCAGTGCTCCCAGTACAGACCAGTGAGGTAGCTGGAGCAGTCGGCGTAGCCCTCGCGGTACGGGTCGCATTTCTCCACCGCCAGGCTGCCGTCGCTGGCCGTGGTGGCGAAGATGGCGGCCCCGTAACGCCCCAGAGCCACCCATAAACCCCACATCCCCAGTCGCCGAGGCCGCCCCAGTGCCGCCCAGGGTCCCTCCCAAACTCCCCGTACAATCAGTGAGTTAGCCGGAAAAGTTTGGGGGGACCACCCCCAAAAGCGGTTGTTCAGTTATGGGGTGTAATTGCAGCTCGTTTGTGGGGAATGAAGGGTTTGTGGTTTTTGGGGTCACCAAGGGTATGAGGATGTTCAGGGGGTTTTGGGGTCGCTGAGGGCTTGGGGGTTTTGCGGTCACTGAGGCTTTGGGGTTCAAAGTTGGGGGGCACCCAAAGCGGTTTGGGGATGTTTGGGGTGGTTTTTGGGGGGCATGAAGGGTTTGGGGTTTTTGGGGTCACCAAGGGTTTGAGGATGTTCAGGGGGTTTTGGGGTCACTGAGGGTTTGGGTGGTTTTGGGGTCACTGAGGCTTTGGGGTTCATTGGGGTCACCAAGGGTTTGGGGATATTTGGGTGGTTTTGGGGTCGCTGAGGCTTTGGGGTTTTTGGGGTCACAAAGGGTTTGGGGATGTTCAGGGGTTTTGGGGTCACTGAGGCTTTGGGGGTTTGGGGGTCACCAAGGGTTTGGGGATGTTCAGGGGGTTTTGGGGTCGCTGAGGCTTTGGGGGTTTTGGGGTCACCAAGGGTTTGGGGATGTTCAGGGGGTTTTGGGGTCACTGAGGGTTTGGGGTTTTTGGGTTTTTGGGGTTTTTGGGGTCACCAAGGGTTTGGGGATATTTGGGTGGTTTTGGGGTCGCTGAGGCTTTGGGGGTTTTTGGGGTCACCAAGGGTTTGGGGATGTTTAGGGGGTTTTGGGGTCACTGAGGGTTTGGGGTTCATTGGGGACACACAGCGCAGGGGGGTCCTAAATTGGGGAGGGGTCATTTAGGGACCCCAAAATTTGCGTGTTGCACCCCAAAAGTTGAGGGACCACCCCAAGTCCCACCCTCCAAGTCCCTGTCCCCCATGTCCCCTCTGTGTCCCCCACTGTCCCCATTGTCCCCAGGGTGTCTCACCATTCCGGCTGTCGGGGTCCTGTTCCCCCATTGTCCCCATGTCCCCACTGTGTCCCCCTCTGTCCCCATTGTCCCCCCATTGTCCCCCCAGGCCCCTGTCTCACCATCCCCTTGTCGCCAGGGTCCCCATTGTTCCCCATTGTCTCCATTGTCCCCACTGTCCCCACTGTCCCTATGTCCCCATTGTCCCCATTGTCCTCATGTCCCCATTGTCCCCATTGTCCTCCCATTGTCCCCATGTCCCCTTTGTCCCCACTGTCCCCATGTCCCCCCATGGTCCCCCCATGTCCCCATGTCCCCATTGTCCCCACTGTCCCCATTGTCCCCATGTCCCCATTGTCCCCATGTCCCCACTGTCCTTGTGTCCCCCACTGTCCCCATGTCCCCCCACTGTCCCCATTGTCCCCACTGTCCCCATTGTCCCCCCATGTCCCCATTGTCCCCATTGTCCCCATGTCCCCACTGTCCCCACTGTCCCCATGTCCCCATTGTCCCCACTGTCCCCACTGTCCCCATGTCCCCCCATGTCCCCACTGTCCCCATGTTCCTCACCAGCCGTGGCTGTCGCCCCCTGTCCCCACCTCCCATGTCCCCCACGCCCCCATTGTCCCCCACTGTCCCCCACTGTCCCCATTGTCCCCACCTGTCCCCCACGGCCCCCCCCATTGTCCCCCCATGTCCCCACTGTCCCCATGTCCCTCACCGCCACCGCTGTCCCGAGCTGTCCCTACTGCCACCCCATTGTCGCGCCCGTCACGCAACTCCACGCATCCCTGCTGGCCCCTCAGTGGCCCCCCTGTCCCACCTGTCCCCGCACTGATACCCTCGTCCTCCTGGGCCTCGCTGCCACCCAGGGACACCGCTGGGGACAGCGGCCCTGTCCCCTCACTCGCCCCCGCCCCACCATCCCCACCTGTCCCCTCACTGCCACCCCCCATTGTCCCTGCTGTCCCCTCACTGCCACCCCCTGTCCCCACCTGTCCCCTCACTGCCACCCAGGGACACCCCTGGGACAGCCCCGATGTCCCTGCTGCTGTCACCCAGCCCCGCTGTCCCCACCATCCCCACCTGTCCCCAGTGTCCCCACTGCCCCCCCACTGTCCCCGTTGTCACCTCCGCCACCGCCTGCTGCACCACGTCCAGCTCCCACTGCCCCCCAGTGTCCCCAGTGTCCCCTGTCCCCCGGTGTCCCCACTGTCCCCCCGGTGTCCCCGTTGTCACCTCTGCCACCGCCTGCTGCACCACGTCCAGCTCCCACTGCCCCCCAGTGTCCCCAGTGTCCCCTGTCCCCCCAGTGTCCCCAGTGTCCCCTGTCCCCAGTGTCCCCTGTCCCCCCAGTGTCCCCACTGTCCCCAGTGTCCCCCCAGTGTCCCCATTGTCACCTCCGCCACCGCCTGCTGCACCACGTCCAGCTCCCACTGACCCTCCCCAGATGTCCCCAGTGTCCCCTGTCCCCCCAGTGTCCCCTGTCCCCCAGTGTCCCCACTGTCCCCAGTGTCCCCAGTGTCCCCATTGTCACCTCCGCCACCGCCTGCTGCACCACGTCCAGCTCCCCGGTCAGGGCCGCGTCCAGCAGCAGCACCAGCGGGTTCAGCCGCACCCGCGCCCCGGGCGGGCGGACGCAGGGGGTCAGGGCCAGGGCCCGTCCCGGCCGGGGTCAGGGGACACGGAGACATCACCCCGGACATTGGGGACATCACCCCGGGACAGCCCCCGGGGGACGGCACTGGGGCATCACCCCAGCCCAGTGGGGATATCCGATGGGAGGGAACGGACAGGGGGACACCACCCTGGGACAGCCCTGGACATTGGGGACATCACCCGGGCCCTTGGGGACATCACCCCGGACACTGGGGACATCACCCTGGGACAGCCCCAGACCTTGGGGACATCATCCCGCACATTGGGGACATCAACCTGGACCTTGGGGACATCACCCCAGGACAGCCCCCGACACTGGGGACACCACCCCGGGGACCTTGGGGACACGGAGGACACCCTTGGGGCATTCCAGGGGACAATGACACCTCGAGGGTCTCAGAGGGACAATGACACTGGGGAGGGGTCCCAGAGTGACAGGGACACTGGGGCAGGGTCTGTAAGGGACAGGGACTCCGTGTGACATCTCGGGAGGGTCCCAGAGTGACAATGACACTGGGGAGGGGTCCCAGAGTGACAGTGACATCTCGGGGGTCCCAGGGTGACAGGGACACTGGGGCAGGGTCTGTAAGGGACAGGGACTCCGTGTGACACCTGGGGAGGGTCCCAGAGTGACAGGGACACTTTGGGGGGGGGGGGTCCCACAGTGCCAAGGCCACCGCCCCACGCCCCTCCCGTCCCCACTCACCGGCACCTGCCCCGCGCCCCCGAGCGCCGCCGCCGGTGCCGCCGGGGCCGAGCCCTCCTCAGGAGGAGGAGGAGGAGGAGGAGGAGGAGGAGGGAGGAGGAGGCGACAGCGGCAGCGCCACCTCCCCGCCACCTTCCCCCGGTGTCGCGGCCGTGCCCGGCCGGTGCAGCAGGCGCGGGATCAGCTGCCGGTAGTGGCGGGTGCGCGCCGGGGCGGCGGCGGGCCCGGGGCTCTGCTCCATGGAGCCCCGGCGCTTCAGCGGCCGCGGCATCTCCGCCAGGACCCGCGCGACCTCCTGGAACTCGGGCACCCGCCGCGCCTCGGGGGGCAGCAGCGGCTGCAGCCGCGTGGGGCTCAGCGGCCGCGCCGGGGGCGCCTCGGGGGACCCTCCGGGGGTCCTCGGGGGACCCTCCGGGGCTCCCTCGGCGTCCGAGCAGCGCAGGAGCCGCTCCAGCTCCGCCTCGGGCTCCGGAGGGTCGGGGGGCGCGGGGCGGGGGGGCTGGGGAGGGGAAATGGGGTGAGGGGGGGGTGGAATTGGGGGGGGGGGAAAGGGGGAGACCCCGAAATTGGGGAGGGGGAAAGGGGGAGAGCACGGAATTGGGGAGGGGGAAAGGGGGAGAGACCCCGAAATTGGGGAGGGGGAAATGGGGGTGAGGGGGGGCTGGAATTGGGGGGGGGGGAAAGGGGGAGAGACCCGAAATTGGGGAGAGGGAAAGGGGGAGAGCACGGAATTGGGGAGGGGGGAAGGGGAGAGACCCCGAAATTGGGGAGGGGAAATGGGGGTGAGGGAGGGGTGGAATTGGGGAGGGGGAAGGGGAGACCCCGAAATTGGGGAGGGGGGAAGGGGAGAGCACGGAATTGGGGAGGGGGGAAAGGGGGGAGAGACCCCGAAATTGGGGAGGGGGAAATGGGGGTGAGGGGGGGCTGGAATTGGGGAGGGGGGAAAGGGGGAGAGACCCCGAAATTGGGGAGAGGGAAAGGGGGAGAGCACGGAATTGGGGAGGGGGAAAGGGGGAGAGACCCCGAAATTGGGGAGGGGAAATGGGGGTGGAGGGGGGTGGAATTGGGGAGGGGGGAAAAAAAGGGAGAGAGACCCCGAAATTGGGGAGAGGGAAAGGGGGAGAGCACGGAATTGGGGAGGGGGAAAGGGGGAGAGACCCCGAAATTGGGGAGGGGGAAATGGGGGTGAGGGAGGGGTAGAATTGGGGAGGGGGAAAGGGAGAGAGACCCCGAAATTGGGGAGAGGGAAAGGGGGAGAGCACGAAATTGGGGAGGGGGAAAGGGGGAGAGCACGGAATTGGGGAGGGGGAAATGGGGGTGAGGGGGGTGGAATTGGGGAGGGGGGAAAGGGGGAGACCCCGAAATTGGGGGAGAGGGAAAGGGGGAGAGCACGGAACTGGGGAGGGAGGGAAGGGCAGAATCCCCACAGACCCCTCCCCAAATTGAAGGCAAAGGGCAGAATCCCCTTTTTACCCTCCCGAGACCCCCAAATCCCCCTTCAATCCCCCCAAATCCCCTTTTTACCCCTCCATACCCCCCAAAATCCCCATTTTACCCCCCAAAATCCCCTATTTATCCCCCCAAATCCCCTTTTTACCCCCCAAATCCCCTTTTACCCCCCCAACCCCCCCAAACCCACTTTTTACCCCCCCATACCCCTCCAAATCCCCTATTTACCCCCCAAACCCCCCAAATCCCCTTTTTACCCCACCAAATCCCCTTTTTACCTCCCTAACCCCCCAAATCCCCTTTTCCCCCCCAAATCCCCTATTTACCCCCCCAGCCCCCCCCAAATCCCCCTTTTACCCCCCCAAAATCCCCATTTTACCCCCCAAACCCCCATTTTACCCCCCAAATCCCCTTTTACCCCCCAGCCCCCCCAAATCCCCCTTTTACCTCCCAAATCCCCTTTTTACCCCCCAAATCCCCTTTTTACCCCCAGCCCCCCAAATCCCCCTTTACCTCCCAAATCCCTTTTACCCCCCCCAAATCCCCTTTTTACCCCCCCAGCCCCCCAAATCCCCCCTTTACCCCCCAAATCCCCTTTTTACCCCCCCCCAAATCCCCTATTTACCCCCCCAGCCCCCCCAAATCCCCCTTTTACCTCCCAAATCCCCTTTTTACCCCCCAAATCCCCTATTTACCCCCCCAGCCCCCCAAATCCCCCTTTTACCCCCCAAAATCCCCTTTTTACCCCCCAAATCCCCTATTTACCCCCCAGCCCCCCAAATCCCCTTTTTACCCCCCAAATCCCCCTTTTTACCCCCAAACCCCTTTTTACCCCCCCGCCCCCAATCCCCTTTTACCCCCCCCAAAATCCCCTATTTACCCCACCCCAGCCCCCCAAATCCCCTTTTACCCCCAAATCCCCTTTTACCCCCAAAATCCCCTTTACCCCCAAATCCCCTTTTTACCCCCCAAATCCCCTATCTACCCCCCAGCCCCCCAAATCCCCCTTTTACCCCCCAAACCCCTCTCACCTTCCCCCCAGCCGCTCCGGACGGCCCCCGCGGGCAGCGCCGGCAGCTTTGGGCGACCCCCGCGCGCCCCCCGCCCCCGCCGCTGGGGGGGCGCTGAGCCCCCCGGCGAGGGGGCTGATCCCCCTGGGCCCCCTGCTCCCAGAAGGCGTTCTGCAGCCGGAAGATCATGGAGAGGGGCAGCGGCTTGTGGCGGGGGGTCTGGCGGCCGGGGCGGGGGCACCGGGATGCGCGACACCGGCTGCTGGCCCGGGCCCGGCTGCCACCCCCGCGGCAGC
The DNA here is from genome assembly GCF_901933205.1 of Camarhynchus parvulus. Taxonomy (NCBI): domain Eukaryota; kingdom Metazoa; phylum Chordata; class Aves; order Passeriformes; family Thraupidae; genus Camarhynchus; species Camarhynchus parvulus. The sequence continues at coordinate 299,219 of NW_022148292.1, forward strand.
GTCCGCGACAGCGGCGGCGAGCGGAACAGCGGCGGGGCCCCCCCGTCCGGCCGCCGCTCCAGGGCGGACGGCTTGTAATTGCGCGGCAGGGTGGCGCTGTGAGCGCCGAAGGAGCCGTCCTGGAAAGGGTTAAAAACGGGGTTGAAAACCGGGGTTAATAGGGTTAAAAATGGGGTTAAAAATGGGGCTTTGAAAGGGTTAAAATGGGGTTTTGAAAGGGTTAAAAATGGGGTTGAAATGGGGTTTTAAAAGGGTTAAAAATGGGGTTTTAAAAGGGTTAAAAATGGGGTGTTGAAAGGGTTAAAAATGGGGTTTTGAAAGGGTTAAAAATGGGGTTTTGAAAGGGTTAAAATGGGGTTTAAAATGGGGTTTAAAGGGTTAAAAATGGGGTTTTAAAGGGTTAAAAAGGGGTTTTGAAAGGGTTAAAAATGGCATTTTGAAAGGGTTAAAAATGGGGTTTTGAAAGGGTTAAAATGGGGTTAAAAATGGGGTTTTAAAGGGTTAAAAATGGGGTTTTGAAAGGGTTAAAAAGGGGTTTTGAAAGGGTTAAAAAGGGGTTTTTGAAAGGGTTAAAAATGGGGTTTTGAAAGGGTTAAAATGGGGTTAAAAATGGGGTTTTAAAGGGTTAAAAATGGGGTTTTAAAGGGTTAAAAATGGGGTTTTGAAAGGGTTAAAAAGGGGTTTTGAAAGGGTTAAAAATGGGGTTTTGAAAGGGTTAAAATGGGTTTTGAAAGGGTTAAAAAGGGGTTAAAAATGGGGTTTTAAAAGCGTTAAAATTGGGTTTTAAAAGGGTTAAAAATGGGTTAAAAATGGGGTTTAAAAGGGATAAAAATGGGGTTAAAATGGGGTTTTAAAATGGTTAAAAATGGGGGTTTAAAGGGTTAAAAAGGGGTTAAAATGGGGTATTGAAAGGGTTAAAATGGGGTTTTGAAAGGGTTAAAATGGGGTTAAAATGGGGTTAAAGGGTTAAAAATGGGGTTTTAAAGGGTTAAAAAGGGGTTTTGAAAGGGTTAAAAATGGGGTTTTGAAAGGGTTAAAAATGGGGGTTTTAAAAGGGTTAAAATGGGGTTTTAAAAGGGTTAAAAATGGGGTTTTGAAAGGGTTAAAAAGGGGTTTTAAAAGGGTTAAAAATGGGGTTTTGAAAGGGTTAAAAATGGGGTTTGAAAGGGTTAAAAATGGGATTTTGAAAGGGTTGAAAAGGTGTTTTAAAAGGGTTAAAAATGGGTTAAAAATGGGGTTTTAAAAGCGTTAAAATTGGGTTTTAAAAGGGTTAAAAATGGGGGTTAAAAGGGTTAAAATGGGGTTAAAAATGGGGGTTAAAAGGGTTAAAATGGGGTTTTAAAAGGGTTGAAAAGGGATTTTAAAAAGATTAAAATGGGGTTTTACAAGGGTTAAAAGAGAACGAAAAGGGTTAAAAACGGGGTTTTAAAGGGTTAAAAACGGGGTTCAAATGGGGTTTTGAAAGGGTTAAGAATGGGGTTTTGAAAGGGTTAAAATGGGGTTAAAAATGGGGGTTAAAAGGGTTAAAAACGGGGTTTTAAAAGGGTTAAAAATGGGTTAAAAATGGGGTTTAAAAGGGATAAAAATGGGGTTAAAATGGGGTTTTAAAATGGTTAAAAATGGGGGTTTAAAGGGTTAAAAAGGGGTTAAAAATGGGGTTTTGAAAGGGTTAAAAATGGGGTTTTGAAAGGGTTAAAATGGGGTTTTGAAAGGGTTAAAATGGGGTTAAAATGGGGTTTAAAGGGTTAAAAATGGGGTTTTAAAAGGGTTAAAAATGGGGTTAAAAATGGGGTTTTGAAAGGGTTGAAAATGGGGTTTTAAAAAGATTAAAATGGGGTTTGAAAAGGGTTAAAAATGGGGTTTTAAAAGGGTTAAAATGGGGTTAAAAATGGGGTTTTAAAAGCGTTAAAATTGGGGTTTAAAAGGGTTAAAAATTGGGTTTAAAAGGGATAAAAATGGGGTTAAAATGGGGTTTTAAAATGGTTAAAAATGGGGGTTTAAAGGGTTAAAAAGGGGTTAAAAATGGGGTTTTGAAAGGGTTAAAATGGGGTTAAAAATGGGGTTTTGAAAGGGTTAAAATGGGGTTAAAAATGGGGGTTAAAAGGGATAAAAATGGGGTTAAAATGGGGTTTTAAAATGGTTAAAAATGGGGGTTTAAAGGGTTAAAAAGGGGTTAAAAATGGGGTTTTGAAAGGGTTAAAATGGGGTTAAAAATGGGGTTTTGAAAGGGTTAAAATGGGGTTAAAATGGGGTTTTAAAAGGGTTGAAAAGGGATTTTAAAAAGATTAAAATGGGGTTTTACAAGGGTTAAAAATGGAGTACGAAAAGGGTTAAAATGGGGTTTTAAAAGGGTTAAAATGGGGTTAAAAATGGGGGTGAAAAGGGTTAAAAATGGGGTTTTGAAAGGGTTAAAATGGGGTTAAAAATGGGGGTTAAAAGGGTTAAAATGGGGTTTTAAAAAGGTTAAAATGGGGTTTTAAAAGGGTTAAAATGGGAGTTAAAAGGGTTAAAATGGGGTTAAAAATGGGGTTTTGAAAGGGTTAAAATGATGTTAAAAACGGGGTTTTGGAAGTAGTTAAAAGCGTTAAAAATGGGGGTTAAAATGGGGTTAAAAATGGGGTTTTAAAAGGGTTAAAAATGGGGTTTTGAAAGGGTTAAAATGGGGTTAAAAATGGGGGTGAAAAGGGTTAAAAATGGGGTTTTGAAAGGGTTAAAATGGGGTTAAAAATGGGGGTGAAAAGGGTTAAAAATGGGGTTTTGAAAGGGTTAAAATGGGGTTAAAAATGGGGGTGAAAAGGGTTAAAAATGGGTTTAAAATGGGTAAAAATGGGTTAAAACCGTTACTTTTTTTGGGCTTTTTTTGTTTTTTGAGGGGGGGTTTAAGGTTGGGCCCCCCAGCCCCCAAATGGGGCTCACCTTGCCGGAGTCGAGGCTGGATTCCCTCCAGAGCCCCAGCGAGGGGCGGCCGTGGGGCTCGGGGGTCCCTGGGGGGGACACGGAGGTCACTGGGGCGATTCAGCGGCTTTGGGGCTGATTTCGGCACTTTTGGATATGATTTGGGCGCTTTGGGAGGAATTTTAGCGCTCGGTTTTGGGGATTTTAGCGCTTTTTGGAGGAATTTTAGCGCTCGGTTTTGAGGATTTTAGCACTTTTTGAAATTATTTTGGCACTTTTTGAGGAATTTTAGCACTCGATTTTGGGGATTTTAGCGCTTTTTGGAGGAATTTTAGCGCTCGGTTTTGGGGATTTTAGCGCTTTTTGGAGGAATTTTAGCGCTCGATTTTGAAGATTTTAGCACTTTTTGGAGGAATTTTAGGGCTCGATTTTGAAGATTTTAGGACTTTTTTGAGGAATTTTAGGGCTCGATTTTGAGGATTTTAGCACTTTTTGAAATGATTTTGGCGCTTTTGGAGGAATTTTAGCGCTCGGTTTTGGGGACTTTAGCACTTTTTGGAGGAATTTTAGCGCTCGATTTTGAAGATTTTAGCGCTTTTTGGAGGAATTTTAGGGCTCGGATTTGAGGATTTTAGCACTTTCTGATATGATTTTGGCGCTTTTGGAGGAATTTTAGGGCTCGATTTTGAAGATTTTAGCGCTTTTTGGAGGAATTTTAGCGCTCGGTTTTGGGGATTTTAGCGCTTTTTGGAGGAATTTTAGCGCTCGATTTTGAAGATTTTAGCACTTTTTGGAGGAATTTTAGGGCTCGATTTTGAAGATTTTAGGACTTTTTGAGGAATTTTAGGGCTCGATTTTGAGGATTTTAGCACTTTTTGAAATGATTTTGGCGCTTTTGGAGGAATTTTAGCGCTCGGTTTTGGGGACTTTAGCACTTTTTGGAGGAATTTTAGCGCTCGATTTTTGAAGATTTTAGCGCTTTTTGGAGGAATTTTAGGGCTCGGATTTGAGGATTTTAGCACTTTCTGATATGATTTTGGCGCTTTTGGAGGAATTTTAGGGCTCGATTTTGAAGATTTTAGCGCTTTTTGGAGGAATTTTAGCGCTCGGTTTTGAGGATTTTAGCACTTTTTGATATGGTTTTGGCGCTTTTGGAGGAATTTTAGCGTTTGATTTTCAGGATTTTAGCACTTTTTGATACTATTTTGGCGCTTTTTGAGGAATTTTAGCGCTTGATTTTGAGGATTTTAGCGCTTTTTGAGGAATTTTAGCATTTGATTTTGAGGATTTTAGCACTTTCTGATATTATTTTGGCACTTTTTGAGGAATTTTAGCACTCGGTTTTGAGGATTTAACACTTTTTAGAGGAATTTTAGCGCTTGATTTTGAAGATTTTAGCACTTTTTGGAGGAATTTTAGCGCTCGATTTTGAGGATTTTGGCACTTTTTGATATTATTTTGGCGCTTTTTGAGGAATTTTAGCACTCGATTTTGAGGATTTTAGCGCTTTTTGGAGGAATTTTAGCGCTCGGTTTTGAGGATTTTAGCGCTTTTTGAGGAATTTTAGCATTTGATTTTGAGGATTTAAGCACTTTTTGATATTATTTTGGCACTTTTTGGAGGAATTTTAGCGCTCGATTTTAAAGATTTTAGCACTTTTTGATACTATTTTGGCACTTTTGGAGGAATTTTAGGGCTCGATTTTGAAGATTTTAGGACTTTTTTGAGGAATTTTAGGGCTCGATTTTGAGGATTTTAGCACTTTTTGAAATGATTTTGGCGCTTTTGGAGGAATTTTAGCGCTCGGTTTTGGGGACTTTAGCACTTTTTGGAGGAATTTTAGCGCTCGATTTTGAAGATTTTAGCGCTTTTTGGAGGAATTTTAGGGCTCGGATTTGAGGATTTTAGCACTTTCTGATATGATTTTGGCGCTTTTGGAGGAATTTTAGGGCTCGATTTTGAAGATTTTAGCGCTTTTGGAGGAATTTTAGCGCTCGGTTTTGAGGATTTTAGCACTTTTTGAAATTATTTTGGCACTTTTTGAGGAATTTTAACACTCGATTTTGAGGATTTTAGCGCTTTTTGAGGAATTTTAGCATTTGATTTTGAGGATTTTAGCACTTTTTGAAATTATTTTGGCACTTTTTGAGGAATTTTAGCGCTCGATTTTGAGGATTTAACACTTTTTGGAGGAATTTTAGGGCTCGGATTTGAGGATTTTAGCACTTTTTTGAGGAATATTAGCGCTCGATTTTGAGGATTTTGGCACTTTTTGATATGATTTTGGCGCTTTTTGAGGAATTTTAGCGCTCGATTTTGAGGATTTTAGCACTTTTTGATATTATTTTGGCACTTTTTGAGGCATTTTAGCGCTCGATTTTGAGGATTTAACACTTTTTGGAGGAATTTTAGCGCTCGGTTTTGAGGATTTTAGCGCTTTTTGGAGGAATTTTAGGGCTCGGATTTGAGGATTTTAGCACTTTCTGATATGATTTTGGCGCTTTTGGAGGAATTTTAGGGCTCGGTTTTGAGGATTTTAGCACTTTTGGAGGAATTTTAGCGCTTGATTTTGAGGATTTTAGCACTTTCTGATATTATTTTGGCACTTTTTGGAGGAATTTTAGCGCTCGATTTTAAAGATTTTAGCACTTTTTGATATTATTTTGACACTTTTGGAGGAATTTTAGCGCTCGATTTTGAGGATTTAACACTTTTTGGAGGAATTTTAGCGCTCGGTTTTGAGGATTTTAGCGCTTTTTGGAGGAATTTTAGGGCTCGGATTTGAGGATTTTAGCACTTTCTGATATGATTTTGGCGCTTTTGGAGGAATTTTAGGGCTCGGTTTTGAGGATTTTAGCGCTCGGTTTTAAAGATTTTAGCACTTTCTGATATTATTTTGGCACTTTTTGAGGAATTTTAGCGCTCAATTTTGAGGATTTAACACTTTTTGGAGGAATTTTAGCGCTTGATTTTGAGGATTTTAGCACTTTTTTGAGGAATTTTAGCGCTCGATTTTGAAGATTTTAGCACTTTTTGGAGGAATATTAGGGCTCGATTTTGAGGATTTTAGCACTTTTTGATACTATTTTGACACTTTTGGAGGAATTTTAGCGCTCGATTTTGAGGATTTTGGCACTTTTTAGAGGAATTTTAGCGCTCGATTTTGAGGATTTTAGCACTTTTGGAGGAATTTTAGCGCTCGGTTTTGAGGATTTAACACTTTTTAGAGGAATTTTAGCGCTCGATTTTGAGGATTTTAGCACTTTTGGAGGAATTTTAGCGCTTGATTTTGAGGATTTAACACTTTTTAGAGGAATTTTAGCGCTTGGTTTTGAGTATTTTAGTGCTTTTTGGGGTGATTTTAGCGCTTTTTGGGGTGATTAAATCACTTTTTTGTTGTTGTTGTTGTTGTTGGTTTTTTTTGAGGATTTTAGCTAGAATTCCCCCTTCAAATTAAAATTAAAAAAAAGTGCCAGATTCTCCCCCCAAAAAAAGCCCCAAACCCCCCAAAAAAGCCCCACAAACCCCCACAAGCGCCATCAGGTGCCCCCCTCCCCGATGTCCCCCGATGTCCCCAGCCCCCCCAGCCCCCCTCTCACGGTCGTAGCCCCCCGGTTTTTTCTCGTAGGCCACGTCCAGGTCGGACTCGTTCCAACTTTTCTGCGGCCGCCGCTTGATGCCGAGGTCATCTGGGGGGGGGGGACACGGGGACAGTGATGGGGACACGGGGACAGTGATGGGGACAGCAATGGGGACACCCCAGGGACAGTGATGGGGACACCCCAGGGACAGTGATGGGGACACGGGGACAGCAATGGGGACATGGGGACAGTGATGGGGACATCCCAGGGACAGTGATGGGGACACGGGGACAGTGATGGGGACACCCCAGGGACAGTGATGGGGACACGGGGACAGTGATGGGGACACGGGGACAGGGTTGGGGACACGGGGACAGTGATGGGGACACGGGGACAGGGTTGGGGACACGGGGACAGTGATGGGGACAGCAATGGGGACACCCCAGGGACAGTGATGGGGACACGGGGACAGTGATGGGGACAGCAATGGGGACACCCCAGGGACAGTGATGGGGACACCCCAGGGACAGTGATGGGGACACCCCAGGGACAGTGATGGGGACACGGGGACAGTGATGGGGACAAGGGGACAGTGATGGGGACACCCCAGGGACAGTGATGGGGACACGGGGACAGTGATGGGGACAAGGGGACAGTGATGGGGACACCCCAGGGACAGTGATGGGGACAGCCCAGGGACAGGGTTGGGGACACGGGGACAGGGTTGGGGACATGGGGACGGCAATGGGGACACGGGGACAGTGATGGGGACAGCCCAGGGACAGGGTTGGGGACACGGGGACAGTGATGGGGACACGGGACAGTGATGGGGACAGCAATGGGGACACCCCAGGGACAGTGATGGGGACACCCCAGGGACAGTGATGGGGACAAGGGGACAGTGATGGGGACACCCCAGGGACAGTGATGGAGACACCCCAGGGACAGTGATGGGGACAAGGGGACAGTGATGGGGACACCCCAGGGACAGTGATGGGGACACCCCAGGGACAGTGATGGAGACACCCCAGGGACAGTGATGGGGACACCCCAGGGACAGTGATGGGGACAAGGGGACAGTGATGGGGACAGCAATGGGGACACCCCAGGGACAGTGATGGGGACAGACTGGAGGGCTTGGGGACACGGGGACAGTGATGGGGACACGGGGACAGTGATGGGGACACGGGGATGGCAATGGTGACACCCCAGGGACAGTGATGGGGACACGGGGACAGCGCTGGGGACACCCTAGGGACAGTGATGGGGACAGACAGGAGGGGTTGGGGAGACGGGGACAGGGTTGGGGACATGGGGACAGTGATGGGGACACCCCAGGGACAGTGATGGGGACAGCCTGTGAGGGGTTGGGGACACAGGGACGGCAATGGGGACACGGGGACAGCGGTGGGGACAGGATTGGGGACACGGGGACAGCGCTGGGGACACCCCAGGGACAGTGATGGGGACAGACTGGAGGGCTTGGGGACACGGGGACGGCAATGGGGACACCCCAGGGACAGTGATGGGGACACGGGGGCAGGGTTGGGGACATGGGGACAGTGATGGGGACATCCCAGGGACAGTGATGGGGACACCCCAGGGACAGTGATGGAGGCATGGGGACAGCGGTGGGGACACGGGGACAGTGGTGGGGACAGGATTGGGGACAGCACTGGGGACACCCCAGGGACAGTGATGGGGACAGACAGGAGGGGTTGGGGACATGGGGACAGGGTTGGGGACACGGTGACGGTGATGGGGACACGGGGACAGCGCTGGGGACAGCCCAGGATGGTTCGGGGATGCCCCGGGTGGCTCAGACCCCCCCAGCACAGACCAGCTCCTCCGTCCGCTGCGTCCCCTCAGGGTCCCCCCCATGTCCCCCCCTTTATCCCTCCTCTGTCCCCCCCTTATCAACCCCATGTCCCACTCAGTGTCCCCCCCTTATCCCCTCTCTGTCCCCCCCATGTCCCCCCCTTATGCCCCCATGTCCCCCCCATGTCCCCCTCTCTGTCCCCCCCTTATCTCCGCCATGTCCTCCCCTTATCTCCCCCATGTCCCACTCAGTGTCCCCCCCTTATCCCCTCTCTGTCCCCCCCATGTCCCCCCCTTTATCCCTCCTCTGTCCCTCAATGTCTCCTCAATGTCCCCCCCCTTTATCCCCGTTCTGTCCTCCCTTGTCCCCCCCTAATCCCCTCTCTGTCCCCTCCATGTCCCCCCCTTTATCTCCCCATGTCCCCCCCTTTATCCCCCCCCTTTATACCCCCCTTATCCCCCTCCCCCCATATCCCCCCCCTTATCCCCCCTTTATACCCCCCTTGTCCCCTTATCCCCCCTTTATCCCCCCTTATCCCCCTTTCCCCCTTTATACCCCCTTGTCCCCTTTATCCCCCCATGTCGCCCTTTATCCCCCCCTTTGTCTCCCCATGTCCCCCTCTCTCTCCCCCATGTCCCCCCTTATCCCCCCTTTATCTCCCCATGTCCCCCCCTGTCCCATGTCCCCCCCTTTATCCCCCCCTTTATACCCCCCTTATCATCCCCTTATCCCCCTCATATCCCCCCTTTATCTCCCCATGTCCCCCCTTTATCCCCCCATGTCGCCCCCTTTATCCCCCATGTCCCCTCTCTCCCCCCATATCCCCCCCCTTATCCCCCCTTTATCTCCCCATGTCCCCCCCTTTATCCCCCTTATCTCACCCTGTGTCCGGAACGTTCCGGGGGCCGCCAGGGACGGGTACAGCGCCTGCACCTCGTGCGGGGGGGCCTCTCTCGTACGCCCCGGGACCCCCGAGCCCCCCAGCAGCTCCAAGGGCCGCAGGAGGGGGGCCGTGGGGGGCTCTCCGCCCCTCCCCCGCCGGGGCTGGGCACGGCCAGCACCTTGGGCGGGGGAGGGGGCGTTCCGCCCCCGCCCAGGAAATGGGGGGGGGGTCCAAGGGTCCCCCGAGACCCCCCAATTCCAGCGCCCCCCTAGGAGGCTGCGGCGGCTCGAGCGGCTCCGGCCGGGGCTGCTCTGCTCCTGGGCACCAAGGGGTTAAACGGGCTTGGCGATTTGGTCCCCGAGACCCCTCCCCAAAATCCCCCCACCCCCCAAAAAATATCCCCCCAAAAAAACAATTCGGGGGCTCACTGTGGGGGGTCCGGGCCCCGTCCTGGCAAGAGGGACTCGAGCTGGCGGAGGAGAGCTCGTCCACCTTGGCCACGGCCGAGTCCAGCTCCACCTGCTTCAGGTCCATGTGCTGCATGGCCAGCGCTGAAAATGGGGCGAGAAAAGGGGATTTAGGAACCCGGATAAGGATTTGGGGTCATGGGATTGGGGTGAGGATAAAGGATTTGGGGTGAGGATAAGGGATTTGGGGTGAGAATAAAGGATTTGGGGTGGGGGATAAAGGATTCATCCACGGCCGAGTCCAGCTCCACCTGCTTCAGGTCCATGTGCTGCATGGCCAGCGCTGGGTTTGGGGTGAGAAAAGGGGATTTAGGAACCCGGGTTTGGGGTGAGGATAAAGGATTTGGGGTGGAGGATAAAGGATTTGGGGTGGGGGATAAAGGATTCGCCCACGGCCGTGTCCAGCTTCACCTGCTTCAGGTCCATGTGCTGCATGGCCAGGGCTGGATTTGGGGTGAGAAAAGGGGATTTAGGAACCCGGGTTTGGGGTGAGGATAAAGGATTTGGGGTGGGGAAAAAGGGATTTAGGAACATGGGTTTGGGGTGGGAATAAAAGGTCTGGGGTCATGGATTTGGGGTCCATGTGCTGCATGGCCAGCGCTGCGTTTG